>NC_083717.1:38552828-38864128 GCF_028564815.1 Eubalaena glacialis
CCACCCAGTGACCCTTGTCAATGCCATGTGGAAGCTAAAGAATGTCTTACTCAAATTCTTTTCTTTTTTTTGGCCACGCCACGTGGCTTGCAGGATCTTAGTTCACCAACCAGGGATTGAACCTGGGCCACGGTCAAATTCTTGACCCAGATATTGTAAGATCTATTTCAGGGTTTTTTGCTTTAAGTCGCTAAGTTTCATGGTAGTTTGTTATGCAGCAATAGCTAGCTGGAACAATATTAATACATGTCAAACACCAAATTCTATTTCTTTAGTTTGTTTTATTTCAGGTGCATAACATTTAGATTTTCTTCCTCTAGTGGTTTGTGCAAAGTTTTTTCTATTTTACTATTTTTCCTTCTGTTTCTCTGTCCTTTCAGACACCCACTCTAGTTATATACTCTTCCAATCTACCAACTACCTTTATTAAGATACATGTCTGGGGGACTTCCCTGGTGGTGCAGTGGTTGGGAGTCCACCTGCCAGTGCAGGGGACATGGGTTCGAGCCCTGGTCCTGGAGGATACCACATGCCGCGGAGCAGCTGGGCCCGTGCACCACAATTACTGAACCTGTGCTCTGGAGCCTGCAATCCACAACTACTGAGCCTGCGAGCTGCAACTGTTGGGGTCTGTGCGCCTGGAGCGCGTGTTCTGCAACAAGAGAGGCCGCCACAGTGAGAGGCCCGTGCACCGCAGAGAGGAGTGGTCCCCGCTCGCCGCAACTAGAGAAAGCCCGCACACAGCAACGAAGACCTAACGCAGCCAAAAATAAAAAAATAAATAAATCCTGTTTAAAAAAATATTTATATATAAAAAAAGATACATGTCTGGTCTTGAAAATATGTAATGTCCTATTTTTTGTACATACATTTATTTATTTATTTATTTATTTGAAGTATATTTGATTTACAATGCTGTGTTAGTTTCAGGTGTACAGCACAGCGATTCGGTTATGTATATGTATACACTCTTTTTCAGATTCTTTTCCCTTATAGGTTATTACACGTACATACTTTTAAATTTACATGATTGATATTGTATTATAAATGGTGTCCTGTTTTTTACTTTTTTACACTCAACTTGTAAGTTTCTGAGATCTCACCATATTGCTTCGTGGAATCTAGGTCTTTTTCCCTGAGTGTTGCACAGCATTCCATCCAAAACCTAGCCCTCCGTTCCTCATCTACTCTGTTCGTGTTGGATCTAGCTGGCTTCCAGGTCCTTGTTATGACACACAAGGTTGTTGTAAACCTTATAAACCTTTGCAAGACAGTTTTTGAGGAGGTGTGGAGGGGAGGGTGTATTCTCAAGAGAGGGATTGCTGTGTTGTAGGGAGTGTGTGTTCTTTTTTTTTTTCTCCCAGTGGTTCACACATTTATAAAATGTGGTTCACATTTTATTTATTTTTATTTTTTTAAACTTTTAATTTTATATTGGACTATAGTTGATTAACAATGTTGTGATAGTTTCAGGTGTACAACAAAGTGATTCAGTTACACATATACATGTATCTATTCTTTTTCAAATTCTTTTCCCATTTAGGTTGTTAAATAATATTGAGCAGAGTTCCCTGTGCTGTACAGTAGGTCCTTGTTGGTTATCCATTTAAAATATAGCAGTGTGTACATGTCAATCCCAAACTCTCTAACTATCCCTTCCCCCGGGAATGTGTATTCTTAATTTCACTAAGTACTGTCAGACTACTCTCCAGACAGCTGCACCACTTTAGTCATACCAGCAAGACCCGAGGGCTCTTCATTCCCCCATATTCTCCAGAACTTGTGAACATCTAACTCTTGATTTTAGTAAAGTGGTATCCGTTGTTTTGATTTGCATTCTTCTCATTACTGGTGAGCTCGAACATCCCTTCATGTGCTTACTAGCCAGGTGTGTTTCCCTTTCAGTGCATTATCTAGCAAATCTTTTGCTCATTTTAAAAATTGAGTTTCCTGTCTTTTTCTTGCTGATCTGCAATTCTTGAATGTTCTAGCTATGACTCTGTTCTTGGCTTTGCACAGATTTTTCTCAGACTGTCATTAGTCTGCTCACTTTGTCTACAGGGCACTTTATTGAATTCAAATCTTTAAATGGTCAAATCTATTGATTTTTTTTTTTTGCCTTTATAATTTTAAAAATCTTGTTTAAGAGCTGCCCTCCCCAAGGTTATAAAGCTATTCTTCAGTTTTATTCTGATAGTTTTTACCCCTGAACCTTGCCACCAGGCCTCTAGGACTCAGGGTCTCTCATCAGCAAACTCCCTAGCATCATCACCTTTGCTATGACTATTCCCTTCACATTTACCTTCTTGCTCTAAACAAATCCTGGCTCTTCCCAGGAATGCTGCTGAACCCAAGGCTACTGATTAGACTCTGGAGCACATTAGAAAAAGGCATTCCCTCTGGGTAACAAGAAGCCCCAGGCACAGAAGTGGTGAGGGGAGTGTGGACTGGATTTTATTTTTTTTCCTGCTTGTTCTCTTTTTTTTTTCTGCTTGCTCTCTTTTTTTTAAACATTAAGTATTTTTTAAATTAATTAATTAATTAATTGGCTGCGTTGGGTCTTCGTTGCTGCGCGGGCTTTCTCTAGTTGCGGCGAGCGGGGGCTACTCTTCCTTGTGGTGCACGGGCTTCTCATTGCGGTGGCTTCGCTTGTTGCGGAGCACGGGCTCTAGGGCGCACGGGCTTCAGTAGTTGCGGCATGCAGGCTTTAGTAGTTGTGGCTTGTGGGCTCTAGAGCGCAAGCTCAGTAGCTGTGGTGCACGGGATTAGTTGCTCCACAGCATGTGGGATCTTCCCGGACCAGGGCTCAAACCCGTGTCCCCTGCATTGGCAGGCGGATTCTTAACCACTGCGCCACCAGGGAAGTCCCAATTTTTTGACAATCTTATGCTTTGGAGATTTTGGACAAAAACAATACTGACTTCTTAATTTATCCAAAGACTTGTGAATAATTGGAATTCAATAGACTATTGCCTGTGATAAAGATAAATAATGTCATAGATAAATGTATACATTAAATTTTAAAAATGAGTCTGTATCTGGCTATACAACCTAAAACACGAAAGGAGAATTTAGTCTCTACCTCTAATGTGTGTATTTCTCTATATTCCAACCTTTATTACTCATATAAAGCTCTATCAACAAATATGTATTCTCCTTAATATGTCCCTAAGGATATATTAAGACTCCTTTTCTTTTTAAAATAACCAGTATTGTGTCACAATGATGCTAATAATGAAAATCATCTAGACCTCTACACCCTAAATCAGTACTATATTATTTGAGCCTAAAAGAAAAGGAAAAAGGATTCATGGCCACAGCACAATCCCTGTGTGAGATCTGACTCTGTATTTCTGTCTAATTGTCAAATAAACTGGTTCCTCCTAAACCCAAAATGTTATCAGGGTCTAGCAAAAGAATTAATGTGTTACTGATTTGATCTTATAATTTTCCCGTGTAAGATTTAATTTTGTTTTAAAATTAAGGGTTTTAAAACTCCAAGTACCATCATAATTCAATATTGTTTGCTATAACAATCTCTCTCATACATATGCATATATATGTGTGTGTTTTATATATAAAACAGGCACGCAGGCTTCAGTAGTTGTGGTACACGGGCTCAGTAGTTGTGGTTCGTGGGCTCAGTAGTTGTGGCTCGCGGGCTTAGTTGCTCCACAGCATGTGGGACCTTACCAGACCAGGGATCGAACCCGTGTCCCCTGCATTGGCAAGTGGATTCTTAACCACTGCGCCACCAGGGAAGTACCACTGAAAGGTTTTTACCTGGATGTATTGATTATATTTGAACATGACTATATTCACAAGAATCTTAAACCACCCCATGAGACCCCCTCTGTGAAACACAACATTCCTCAAAACAATGCTACAAATATATTCACTGTGCATGTATTTTCTTATGCCAAAATATGGAACGGATAAGCCAGAAAATAAATAAACTGATTACCTACAGCAGAGGAAGGGAACAGGGTGGAAAGGACAAGGGGAGAAGCAGTACTTTTCTGAATATACGTACGTTGTTTTGTAGATTTGACTCTAGAATTATGCGAATGTTTAACATAAGAGTAAAACAGGACTTCCCTGGTGGCACAGTGGTTAAGAATCCTCCTGCCATTTGCAAATGAAGCAACTGACAAAGGATTAATCTCCAAAATTTACAAGCAGCTCATGCAGCTCAATATCAAAAAAAAAAAAAACCCAACTTAATCCAAAAATGGGCAGAAGACCTAAATAGACATTTCTCCAAAGAAGATATACAGATTGCCAACAAACACATGAAAGGGTGCTCAACAACACTAATCATTAGAGAAATGCAAATCAAAACTACAATGAGGTATCACCTCACACCAGTCAGAATGGCCATCATCAAAAAATCTACAAACAATAAATGCCAGAGAGGGTGTGGAGAAAAGGGAACCCTCTTGCACTGTTGGTGGGAATGTAAATTGACACAGCCACTACGGAGAACAGTATGGAGGTTCCTTAAAAAACTAAAAATAGAACTACCATACCACCCAGCAATCCCACTGCTGGGCATATACCCTAAGAAAACCATAATTCAAAAGGAGTCATATACCACAATGTTCATTGCAGTTCTATTTACAATAGCCAGGACATGGTAGCAACCTAAGTGTCCATCGACAGATGAATGGATAAAGAAGATGTGGCACATATATACAATGGAATATTACTCATCCCTAAAAAGAAACAAAATTGAGTTATTTGTAGTGAGGTGGATGGACCTAGAGTCTGTCATACAGAGTGAAGTAAGTCAGAAAGAGAAAAACAAATACCGTATGCTGACACATATATATGGAATCTAAAAAAAAAAAAAAAAAGGTTCTGAAGAACTTAGGGGCAGGACAGGAATAAAGACGCAGACGTAGAGAATGGACTCGAGGACATGGGGAGGGGAAGGGTAAGCTGGGACAAAGTGAGAGAGTGGCATGGACATATATACACCACCAAATGTAAAATAGATAGCTAGTGGGAAGCAGCTGCATAGCACAGGGAGATCAGCTCGGTGCTTTGTGACCACCTAGAGGGGTGGGATAAGGAGGGTGGGAGGGAGACACAAGATGGAGGGGATATGGGGATATACATATGCATATAGCTGATTCACTTTGTTATAAAGCAGAAACTAACACACCATTGTAGAGCAATTATACTCCAATAAAGATGTTTAAAAAAAAAAGGGAAAAAAAGAATCCGCCTGACGATTCAGGGGACATGGGTTCCATCCCTAGTCTGGGAGGACCCCACATGCCGTGGAGCAACTAAGCCTGTGCGCCGCAACAATTGAGCCTGCACTCGAGAGCCCACGGGCCACAACTACTGAGCCTGCGTGCCACAACTACTGAAGCCTGTGCACCTAGAGCCCGTGCTCTGCAGCAAGAGAAGCCACCACAATGAGAAGCCCGCACACGGCAACGAAGAGTAGCCCTCGCTCATCAAAACTAGAGAAAGTCCATGTGCAGCAATGAAGACCCAACACAGCTAAAAATAAATAAATAAATAATTATTTCTTTAAAAAAAAAAAAAAAAAGAGAGAACCCACCGCAATGAGAAGCCCGCGCACCGCAAGGAAGAGTAGCCCCTGTTCGTGGCAACTAGAGAAAGCCTGCGTGCAGCAACGAAGACCCAACAAAGCCAAAAATAGTAAATAAATTAATTAATTAATTAAAAAATATATATATTAAAGAAAAAAGAGTGGGGGGTGGGAGGGGAGGCCCAGGGTCGGGGAGGCTGGGTTCAGGTCGGCAGAGGCAAGGAGCCCAGCCCCGCCAGGAGTCAAGGGGCCCCAGGAATTGGGAGGCGAAGGCCCAGGTCTGAGGACCGTGTCCTCAGGTCACAGAGCAGAGGAGGCCCAGGCAGCGCCAGGAGTCAAGGTGAGGTTGGCAGGGGACAGGCTGCGCAGGAGGAGCGCCCCTGTGAGGCCCGAGAGCACCCCTCAGAAGAAGACCTGCCCATGGTCCCCATCTGTCACCCCTGTCCACACTCCTGTTGGCGGTCGGACCCCAGTTATCGTGCCCCTGGGCCAGATGAGTGAGCTCCGCAAGCCTGAGGCAGACCTTCAGGACCCAGTCCAGGCCCAGGGCCCCGTGGAGGCGCAGATAGCTGTTCTGGGCTGGGGGGGAGGAAGCTGCATCCCCCGCGTCCTCTTCCTCCCCAGTCCCCTCCTCCTCCTCCTCCACCCATGCCGAGTCCTTGCCCCAGGAGGTACTTAATGTGATGATGGCTGACCTGGTGGGGTTACTGCTCCTTAAGTATCGCATCAAGGAGCCGACCTCCAAGGCGGAAATGCTGAATATGGTCCTCAAAGACCATCGGGACCACTTCCCCCGTGGTCTTCAGCCAAGCCTCTGTGTGCATGCAGCTGGTCTTTGGCGTGAAGAAGGTGGACCCCAGCGAGCACACCTACGTTCTGGTCCCCACCCTGGGCCTCACCTGGGATGCCATGCTGAGCGATGGGCAGAGCGTGCCCAAGGCCGGCCTCCTGGTGATGTTCCTGGTCGTGATCCTCCTGGAGGGTGAATGCGCCTCTGAGCAGGAGGTCTGGGAAGCGCTGAGTGTCGTGGGAGTGTATGCAGGGAAGCAGCACTGCATCTGTGGGGAGCCCAGGGAGCTGCTCACCAAAGTGTGGGTGCAGGAGGGCTACCTGGAGTACTGGCAGGTGCCCCACAGCGACCCCACCCACTCACTATGAGTTCCTTTGGGGTCCCCGGGCCCATGCGGAGACCAGCAAATGGCAGGTCCTGGAGTATCTGCTCAGGGTCAATCGATGGGATCCCAGGTCCTTCCCATCCCTGTCTGCAGAGGCTGTGAGCGAGGAGGAAGAGGGGGCCTGAGCCAGAGCAGCAGCCGGGCTCTTTCCAGGCCCAGGCCCAGCAGCTCGTCTTTCGGGGCAGGAAGGGAAGCTGATCCTCCACTCAGAGTTTGAAGAGGGAGCGGTCAGCCTTCTAAGTAGTGAGGGCCCAGGCGAGTTGGGGGAACACGGTGTGTAGCACCTTTGGGTTCCTCTTGTGTATAACGACATGGAATTTCATCTCTGTTTTCTTTAGGAATTTTTCAAATATTGTTCCTTTTAAAAGAAGGCTTAATAAGCTTCAGTATCTAAGTTTGTGAATGACATTGATCACACATGTATTTGCACTAATTCAGTTCAACGACAAGAGTTTTGCTATTTTGTAAAACAAGTTGTAAGACTCCCATATTATTTTGTGATCCTGAACAAGATAACATGGCATTGGAATATGAATCTCCTGGAAATGAGAAAGAACTTTAGAATAAAATTGATGGGGTCAAGAAAAAGAGAAATAAAAGTAAAAGTTAGTTAATTCTTAAAAAACAAAAGAATAAAACAAACAAATCAAAACGTGTTGGCAATTTTTGTCTTCCTTTCTTTTTTCTTGATCAGTCTATCTAGAGGTTGATCAATTTTATGGATCTTTTCAGAGAACCAGCTTTTGGCCTCATTGATTTTCTCTAATGTTTGCCTGTCTCCTATTTTATTGATTTCCATTCTTATCTTATTTGTTTCCCTCTACTTACTTTGCTTTTAGTTTGCTCTTCTTTTTCTAGTTACTTAAGTTGTGCCACAACTACTGAGCCCACGTGCCACAACTACTGAAGCCCATGTGCCTAGAGCCCGTGCTCTGCAACAAGAGAAGCCCCTGCTCGCCGCAAGTAGAGAAAGCCCGTGCCCAGCAACAAAGACCCAACGCAGCCAAAAATAAATAAATAAAAAATAAATAAATTTACTTTAAAACAAAGAGTATCTCTTTGTGGTCTTGATTTGCATTCACCCAATCATTTTTTAAATCTCTCTTCATATGTTTATTGATAATATGTTGTTCACATTCTGTAAAATGCCTGTTCACATCTTTTGTCTATTTTTCTATTGGGCTCTTTGTCCCTTTTATATTAATTAATGAAAGTTCTTTATCCATTTTTGAGCTGAATTCTTTGTCAGTGTGTGCCTTTTATTTTCTTTAGGTTTTCCTTTGAGAAAAAATTTCTAAATTTTAATATAGTCAAATTGTCAATCTTATATTTTATTTTCAATGTTTTTTTGTAGCCTGTTTGAGAAAATTTTCCCTACTCCATGTTCTAAAGGATGAACCTCTAAGTTCTCTGCTAAAAATTTTCCAGTTTTGTTTTGAAATCTAAATTCTTAATTTTCTGTAATTGATTTCTGTATATGACGTGATGTAGGGATCCAATTTTCCCCTATATAGATAACCATGTTTTCAGCTCC
This sequence comes from Eubalaena glacialis, assembly GCF_028564815.1. Taxonomy (NCBI): domain Eukaryota; kingdom Metazoa; phylum Chordata; class Mammalia; order Artiodactyla; family Balaenidae; genus Eubalaena; species Eubalaena glacialis. The sequence goes on from NC_083717.1 coordinate 38,561,104, forward strand.
TTTCCCACTGACCTAACATATTATCTCTGTAATTTGCATATTCTGCATCCATATCAAACTATCTTAATTATAATAGGTTTATATTAAATCCTGATATCTTGTAGGGAAAATATTCACATTCTTCGCTTTGTCTTTAGAAATGTCCTGGCTATCTTTGGCCTTTTACATTTCCATGTACATTTTGGAATAATCTTAACAAGTTCTATGGAAAACTCTATTGAGATATTGATTGAAATTGCATGAACTATACAGATCAATTTGGGGAAGATTGATATCTTTATAATAATATGCCTTTCTATCCATAAGTGTGATATCTCTCTACTTATTTAGGCCTTTTTAAATATGTCCTAATAAAGATTTATTATTTTGCCTTAGAAGTCTTGAATATCTTCTCTATAATTACATTTTCTAGTTGTTTGCTGTTGGGGTATAAAAGTGCAACTGACTTTTTAAAAAAATTTTTTTGATTTTTGGCTGTGTTGGGTCTTCGTTGCTGCGTGCGGGCTTTCTCTAGTTGCGGCGAGTGGGAGCTACTCTTCATTGCGGTGGGCCGGCTTCTCATTGCGGTGACTTCTCTTGCTGCGGAGCGCAGGCTCTAGGGCGCAGGCTTCAGTAGTTGTGGCTCACGGGATCCAGAGCACAGGCTCAGTAGCTGTGGCGCACAGGGCTTAGTTGCTCCGCAGCATGTGGGATCCTCCAGGGTCAGGGCTCGAACCCGTGTCCCCTGCATTGGCAGTCGGATTCTTTACCACTGCACCACCAGGGAAGCCCCCTGTTTAGAATTCTTACATCTATATTTATGCAGTTGTCCTTTCTCATATTCTTTGTCTTTAGCATCAAAATTATGCTGGCCCCGTAGAGTGAGTGTGAAAGAGTCTGTATTAACTTGGTTAATCTGTTCCTTGAAATTCTGATAGACTGCTCCTTAAAAACTTTGGGCCTGGGGTTTACTTAGTGGAAAGATCTCAACCACTGATTAATTTTAAAAAGTTATAAGACTATTCTAACTTTTCATTTCTCCTTGAGTCAGTTATGATTAGTTATATTTTTCTGAAAAATCTGAATATTTTGTCCAAGTTCTGAAAATTGTTGGCATATAGTTGTTAATCATAGCCTCTTATCCTTTTAATCTGCACTTTATCTGTGGTTATGTCTCTACTTTCATTCACAGTACTCGTTTGCATCTTATCTCTTCTCTTGGACAATATTGCTAGAAGCTTGTCAATCTTATACTTTTTTTTTATATAAATATATATTTTTAAAATTTATTTATTATTTATTTATTATTTATTTTTGGCTGTGTTGGGTCTTCGTTTCTGTGCGAGGGCTTTCTCTAGTTGCGGTGAGCGGGGGCCACTCTTCATCGCGGTGCGCAGGCCTCTCACTGTCGTGGCCTCTCTTGTTGCGGAGCACAAGCTCCAGACGCGCAGGCTCAGTAGTTGTGGCTCACGGGCTTAGTTGCTCCACGGCATGTGGATCTTCCCAGACCAGGGCTCGAACCCGTGTCCCCTACATTGGCAGGCAGATTCTCAACCACTGTGCCACCAGGGAAGCCCTATACTTTTTTTTTAACCAAACTTTTTTTTTTAATCCCAGGAAATGCTATATACTTTTTTCTTTTAATATTTTTTTTATTTATTTGGTCGAGCATGGTCTTAGTTGTGGCCGGCCAGCTCCTTAGTTGCGGCATGTGAACTCTTAGTTGCAGCATGCATGTGGGATCTAGTTCCCTGACTAGAGGTCAAACCTGGGACCCCTGCTTTGGGAGCTTGGAATCTTAACCACTGCGCCACCAGGGAAGTCCCTATTCTTTTTTTTTTTTTTTGGCCATATGGCATGCAGGATCTTAGCTCCCCACCAGGGATCGAGCCCTCTGCAGTGGAAGCGCGGAGTCTTAACCACTGGACCACCAGGGAAGCCCTGTCAATTTTACTTATTTCAAAGAACCAGTATTCACTTTTTTTTTTTTTTTTGGCCACACCACGCAGCATGTGGGATCTTAGTTTCCCTGTTCCCCGACCAGGGATCCAACCTTCAACCCCTGAAGTGGAAGCAGGGAGTCTTCACCACTGGACTGCCAGGAAAGTCCCGTCAATTTTGTTCTTTTGCAAAGAACCAATACTCACTGTTTGATCAACTCTGTTGAATCTTTGTTTTCTATTTTATTGGTTTCTGCTTTTATTATCTTTTTCCTTCTACTTTGTTGTTCTTTTTCTAGCTTCTTAATGTGACCACTTAGCTCAGTAATTTTAAATCCTTCCTCTACTCTAATATAAATATTTAAACAACTTGAAGCGAAGATTTGCTGTACCCCACACGGTTTGAGTACAATGTTTTCTATCATTCTGTTTTGGTTATTTTAAATTTCCATGATGACTAATTTTACACATGAGTTATTTAGTAGTATGTTTAAAAGTTTCCAAATAAGTAGGGATTTTTAACTTACATTTTTGTAATTAACTTCTAACTTTAAGTTTTACACAGAGATTAGGATCTATATAATACCAATGCACTGAAAAATGTGTTGAGGGTTTCTTTATCATTTTTTGTTAGTATTCTGGGTGACTGAAAAAAAGAAATTGCATCCTCTCACTGTTGGATACAGAACTCTCTCCATATTTATTATTATATCAAATTTGTTAATCCTGTTGTTCAGATTTTCTATATCTTTGCTGAATATTTTTCTGCTTGACCTATCAATATTCAAGAGAGGTGTGTTGAAATCTCCCACTTTGATGATACATTTAAGAATTCCTGGGAGTTCCCTGGTGGTCTAGTGGTTAGGATTTGGCACTTTCACTGCCAGACTGAGATCTCACAAGCCGAACGGTGAGGCCAATAAATAAATAAATAAGTAAATAATTCCTCCCTATATCTTTATCAATTTTTGCTTTATGTACTTTATTACTTGCATAAAAGTTTAAAATTGCTGTAACTTCTTGGAGAATTATGTATCATCATACAGTGAACTTCTCCCACTTAATAACACTCTTTGTCTTAAAGACCATTTCATCTAATAATATGATTACACCATCTTTCTTTTAGTTTATATTTGCCCGGTATGTCTTTATCCATCCTTTTACTTTTAACATTTGTGTGTCCTTATGTTTTTAGGTTCATTTTACGTAAATGGTGTATAACTGTATTTTTAAAAAATCCAATATGTCTGTCTATCTTTTAAAGGAGTTTAGACCTTTAAAAATTATTTTAATGAGCAATATAATTGGAAGTGTTTGTACCTACTAATTTATTTATTTATATTTATTTATTTATTTATTTTATTTTTGGCTGCGTTGGGTCTTCATTGCTGCACGTGGGCTTTCTCTAGCTGTGGCGAGCGGGGGCTACTCTTCGTTGCAGTGCGCGGCCTTCTCATTGCGTTAGCTTCTCTTTTTGGGAGCACGGGCTCTAGGCATGCAGGCTTCAGTAGTTGTGGCATGCAGGCTTAGTTGCTCCGCAGCATGTGGGATCTTCCCAGACCAGGGCTCGAACCCGTGTCCCCTGCATTGGCAGGCGGATTCTTAACCACTGCAACACCAGGGAAGCTCCCACACTAATTTATTATTTTAATTTTTCTGTTTCTTTATTTTTTCATGTCTCCTAATAAGACAACAGCCCGTCACATTGATATTATGAGTATGTTTACCTTTTAGTTTCATCTTAAAAATGTTTTCAAGACAAATTTGATCACTTTTAATTCTTACATCTCTTGTAACATCTACTATTTAAATACTTTATTCAAAAGTATTTCTGGTGTAGCTCTTTCTGTGGCAAACATTCTCAGGCCTGATATATCTGATATTTTTTTATCATGTCCTCATTTAATTTAATTAATTAATTTATTTATTTATAAAGATTGCTTTTATTAATTAATTAATTAATTTATTATTTTTTTATGGCTGTGTTGGGTCTTCGTTTCTGTGCGAGGGCTTTCTCTAGTTGCGGCGAGCGGGGGCCACTCTTCATCGCGGCGCGCGGGCCTCTCACTGTCGCGGCCTCTCCTGTTGCGGAGCACAGGCTCCAGACGCGCAGGCTCCGTAATTGTGGCTCACGGGCCTAGCCACTCTGCGGCATGTGGGATCTTCCCAGACCAGGGCTCGAACCTGTGTCCCCTGCATTGGCAGGCAGATTCTCAACCACTGCGCCACCAGGGAAGCCCTATTTTATTTATTTTTATAAATTTATTTATATGTTTATTTTTGGCTGCATTGCTACTTCGTGGCTGCGCGCAGGCTTTCTCTAGTTGTGGCAAGCGGGGGCTACTCTTCGTTGCGGTGCGCGGTCTTCTCATTGCGGTGGCTTCTCTTGTTGCAGAGCACGGGCTCTGGGCACGCGGGCTTCAGTAGTTGTGGCACGCAGGCTCAGTAGTTGTGGCTCACAGGCTCTAGAGCTCAGGCTCAGTAGTTGTGGCGCACGGGCTTATTTGCTCCATGGCATGTGGGATCTTCCCGGACCAGGGCTCAAACCCATGTCCCCTGCATTGGCAGACAGATTCTTAACCACTGAGCTACCAGGGAAGCCCAATGAGATACCATTTAATATCCATGAGATTGACAAACATTTAAAAATCTAACTGTATCAAGTGTTGGAGAAGATACGGATCAATGAGATCTTCTAAATATTGCTGGTGAGTGTGTAAATTGATTTAACTACTTTGAAATAATTTGGAATTATTGTGTACATTTGAGCTTTTTTTTTTTTTTTAGTAGATTCTGGACCCAGGCTGGGCTTATTTGTTTATTTATTTATTTTTGGCTGTATCTTGTCTTTGTTGCAGCACGCGGGATCTTTCATTGAGGCACATGGGCTTCTGTCTAGTTGTGGCACGTGGGCTTAGTTGCCCCGTGGCATATGGGATCTTGGTTCCCCGAACAGGGATCAAACCCGCAACCCCTGCATTGGAAGGCAGATTCTTAACCCCTGGACCACCAGGGAAGTCCCCGCATGTTTGAGCATTCTTAAACCCTATGACCCAGTGACTCCTAGGTGGATAGCTGAGAGAACTCTTACACACATGCACCAAGAGACACATATGAAAGCGTTCACAGATGTATTTTGTAGAGTAGCAAAAAACTAGAATTGATGCAATGCCCATTCATAGGAGAATGAATGAATAAACTTTGGTATATTTACACAGTGGAATATTATACAGCTCTGAAAATAAACAAACTATAGAGCTAGGTGTTGAACAACAGGTATGAATCTGGACAGCATAATGATAAGTGAAAAAAGTACTTCTCAGATGACCACACAGAGTACAATATACTTTTTTTTTTTTTTACAATATACTTTTTATAAGACTCTAAAACAAGGAAAACAATACATTGTTTATGCAATCACAGGCAACAAAAGATTAAATAGATAAATTGAAGTACATCAAAATGGAAAACTTCTGTGCATCAAAGGACACAATCAACAGAGTGAAAAGGCAACCAGGGCATGGGTTCAGTCCCTGGTCAGGGAACTAAGATCCCGCAAGCTGCACGGCATGGCCAAAAAAAACAAAAAAAGGCAACCCGTAGATTAAGAGAAAATTTTTGCAATGCATATATTTAATAAGGGATTAATATGCAGAATATAGAAAGAACTCCTACAACTCAACAACAACAACAAAAACCAACCCAATTAAAAAGTGGGCAAAGGACTTTAAGACATTTCTCCAAAGGAGATATTCAAATGGCCAACAAGTACATGAAAGGTGTTCAACATCACTAATCATGAGGGAAATGCAAATCAAAACCACAGTGATACCACCTCACACACAGTAGGATGGCTATTATCAAAAAAAAAAAAAAAAAGGAAATAACAAGTATTGGTGAGGATGTGAGGAAGTTGAAACCCTTAAAAACTGTTGGTGGGAATGTAAAATGATGCAGCTGCTATGGAAAACAGTATGGCAGTTGGCAAACAGTATGGCAAAAAATTAAAAACAGAACTACCATGTGACCTAGCAATTCCACTTCTGGGTATATATATCCAAAAGAATTGAAAGCAGAGCCTCAAAGAGATATGTGTATGTCCATGTTCATAGCAGCATTTTCCACAATAGCCAAAATTGTGATAGAAGCAACCAAGTGTCCATCGATATTTGAATGGATAAACAAAAGGTGGTATATATATATATATATATATATATATATGCAATGGAATATATATTAGCCTTAAAAGGGAAGAAAATCCAGTTACATGCTACGACATGTATAAACCTGAGGAGACTGTGCTAAGTGAAATAAGCCAGTCACAAAATGACAAAATGCTGTCTGATTCCCCTTACATGAGATATTTAGAGTGGTCAAATTCATAGAGATAGAAAATAGAATGGTGGTTGACCAGCGGCTGGGGGGAGGGGAAGATGGGAGTTACAGTTTAATGGGTATGGAGTTTTAGTTTTCCAAGATGAAAAACATTCTGGAGATGGATGGTGGTGATGGTAGCACAAAAACATGAATGTTTTTAATGCCTCTGAACTGTACACTTAAAAATGGTTAAGATGTTAAATTTTATGTTATGTGTATTTTACCACAATTTAAAGAATGAAAAAAAGCAGAGGAATGATAAGCACAAAATTCAGGATAGTGTTTACTTTTAGTTGTGGAAGGATGGGGATGGGAAAGGAGCCAAATAGTTATTGGCAATATTCTAGCTGGGTGGTGGATTCTTGGGAGTTCATTACAGAAATGCATACATAAACAAATCAAAGTAAATAAAATGAAAGTGACCATGCGTGGACTATACAATGACAGTGTGTTCTTGTCTAAGAATTATAATCTAAATACATGTATTTGAGGTCCAAAAAGTAAAAATCATTTTTAAAATGCACTTTAATCAAAAAGAAGAGACTATAAATCACTCTTGATTTACTATTGTAATATTTTTGCAGTTTTTATATATATATGTGCGTGTGTATATACATACATATATTTGTGCTAAAATTGGAAAAGGGAACACTCTCTTTTGTAACTTTATTTTTCACCTAACGATAAATTGATACATGTTTACATGTCATTAAATATTCTTTAAGAGTATTAAAAATATAGTCATAAAATTCCATTGTATGTATACACCATAGTTTATTTAAATAAATGACTACTGTTAGAATTTAAATTGCTCCTATAATTTTCCTATTATTAACACACTGGGTTTAATATTCTGGTAGCTTAATCTTTTTACCTGTTTTTTGTTTGCTTGTTTGTTTTGTTTTTTGTTTTTGGCCGCACCCCACGGCTTGTGGGATTTTAGTTCCCTGACCAGGGATTGAACCTGGGCCACCGCAGTGAAAGCACTGAGTCCTAACCACTGGACCACCGGGGAATTCCCTTTGTACCTGTTTTTGATCCTTTCCTCTGGGGAAATTCATGGACATGGAATGGTTGAGGCAAAGATATAGGAAAAAAGTTAAGGCCTTTGATATAAAAAAAGTCCTATGATCCTCAGGAAAGGTTTACCAAGGCTCATTCCCACCAAGAAAATATACAAATAATACACAAGTCCATTTTCTCATACCCTCATCACCTATGAGCTTTATGAGTCTTTAAATCCTTCCTAAAAATTTTTTTTTCCCTGATGTTTTAATTTGCACTTCCCTGATTACAACTGAGATTGAATATTAAGATGTTTCCATAGTTTAAAAAATTAACTAGTTTTTAATTGAAAAAGTAATTCATGTACATGGTAAAAATATCAAACAGCATAAAAAGATACACTATGAAATAAGTCTCCTTCCCACCCTGGAGCCCCAGTCCCCCCGAGGCAGCCACCATGATCAGTTTCTTGTTTCTCCTTCCAAAAATATTATGTACATAAGCAAGCACACATGCAAGAAGAAAAGCATTTATGTCCATATATAATTCTCCATTTTTTAAACCCAATGAGAACATGTTTTTAGAGTGAAATACAAACTCCCTGACCTGCTTACGGCTCAGACCTCATCTGTACAGCTTTCCCCACCAGTCACCAGTCTCCGACGGCAGTGGCCATCTCTGTGGCCCTTGGCATCCTAAGCTCTTTCCTGTCTCGGGGCCTTTTTTCTTGTGCCCTTTTGCCTCAACTCAAATAGCACCTCTAGAGAGTCTTCCCTGACCACCTGTTCTAAAGCAGCCCCACTGCACCCAGTCTCTCACTGTCACATCTCTTTCCTGAGTTTCCTTCATAGCATTTAGCACTATTGGAAATGATCTCATTTCTGGGTTGTTTTATTTGTTCATTGCCTCTCTTCTCTACCAGGATGCAAGCTTCATGACAGCTTGGATCTGAGCTGTTCTGTTTACCTCTATTTCTCCAGTACCTGGGACAGTTCTCGGCATAGAGCAAGTCCTCGATTAATATTTGCTGAATGAGTGGTTGTTGAGCACACTGCTCTCTACTGTGCTGCTTTTATGTAAGCAAGTAAGAGAGTTCAATATTGCATGCAAACACACCTATATATGTTATGTATATATATGCTTCATTCTTTTTTATGGCTGTGCAGTATTGCTTTGAATTGATATTTCAGTTTATTTAGCCAGTCCCCCATTGATGGACTGTTTGGGTGTTTCTAGTATTTTGCTATTTGCTCACATATATATTATTTCACATATATAGGAATATATTCATAGAAATAGTTCTATTCCTAGAAATTGAACTGCTGAGTAATAAGGTATGTGTGTGTATGGTTTATTTTATTTTATTGAGGTATAATTGACATTATATTAGTTTCAGGTATACAACATAATGATTCAATATTTGTATATATTACAAAATGATCACCACAATAAGTCTAATTAGCATTTCACCATACATAGTTACAGAATTTTTTTTCTTGTGATGAGAACTTTTAACATCTATATGTTTGTAGTTTTAATAGCACTGTCAAGTGTCCTTTCAAAAAAGTTGCACCAATTCACACACATATTTTCCCCAGAAATGTATGTGTCTCTTTATCTATGTTATAGCCAAATTTGTATTATCAAATGTCCTGATCTTTAACAAACTGGGGGAAAATATGGATGAAAGCAAAAATTGGCTGTCATAGAAAACATAAATGTAAACTGTCATAAAACATGTTAAATATTAAAAAAATAAAATAAAGTTCCAAAAAAATGATAAAAAAAAAACCATGTTAAAAGATGCTCAACCCCACTCAGTGTTTTTATTTGCATATATTTAATTATGAATGAGGTTGAGCATCTTTTAACATGTTCACAAGCAATTTATAAATCTAGGACAATGCTTCCCCCACCCCTTTTTTCATGTCATTGGCATGTCAGTGCAGAAATTCTAAAATTCAAAGAGCCAAATTTATCAGTCTTTTCTTTTATGGCTGAGACTTTAGGTTTTGTTTAGAAAAGCTATCCCACACTGAAATTATTAGACTTTTTTCTATGTTTTCTTCTGGTATTTTTACAGTATTTAAAAATTTTTATCTTTATTGGTATTCAATTGTCCTGATACCATTTATCGACCTGTCTGTCTCTTCTCTGCTAAGTTGTAATGGCACCTTTATCATATACTGGTGTTTCATATGCCCACCTACACCCTCACCATGGGATTGTGGAGTCACACATGAATGTATAAAGTTGCCTTCCTTGAGATTTTATTTTTGGGAAGCCTAAGGATCTTGAGGCATATGCTATGTGGAGGGAAAATAGGCAAGTCCCTTTGAGAGTACCAAGAAAGGAGTATTTCTCAAAACTGTGAAGAGGACAGAAATCTGGGGCTCTTGATGGGTGCGGGGGGCACTTTTCACCCTCTATCTCAAGGGCATCAGGAAGATGGCAAGGCCTAAGGGTGTTAGAGCTCGGAAAATTTACAACCTTATAAACTGAGACTGCTAAACCAGATAGAATGAAAATAAATGGACTTAACATTCAATTCAGGACATTTTTAAAAAACAGAAAAATAAATGTAAAAAAAACAAAAACGGGGCTTCCCTGGTGGCTCAATGGTTGAGAATCCACCTGCCAATGCAGGGGACACAGGTTTGAGCCCTGGTCCGGGAAGATCCCACATGGCGCGGAACAACTAAGCCCATGCGCCACAACTACTGAGCCTGTGCTCTAGAACCCGTGAGCCACAACTACTGAGCCCACGTGCCGCAGCTACTGAAGCCTGTGCGCCTAGAGCCCGTGCTCCACAACAAGAGAAACCACCACAATAAGAAGCCCGCACACCGCAACGAAGAGTAGCCCCCGCTCGCCACAACTAGAGAAAGCCCGTGCGCAGCAACGAAGACCCAATGCAGCCAAAAATAAGTAAATAAAATAAATAAGTTAAAAAAAAAAAAACAAAAGGAAGGAATTTGTAAAGCTAAAAAGATAAAATAATGAATTAGAAAACAGGAAAATGCTAGAACTAATAAATGTATTCAAAGAATGATTTTTGGAGAGAAAATTAAAAACTGGTAAATAAGGATGAAGAAAAAAATGGTAAAGCATACTCATAGCAAGACACTGTACTAGGATATTAACAAATAATTTTTGTCTATTTCATTTATCCTGGTCTGAGAGAGGTAAATTAAAGTCTCCCATTTCTATTGTATTTCTAATACACACACATACACGCACACCTGTGCACACACACACATTTTTTTAATGACATTTCCCCTTCATGCACCATTTCCACTCCCATTCCAGCTCTACTGTTCCCCCACCCTCGTCCCCTGGTACCCACTAATGTATTTAACTATGTGTCCTTGGTTATGCATGTCTTGTCAAATGACATACAGTATTATGGTCTGAATTGTGTTCCCACCAAAGTTCCTACGTTGAAGTCCTAACCCCTAGAACCTCAGAATGAGCAGTATTTGGAGGTCAGGTCTTTAAAGAGGTAATTAAGTTAAAACAAGGTCTTTTAGGATTGGCCTTAATCCAATATGACTGGTGTCCTTTTAAGAAGAGAAAATTTGGACACAGATATGTATGTGGACAGAGAAAAGAACATGTGAACATACAGGGAGAAGACTGCCATCTAGAAGTTAAGGAAAGAGGCCTCAAAAGAAACCAACCCTGCTGACACCTTGATCTCAGACTTCTAGCTTCAGAACTGTGAGGAAATAAATTTCTGTTGTTTAAGCTACCCCATCTATGGTATTTTATTATGGCATCCCAGCAAACTAAGACATCCAGTGTTGGAGTATGTATGTGTTTGTTTTTTTAATTTACATATATCATCTTAGATATAGACTCAGTTTGTTTCTTTTTTTCCCCCTTAGTGCAATTTCTAAAAATATTTTCTTTTTGCTTATCATATTTTCTACAGCATATATTGATTTTTTTGTTTTTTCTTACTGTGGTAAAATATATATAACATAAAATTTACCATCTTAACCATTTTTAAGTGTACAATTCAGTAGCATTAAATACATTCACATTGCTGTGACTCATCCATCTCCAGAACTCTTTCACTTTCCCAGACTGAAACTTTATACCCATTAAACAACAACTTCCTCTTCCTCCCTCCCCCCAGCCCCTGGCAACCACAATTCTATTTTCTGTCTCTATGAATTTGACTATAGGCACGCTCAGAGATATTGCATGTTCAGTTCCAGACCACCACAATAAAGCGAATAGCACAGTAAAGTGAGTCACATGATTTTTTTTGGTTTTCCAGTGCGTATAAAAGTTATGTTTACACTATATTAAGTGTGCAATAGTTTGATGTCTAAAAAAAACCAATGTACTTACCTTAATTAAAAAATACTTTATTGCTAAAAAATGCTAACCACCATCTGAGCCTTCAGCAAGTCCTAATCTTTTTTGCTGGTGGAGGGTCTTGCCTCAATGTTAATGGCTGCTGACTGGTCAGGGTGGTGGCTGCTGAAGGCTGGGAGGCTGTGACAACTTCTAAAAGAAGACAACAGTGAAGTTTGCTGCGTTGATTGACTCTCCCTTTCACAAATGTTTTCTCTGTAGCAGGCAACGCTATTGGATAGCATTTTACCCACAGTAGAACTTTTTTCAAAATTGGAGTCAATCCTATCAAGCCCTGCTGCTGCTTTATTAACTAAGTTTATGTAATATTCTAAATCCTTTGTTGTCATTTCAACAATCTTCACAGCGTCTTCACCAGGAGTAGATTCTATATCAGGAATCCACTTTCTTTGTTCATCCATAAAAAGTAGCTCCTCATCTGTTAAAGTTTTATCATGAGGTTGCAGCAATTCAGTCACATCTTCAGGCTCCACTTCTAATTCTAGTTTTCTTGCTATTTCCACTATATCTTCAGTTACTTCCTCCGCTGAAGTTTTGAACTCAAAGTTATCCATGAGGGCTGGAATCAACTTCTTCCAAACTCCTGTTAATGTTGATATTTTGACCTTTTCCCATGAATCATGAATAATGGCATCTAGAATGGGGAATCCTTTCCAGAAGGTTTTCAATTAACTTTGCACAGACCAATCAGAGGAATCACCCTCTATGGCAGCTATAGCCTTATGAAATATGTTTCTTAATAACAAGCCTTGAAAATCAAAATTACTCGTTGATCCATGGGCTGCAGAATGGATGCTGTGTTAGCAGGATGAAAACAACACTAATCTCATTGTACATCTCCAACACAGCTCTTGGATGACCAGATGCATTGTCAATGAGCAGTAATATTTTGAAAAGAATCTTTTTTTTTCTAAGCAATAGTTCTCAAAAGTGGGCTTAAAATATTCAGTACACCATGTTGGAAACAGATATGCTGTCATCCAGGCTTTCCTGTTCCATTTATAACACAGGCAGAGTAGATTTAGCATAATTCTTAAGTCCCTAGGATTTATGTAATGGTAAATGTGCATTGGCTTCAACTTAGTCACCAGCTGCATTAGCCCTTAACAAGAGTCAGCCTGTCTTTTGAAACTTTGAAACCAGGCATTGACTTCTCTCTAGCTACAAATGTCCTAGATGGTATCTTCTTCCAGTATAAGGCTGTTTCATGTACACTGAGAATCTGTTATTTAGTAACCACCTTCATTAATTAGCTTAGCTAGATCTTCTGGGTAACTTGCTGCAGCTTCTACATCAGCACTTGCTGCTTCACCTTTTATGTTATGGAGATGTCTCTTTCTCTAAACCTCATGAACTAACCTCTTCTAGGTTCAAATTTCTTTGCAGCTTCCTCACCTCTCTCAGCCTTCAGAGAATTGAAGAGAGTTAGGGCCTTGCTCTGGATTAGACTTTGGCCTAAGGGAATGTTGTGACTGGTTTGATCTTCTATCCAGACCACTCAAATTTTCTCCATATCAGCAATAAGGCTGTTTCCCTTTCTTATTATTCATTTGTTCACTAGAGTAGCCCTTTTAATTTCCTTCAAGAACTTTTCCTTTGAATTCACAATTTGGCTAACTATTTGGTGCAAGAGTCCTAGCTTTCAGTCTGTCTCAGCTTCGACATGCCTTCCTCACTAAGCTTAATTTCTAGCTTTTGATTCAGAGTGAGAGATGTGGGACTCTTCCTTTCACTTGAACACTTAGGGGCCATTGTAGGGTTATTAAGTGACTTAATTTCAATATTGTTGTATCTCAGGGAATATGGAGGCCTGAGGAGAGGGAGAGACGGGGAATGGCCAGTCGGTTGAGCTGTTCCCACCAACATAACATTTATTAAGTTCTCTGTCTTATATGGGCGTGGTTCATGGCACCCCAAAACAATTACAATAGTAATATCAAAGATCACAGATCACCATAACAAATAAAATAATAATGGAAAAGTTTGAAATATTGTGAGAATTACCAAAATGTGACACAGAGACAGGAAGTGAGCAAATGCTGTTGGAAAAATGGTGCCAATAGACTTGCTTGATGCAGGGTTGCCACAAACCTTCAACTTGTAAAAAAACACAATAAAGTGAAGTGCAAAATGAGGTATGCCTGTACTCTAGGCACCTCATGTAAGTGGAATCATGTAATATTTGTCCTTCTGTGTTTGGCTTATTTCACTTAGCATAGTGTCTTCAAGGTTTATCCATGTTGTAGCGTGTGTCAGCATTTCCTTCCTTCGTAAGGCTGAATAAATACTCTATTGTATGTAAATACCACATTTTGTTTATTCATTCATCCACTGATGAACGTTTGGGTTGTTTCTACATTTTTGCTCTTGTGAATAATGCTGCTATGAACATGGGTGTGTAAATATCTCTTTAATATCCTGTTTCAATTCTTTTGGATAAATACTCAGAAGTAGAATTGCTGGATCATACAGTAGTACTATTTTCAGTTTTTGGAGGAACTTCCATACTGTTTTCCACAGCGGCTGCGCCATTTTGCATTCCCACCAGCAATGCACAAAGGCCCCATTTCCTCTACATTCTTGCCAACACTGGTTAATTCTGTTTTTGTTTTTATATAATAGCCATCCTAATGGGTGTGAAGTGGGATCTCATTGTGCTTTTAATTTGCCTTTCCTCCTATAGCTTTTAATTTTTGAATTTTAATCCTACTTTATTTGACATATTAATATTATCTTCATTTAGTTTCTTTGTGGATTGTAACATTTAGCACTATGAAGTTCCCTTTTTAAAAATCTGATTTAGGGACTTCCATGGTATTGCAGTGGTTAAGAATCCGCCTGCCAATGCAGGGGACACGGGTTCGATCCCTGGTCTGGGAAGATCCCACATGCCGAGGAGCAACTAAGCCTGTGCGCCACGACTACTGAGCCTGCGCTCTAGAGCCTGCGAGCCACCAACTACTGAGCCCGTGCACCACAACTACTGAGCCCACGTGCTGCAACTACTGAAGCCCGTGCGCCTAGAGCCCGTGCTCCACAACAAGAGAAGCCTGCGCACCGCAAAGAAGAGTAGCCCCGGCTCGCAGCAACTAGAGAAAGCCCACGCGCAGCAATGAAGACCCAACTATAAAAAAAAAAAAAAAATTAAAATATATGTGATTTAATGCCTTTTCTGTTAAGTTCAACCTTGTCCATTATTAATATTAAAAGTGTGCCTCTTCCATTTTGGTTTGCATATTTCTACTCGGTCTTTGCCAAGTCCTTTTGCATTTATCTTTCTGGCTCACTTTGTTTCAGAGAACTTTTGTATGTGATTGTATTAGCTTGGGTTCCTCAAAAGGCAGAGCCCAAGACAAAAATCTTCCTTGCCATTACTTAATAAGGGAGTGCAATCCCAGGGAAGCCAGAGGGAAGAGCTGAGGAGCAGGGAAGGAGGAAGAGTAAAATCTAAGGGTGCATTACTCACCTGGTCACCACTTGGAATTAAGAGGGAGTGCTTGTCTGGTCTTATGGGCCCATCTTCCAAGAAGCCCTTTCTTTCTTTCCTTTTTTTTTTTTTTTGGGCCAAGCGGCATGTGGGATCTTAGTTCCCCAACCAGGGATCGAACCTGCGCCCCCTGCATTGGAAGGGCAGAGTCTTAACCACTGGACCACCAGGGAAGTCCTCCAAGAAGCCCTTTTAACTATATTTCATCACAGTCTGAACAGGGAGAGAAAGGAGGAAGAATTTATCTGCCAGCTTCTGTCCCCCATTGGTCAAAGGTTCTCTCCACAGGTGTTCACTCCTCTGCACTTAGGGTTGTACAAGCCCTGGTGCCCAGAGGGCCCTGGTGTCTCGTGCTTCAGCCTCAGTAAGGACGCCCCAGGGCAAGAGGGGGAGACAAGTGACACAGGGACATCTGAGGCACCGTTGGGTTGTACCCACATGAAGTGAGTTGAAGCACACATGGTTTGTCATCACAGCAACAGCTAGAATGGAACAAGCGGCCAAAGGCCCCAGAGACAGGTGGGGCGGAAGGTCCAGCGCAAGCACCACCACTCAGATCTGCTTCAGCTGCCCCCACCCAACCTGACTGCTGTACTACAACATGGGACCTCCATTTTTGTGAGAAAAAGATTCCTTAGTCTCAGGATTCCCTTCAAGGTGGTGGCCAGCCACACATCTCTGAAAAGACTTTTATTTGAGAGTCTAGTTCCAGGGTAGTACCTACTTATCTACTCCCATCAACCCCACGGGGCATCTCAAAGATACCGGTGGCCCTGTCCTTCCTCAGTGCCTCTGGGACTTCCTGCCCCTAGTCAGATGGTGGGTTCTCAGGTCTTAATAGTAAATCCCTCTTACATTCCACTCTCCCTGAGCCTTGTGATCACTTTCTCAACATTGTGTCAAGGAAGTTCTGGCATCTCCACCTCACTGTCATGTACAAGTTTCATGTACGTGCACACACAGTTGAGACCAGCTCCAGGCATCCTTGCTAGAATATTGAAGGCCACGTCGCAGGTGAATGCCCCATGTCAATACATTCTCTCCAACTGAGCCTTATGTTCCACTCCCCCACCCCCGTCCCCAGTCGATCACCTCAGATCCACTGCCATGTGGCTTCCCTTTGTTCCAGGTGGCACGTGTTGACCAGGTCCTGCAATTCCTTGGGTGTGTAAGCTGAGCCTCGGGGATGAGGGACTGTACCCTCCTGCTCAGGTTGTGGTGAGTCCTGATTCTGATTATGGGCCTGGAGGCAATGAGTGGCGAAGGACGCAGATCTTAAGAAAAGCAAATGACATTTTGCAAGGCATCTGCTTCCGGTGAGGTCTTTGCACTGTCTCCACATTAGGGGAGGGGCTGCTTCTGCTGGCCAGGAGAGTTTAGGGGAATTTGTGGTTTAAGGGATGAAGGTTTTCATGCTCATCCGCCCAATGTCCCCATCCCAGGGTCCCATGCTATTCGGAGCAGGGCCCTGAGTTTGACAGGAGATTATCAAACCTGCACATTCAGCCTCCTCTGGCAGCTCTGTCGCCCTTACAATCAGCTGCTGAGCCTGACTTTTAGCAGTTTGCCCTGAAGCTGCAGAAGATGAGAATCTCCTTAAAAACTGCCATAAAACTCCCCGTGGCTTTCATGTATCTTAAGTTGGCTGTTAGCTACTCTAAGCCTATCATTTTCTTTTCTGCAAGGTTTCTTATGCTGTTACTAAAAGCTAGCCTACTCTACATTTCTTATAATTATCATTGCCCTTATACAATCAAATGCTACATTCCATTTTCCAGCTCAATTTCACCTTCTGCCTGCACCTCCCCCCAATTAACCACAGATGAAAATCTTAGTCATTCTTTTTTTTTTTTTTTTTTAATTTTATTTATTTATTTATTTATTTATTTATGGCTGTGTTGGGTCTTCGTTTCTGTGCGAGGGCTTTCCCTAGCTGCGGCAAGTGGGGGCCACTCTTCATCGCGGTGCGCGGGCCTCTCACCATCGCGGCCTCTCCTGTTGCGGAGCACGGGCTCCAGACGTGCAGGCTCAGCAGTTGTGGCCCACGGGCCCAGCCGCTCCGCGGCATGTGGGATCCTCCCAGACCAGGGCTCGAACCCGTGTCCCCCGCACTGGCAGGCAGACTCTCAACCACTGCGCCACCAGGGAAGCCCGAAAACCTTAGTCATTCTGATGCCACTCATGCCAAGAGTTATCACCACCCACTTACCACTAGCAATAGTGTCCCTACTGCTGTCAGAACAATATAGGTAATCCAATTTCACAATCCTATCCTGAAAGTCTTCTTTTAAGGACCACCCTTGGGACGAATTATCTTTGGGGGCAAGTGGTGCAGTGTGCTCTTGAGATGAGGTGTGGGGGATTGTTTCTGCGTGAAGTCAGTTGGAGCCCAAGAGGAGGTGGGTCACTACGGAGAGGCTAGGACAGGATAGGTCAAAGGCACTGGAGGCCAAGAGACTCAGATATGGCATTAAGAGATGTTTGCTACAAAGGCACATCACAGATTTTCTTTCCAAACTAGGTTTACCCCATTTGCATGTATTGATGTAATGTGATGGATAGGTTTAGTTCTCATTCTGGCATCATGTTTTATGTTATGCTTTCTCTCTTGAGTGCTTCCTTTGTTTTGTATCTTTTGCTCTGTGGTGTGTATGTGTGTTTTCTTCAGGCTATTTCACTGCATTGGTGGCAATTTAGCACACTATTTCTTCTGAAACCACCAAACTTTATCAGGACAAGATGTGTCAGATATGCTAAGATATGATCTGATGCATAAAAGCTAAGAGTCCACATGCATGCTTGCTCCTGGTTTTTTACTGTTACATATTCGTGCCCGACAGAAATCCTAATTCTATTTTGCTTTCCATCAAAAGAGAAAAAAAAGTTGGTGTGTTTATAATTACGTGCACAGCTTTAGTGAGAACACTCCTGAAACTGCTTCCATTTTGACTAGGCTTTTTTTTTTTTTGGTCGTGCGGCATGCAGGATCTTAGTTCCCCAACCAGAGATTGAACCCAGGCCTCTGGCAGTGAAAGCATGGAGTCCTCACCACTGGACCGCCAGGGAATTCCCTTGACTAGAGTTAACGAGAACCAAATCCTCTGCTTACAGTTTTACCTGTCTGGTAAGTGGAAGAATTTTCTTCATAACAGCTTCCGGCTCCTTAGTTTCACACCTTGTTTCTCCTACACTCCCCACACAGTCCGGGCACTGGGCACTGCAGGGCACGTTTCTCCTGTGATGCGACCCCTTGCCATGCTCTTCTGTGTCACCCACTTTGTGCCCTACAACAGATAAGCCATCACAGAGGGTGGTAGGGCACTCCAACACCAGGACGGCTGGCGAAAACTGAATTATAGGTGGGAAGGACTACAGACCACATAAATCTATTCTGCGAGACCCAAACTAAATGTATCTCTTGTCAGCTTTCCTTTGCTCAGGTTCACTCCAACATCATCTAACATGAGGCAAAGGAGAATTTGGGCAAAGTAAGATAGTGGTCTTAACTGACTGCACCAAAACTGCCTTACCTATGAAAATTTTACAAAACCAAATGCCCACGTGAACACATTGTTAGGGACCTTCAACCCCATCCTTAAAAGGGACCATGGAACTGAGGAAGCTTTAACTGTCTCCATATTGTACCTCATGGTTTATAATTTAATGTAGAGACATCAATAATCTGCAAATAGGTGTAAGAAAGTCCAACAAGTTCTGTTTTTTTCCCCATGATGATTTATGCTTTTTTAGGAAACAAATATCAAAACCTTAAGAAAAAAAGTTTTCTTGTTCTTTTTAGTTGCCTGTCTTGCTGGTGCCTGGTCGGCCAATTGTGCTGATGGGGTGAAGTCACAGAGCCCAATAAGCAGATTACTCTTTTTAAGAAAGGATTTACAGCAGTGCAGTCTGATAGAGCTTTCTGCAATGATGGAAAGGTTCTTCTCAGCACTGTCTGAACTGGTAGCCACTGGCCACATGTTGCTAGCTTTCGAGCTCTTGAAATGTGGCTAGTGAGACTTTAGAACTGAACTTTAAATTTTATTTAGGTTTAATTAATTAAAATTTAAATTTCAATAGCCACATATGGCTAGTGACTGCAATTAAAGGATGTGAAGATTTGGAGCCATTTGAGGGGGAAGATGACACAGAATGGGGAAGGAGGAGGGGGGCGTGCTGGCCACGAGGCTGTGACCAGCCTGGGGAGTATTTTGGCTTGTTTTTTTTGTTATTGTTGTTGTTTTTTAATAAATTTATTTATTTATTTACTTATTTTTGGCTGCGTTGGGTCTTCATTGCTGTGCGCGGGCTTTTTCTAGTTGCAGCGAGTGGGGGCTACTCTTCGTTGTGGTGCACGGGCTTCTCATTGCGGTGGCTTCTCTTGTTGTGGAGCACGGGCTCTAGGCACGCGGGCTTCAGTAGTTGTGGCACGTGGGCTCAGTAGTTGTGGCGCATGGGCTTAGTTGCTCCTCGGCATGTGGGATCTTCCTGGACCAGGACTCGAACCCATGTCCCCTGCATTGGCAGGAGGATTCTTAACCACTGCGCCACCAGGGAAGTCCCTGGCTTGTTTGTTTTTTAAACCATTTTATTCAGGTATGATTGACGTACAAAAATCTGTACATATTTTAAATTTATTTATTTATTTATTTATTTATTTATTTAAGGCTGCGTTGGGTCTTCGTTGCTGCCCGTGTGCTTCCTCTAGTTGCAGTGAGCGGGGGCTACTCTTCATTGCGGTGCGCGGGCTTCTCATTGCAGTGGCTTCTCTTGTTGCAGAGTACGGGCTCTAGGCGCGTGGCCTTCAGTAGCTGCAGCACGTGGGCTCCGTAGTTGTGGCTCGTGGGCTCTAGAGCGCAGGCTCAGTAGTTGTGACGCATGGGCTTAGTTGCTCCGTGGCATGTGGGATCTTTCCGGACCAGGGCTCGAACCCATGTCCCCTGCATTGGCAGGCAGATTCTTAACCACTGCACCACCAGGGAAGTCCCAAAAAGCTGTACGTTTTTAGTGTATACAACTTGATGAGTTTGGAGATAAGTACACACCCATGAAACCATCACTACAATCTATGCTGTAAACAAATTTATCATTTCCAAAAGTTTCTTCAAGCCCTCTTTTTTTTTTTTTTAATACTTTATTTATTTCTTTGGTTGCTCTGGATCTTAGTTGTGGCATGTGGGATATAGTTCCCTGACCAGGGATCGAACCCGGTTCCCCTGCACTGGAAGTGCAGAGTCTTAAACACTGCGCCACCAGGGAAGTCCCAAGCCTTCTTTCTTTCTTTATTATTATTGTGTGTGTGTGTGTGTGTGTGTGTGTGTGTGTAAGAACACAAGATCTATCCTCTTAGTAAATGTTTAAGTATATAATACAATATTGTTAGCTACAGGCACTCTGCTATACAGATGTCTAGGTCTTATTCATCTTGTACACTTGAAACTCTGTGCCCTTTGACTACTACATGTGTATTTCTCCCTCCCCCCAGCCCCTGGCAGCCATTCTACTCTCTGCTTCTATGAGTTTGACTATTTTAGATTCCTCATGTAAATGAGATCATGCAGTATTTGTCTTTTTGTGTCTGGCTTCTTTCACTTCCAGGTTCATCCATGTTGTTGCAGATTGGCAGGGTTTCCTTCTTTTTTTAAGCCTGAATAATATTCCATTGTATGCATATACCACATTTTCTTTTTCCATTCATCCATTGATGGACATTTAGTTTGCTTCTACGTCTTGACTATTGTGAAAGGACCATGGGAGTGCAGATATCCCTTTGACATCCTGATTTCAATTCCCTTGGACATATACCCAGAAGTGAAATTGCTGGATCATTTGGTGGTTCTATTTTTAATTTCTTGAGAAACTTCCATAGTGTTTTTCATAGTGGCTGTACTAATTTACACTCCCATCAATGCTGTACAAGGGTTCCCTTTTCTCCATATCCCTGCTAACACTTATCTTTTGTTTTTTTGATAATAGTCATTCTAACAGGTGTGAGGTTTTCCCTGATGATTAGTGATGCTGAGCAGCTTTTCATATACCTGTTGGCCATCTGTATGTCTTCTGTACTCTATTCAGTTCCTTTGCCCATTTTTTTTTTCGTGTGTGGTTTTTTTTTTTTTTTTTCTTTTTCTATTGAGTTATGAGAGTTCCTTATATCAGCCTGGGGAATTTTGAAGAGACAGAGCCAAAGGACAGTTCTGCCCAGAGGGTCTTCTACATCCTTCCTTCTTAGAATTTAGGGAGCAGCCAGGTAGGCCAGATAGGGGCGGGGCTGACTAATCCATTAGGCACGATGCCTAAGGCACAGGAAAATATATTAATTTCTTTTAAAATCAGAAGAAAAAAAAGAATTTTTAGGCCAAAGAAAATGTCTTAATATATATTAATATATTCATCTTTATGTCAACCCAGTCATAAAATACAATTTAAACACTTTTTTTATGGAGGAGAGCCCTTGAAAACAAAAATGTCGAAAATCCACAAAAGTCATAATGTGAGGGGAGAGGGGGTGCTTCTTCTACCACTGGCAGCTCATCTTGGGCCCCCAGGTTTCTAACCTGGCCACCTCCCCTTTGAAGTCTCCCCCAGAGGCTACACTTCGACTCCATGAATGGGCCCACCTGCCCCAGGGCTTGCCACAAAGGAGTCAAACAAGAGAACCAAGGCTCTCAACAATCCCGGGGTCAAAACAGACCCCTGCACCCGGGCTTGGGAAATGCATCCCTAGACTGTTACATACTTGGGCAAAGGGCAGTAGGGAGCTGGGAAGGGGTCCAAGAACTGTGCGGGAAGACGGCGAGGGGCAATGCTCCTTTCTAGAGTGAGTTTATTAAATCCTTACAACCCCTCTGATACTGACCCTGTTTTACAGAGGAGGAAGCACGGGCTCAGAGAGGTTGAGGAACTTGCCCAAGCTCACACAGCTGGGATTCCAACCTTGTTAGGCCGTAGATCTTGATACCCAAGACTAGGCTCCTTCGTTACAGATCCCTGGAACCCCTCCCTCAGCCACTGTGCGACCTAGCGCGCGGGCATGAAGAGCAGCTCTGTACTTAGCACCCCGCCGTCCCTGAGGGCTGTTCCCTTTTTCCCATTCCTGCTCTCTGGAAACTCATCCTTTCAGAGCTGATCCTATAGGCTCTCTGGGCCTCAATTTCCCCTTTGTGCGTGTGTCGGGCAGGGGTCTCCCTCTAGTAACAAGGAAGCGGGAGAGAAAGAGAAGGGAGTGGCTCTCTTCCCCACCCCCACCCCCGGGGCTAAGGTCCCAGCCGGGTCTTCAGGGAAGCCCACCTCCCGCCAAGCAAGGTCCCGCGGACAGGAAGGGGGCTCGGCCCCTTTAAATCCCGCGCGGAAACGCCCGGGGCCGGGCTGCGCCTGTCCCGGATCTGCAGCTGGGAATCGCTGGTCTCCGCGCGTCCTCCCGGCGCTTCCCCTCGCTGTACCCCACCTCGCGGTGCCCCCAGCCCCGCGTGCAGGCTCCTTGCGCCAGGCCTCGAGGGCGCCGCGGCCGTGGGGAGAATGAGCCGCATCTATCACGACAGCGCCCTCCGGAACAAGGCGGTTCAGAGCGCGCGGCTGCCCGGGGCCTGGGACCCCGCCGCCCACCAGGGGTAGGCTCCGCCCGCGTCTCCCCACCGCCTCCCGGGCCAGGCCTCCGTTGGCTCCCGAGGCTCAGCTTTGAATCCGGGCTCCCTGGTTGGCAGGGGGAGGGGGTGCGCCAGCGGGGTCGGGCGCGGGTGGGAGGAAAGGCGGGGCTCGCTAAAGACCTCCCTGGCCTCCAGACCGCTCCTCCCTGCGCTCCCCTCGGAGCGCACCCACCCTGAGACACTGATCGGCGTAAAGCTCACCGAGGGTCGGTCCCGACTCCCAAGCAGGGCTCAAAAGGTGGTGCTTACTTCACGTCAGCCTTTGTCTCAACCCCACCTCGGTGACTAAGCTTCACCCCGCTGCCTTGCTTTCAGGCCTTTGCACAGGCTGCACCCCTCTCCGGAAGGGACAGTGTCCTGCTGGAAGGCAACAGCAGGTCGGATTTGGCCTGGCAGGGCTGGGGGAGGGGCAAGGCCTGTCTGGAGGGCGTGTTGGATCCGGAGGGCCAGGCCCTGCCATCGCGGACGCCGAGGTCATGAGAACGAATGGACCATTCCATTTGCAATTAAAAACACTAAAGAATGAAGGGCGTAAGGGGCGGGGGTCGGTAGGGGCAAGTAAGGTCCAGGGAGTTTTCACTTTTCATCCCCATCCCTTCAGCTGCCCCCACCCCTCTCCCATTTCCGTGGTTCCAGAAAAGGAAGTCCCCAGGTTCTGCTTTTATGAAAACTAGAATTGGGAAGCGGGGGTCCAGTTCCTCTCAGTGAGGGACCCTGCGATCCTGGGCTCGTCATGAAACTTCTGAGTCTGGGTTTCTCCACTTCTAAAGTGGATACGAATGAGAACAGGAATATGAAAGTGCTTTAAAACAGGTGCAAAGGGAAGATACTTTATAGCAGCTTAGATCCCGCCCCCCCAACAAAAATTTGGTGAAATAAAAAAGTAAGGTCCTCCGGTCAGAATAGCCATCATCAAAAAATCTAAAAACAATAAATGCTAGAGAGGGTGTGGAGAAAAGGGAACCCTCTTGCACTGTTGGTGGGAATGTAAATTGATACATCCACTATGGAGACCAGTAAGGAGGTTCCTTGAAAAACTAAAAAAGAATTACCATATGACCCAGCAATCCCACTACTGGGCATATACCCTGAGAAAACCATAATTCAAAAAGAGTCATGGGGCTTCCCTGGTGGCGCAGTGGTTGAGAATCCGCCTACCAATGCAGGGGACACAGGTTCGAGCCCTGGTCCGGGAAGATCCCACATGCCGCGGAGCAACTAAGCCCGTTTCTCCACAGCTACTGAGCCTGCGCTCTAGAGCCTCCGAGCCACAACTACTGAGCCCATGTGCCACAACTACTGAAGCCCACGCACCTAGAGCCCGTGCTCTGCAACAAGAGAAGTCACCACAGTCAGAAGCCGGCGCACCACAACAAAGAGTAGCCCCTGCCCCCTGCTTAGAGAAAGCCTGCGCGTAGCAATGAAGACCCAACACAGCCAAAAATAAATAAATAAATAAAATAATTTAAAAAAAGAGTCATGTACCACAATGTTCATTGCAGCACTATTTACAATAGCCAGGTCATGGAAGCAACCTAAATGCCCATCGACAGATGAATGGATAAAGAAGATGTGGCACATATATACAATGGAATATTACTCAGCCATAAAAAGAAACGAAAATGAGTTATTTGTAGTGAGGTGGATGGACCCAGAGTCTGTCATACAGAGTGAAGTAAGTCAGAGAGAGAAAAACAAATACCGTATGCTAACACATATATATGGAATCTAAAAAAAAAAAAAAAAAATGGTTCTGATGAACCTAAGGGCAGGACAGGAATAAAGACACAGACGTAGGGAACGGACTTGAGGACACGGGGAGGGGGAAGGGTAAGCTGGGACAAAGTGAGAGAGTGGCATGGACATATATACACTACCAAATGTATAACAGCTAGTGGGAAGCAGCTGGATAGCACAGGGAGATCAGCTTTGTGCTTTGCGACCACCTAGAGGGGTGAGATAAGGAGGGTGGGAGGGAGACGCAAGAGGGAGGGGATATGGGGATATATGTATGCATATAGCTGATTCACTGTTTTATACAGCAGAAACTAACACAACAGTGTAAACCAATTATACTCCAATAAAGATGTTTAAAAAAAAAGTAAAGTCCTTTCTATTTAGTGAACACTTAATAGTTTACAAAGTGCCTTCATATACATGATCGTATGTCATCGTCATAGAAGCAGAGTGAGGTGGCTATTACTCTCCCATTTGGTGGATAAGAAGACTGAGGCTCTGGTTACAGTAACCCCCTGCAGAAGGGGCCATAGCTCGGTCTTGCAGCCTGTCAATGTTCCTTCCTACCCTCTGGATGGTGCCCCAGCCTTTGGGACCCTCAGAGGAGTGGAGGCCCAGTGTGGGAGCCCAGAGAAAGGGGCTGCATCATACTGGGCCTGCCCGGGGACCAGGTAAATGGGAGACACACCTGGGACTTGCTTCTGTCCTAGTGCAGACCCTGACCTGGGCCATCGCACTTGTGGTTCTTGCCTGAGGACTGACAGAACCAATTGAGCCCTCATTCTCTCTCATCCTTAGGGGGAATGGCGTCCTGCTGGAAGGAGAACTGGTCGATGTATCTCGGCACAGCATCTTGGATGCCCATGGCAGGAAGGTGAGGATGTTTCCCTGGGGGCATCCACAGGGCACTGGCTTCAGGGTCCTCACCCACCAAAGCATCTCTCTGCTTGGCTCTGCCAGTGCCAAGACTTGGGGTCCAGTTCTTTCCTTGAGGGGCTCACAGGGCAGGTGGGGGGGTGGTTGGTTGGGAGATTAGCAGCCAAAAGGAGCGACAGATGGAAGAGGTCAGTTAGGGCTGTGCTGGGTGCGATGGGAGGGCCTGGGTTCTTGCTGAGAAAACAGACCAGGCCCTAAACCCAAGGAGTGTGTTTGGGGCCAGGACTGGGAGGGCTGAGAGCAGGAAAGGGTGAGGTGAGTGGTTCAGGGCTCAGGCTGTGGGTTCTGAGTGGGCTGGAAGGCCTGCCTTCTGAAGAGGTCCTGTCACCTTCTGATGGAACAAATTTAGAATGCTGGGAAGCTTGCTGGGTAGGCAGGATGAGTGGCTCTTCATTCTGGGGCTGAAGGCCCAGCTCCTGTCCTCTGGCCTGGTGGTTCCCACTGCCTCCGGACCTGATGGACAAGGTCAGAGTGAAGTTATCTGCCTATGTGGGTGCAAGGTCAACAGTGACCTTCCCCTTTAGGGGTACCAGCTCTGTAGCTGGGAAGTCGTGTGTACTTTGAATTGTTTAAAATTGAATTCCTTTAAATGCACTGTTGGAGTTTGCTGTTAGAAGGCGCCTTGAAGTGACCGCATTTGCAGAGTGGTGAATATATTAGCATGCGTTTACGCATCTTTTTTTTTTTTTTCTTTTCTTTTTGGCTGCACTTCAAGGCTTGAAGGATCTTAATTCCCTGACCAGGGATCGAACCCTGGCCCCCTGCAGTGGAAGCACGGAGTCCTAACCACGGGACCGCCAGGGAATTCTCTTGCACATCTTTTAATATCACTGTGTGGCTGGGTGTTTTGGAATGTTGGATTTTTATAAAGCAGGTCACTGGTGTGGACCTGGACCTCCACGTGTGTAGGGGTGTGAGAGCGTTGAGGTGGGAGGAGGGTTGCTGAGTTCTGGGCCTTTGTTTCCAGCCTGAGTGTGAAGTCCACGTTGCTGATACCACCCGGGGCTTTGGTTCCCATGTCCATGCCCTTCTCCTCTTGTCCTCTCAGCCTCCTGGGGTTATGCCCTTTATCACCCGCCCATCTCAGATGTCCACGGACACACCTGGCATTCTCCATCCTGTACTAGCCAGTGTTTCTTTCCTGAGCACTAATTCTAAGTCTCCACCCCTCCCCCCACAAATAACCCCACCAGATGTGCTGACCACCTTGTCTCCTTGATCTGTAGAACCGAGCTCATTAAATCCCTTCTTGAGGTAGGCCAAAGGCCTGGGGCTACACAGAGCTGGTTTCTCACCCACACCGCATGTGAACAGCCTCGGCTCCCGCTCAGCACTAGTTTCAGGTCAAGAGATGCTTTGCTGCACCCTCCCCTCCTTAGCACGCAGGTCAGCAGGCTGAGCAGAGCAGTCTGGAACCCTAGCCAGCCTGCCCAGGAGAGCCCAGCAGTAGCTGATGTGGAGCTGGCCTGCCTCGGCCGTCCTCCACAGGCAGGGTGTTCTCCAGGCCCTCTCCAAATTTGCCTCCTCCAACTCCTTCTTTCCTAATGATAGTGCACTAGACGCCCCCGACCACCAGCCAGCAAACCTCCACTGTCTCCCCTCCCCCCTCCCCCAGGTGAGTAATGCCTAGTCCCGTAGGCCTCCTACCTTGACCATTTTCCCCTCCCCTCCCTTCCTCTTTCCATGTCTGCTCACCTCACATGGGCCCTCAGGAACTCAGCCTGTCCTGACTAAACCTTGCACCCCCTCTCCTGCCTTCTGGCTGCACCCAGCGCCCATTCCTGCCCTGCTGCCAGCTTGTCTCCTGAAAGACATCTCTCAGGGTCTCGCTGCTGTTCAAAAACCTTTCAGGATTCCTTCTAGTCTACCACATAAAATGCAAACTCCAAATGCCAGCTAAAGGCTGATCCCCCACTTGCTTCCCCAGCCTGGACTCCCATGAGACCTCTAAGGGTCCTGCATTGCTCAAACATCCACACAGGACCTTGACTTTTATTTTATGTACTTGTCCAGGCTCTTAATATTCTTCCTACACCCTTATCCCACAGTTGCAGGTTTCTCCCCACTCTGAGACCTTGCCTTCTCTGTTTCTGCCAGGAAGTGGTTTCCTTTTCTTTAATCTCCTGTTTTGTGTGTGTGTGTGTTTTATTATAATATTTATTTATTTAAAATTTTATTGATGTATAGTTGATCTACAATGTCGTCAGTCTCCTGTTTTGATTAGGATAGCTGGCAAAGAGCATTTACAGCACATTTCATGCTTTATACTGTGCTTGCTCCTTGAACCCTTACAACGTGCCTGAAAGTAGACATCACGTTGTCTCCAGGCAACAGGGGAAACTGAGGCTAGGGGTGATTTGCTCCAGGACTCACATCTGTTGGAAGAGGCACAGTGGCTGTCCTCACTCAGAACTCCATTTCAGTGCCCTTTCCATGGCATCTTGGCTGTTTCCACTCCTGCTTCATGGTATTTGGGCTCCTTGGTGCTCGGGTTATGGTTTTCTGTATATTCTTTCTGTCTCTGACATGTGGAGGCCTTGGGGTCAGGCTCTGAGCCTGCCCTCTCATGGACATCTAGCCATGGTTCATTATGTGTGGCAAGTGCTCTAATAAACACATGAATGAATGAATGAATGAATATTGGGAGTGGGAGCCTGTGGCCAGCTTGAATATCTTTTGGAGCTGGGGTGGGATTCTGGGGTAGAGAGTGAGGTTGGGGGGCTGCAACTGGAGCACGTGGGGAGTGTGTGTTGTGTTGGAGGCTGAAGGGAATGAAGCAGCCCCTCACTCTCTCTCTACTTGGCCCCAGGAGCGCTACTACGTGCTGTATATCCGGCCTAGTCACATCCATTGCCGTAAGTTCGACCCCAAGGGAAATGAAATCGAGCCCAACTTCAGCGCCACCAGGAAGGTGAACACAGGCTTCCTCATGTCATCCTACAGTAGGTACCCTTCGCCCTTTCTCCCTCAGAGCCTTCGTACACTGTGGTCTTCCTTTGTCTCCAGAGGTCTCTTGGTCCCTAGAAAGTGTCTTCTCAGCATGGTTGGCCTTGAAGCCCACGTTTGGCCTGAGGGCCCCCTGGCTGGACTCTTCCTGCTCCCCATTCACTCAGAGGATCCCCAGTGCCCCACCTCAGTGCTGAGGACCTGGTTGCCTTCCCAGCTCCTGCCATCTCCTGCAGTCTGGCAGAAGCGTCCATGAACCTGCCTTAGTGCAGAGCCCAGGCCAGGTGGCCTCCATTTTCCTGCCAAAATTCTCACTTGGTTCTTGGGCCCTTTGTGATCTTATTCCTCTTCCCAGTTTTGGCTGGAGAAGGACGTCCTTGCTGTCTGCCCTGTGTGAGAAGATTTTGAGGTTGAGTGGGTACTCATCATCCCTCTATCATTTTATCCATTCATGCTTTCAGTTGCTCATTAAGTATCTGAACATTTAATGAGAATCCACCATGTGCCAGACCCTGAGCTGCATACTGAGGGTTCAGGGATGAGCGAGACTCGGACTTGCCCGCAAGCCGTTCTCAGTCTGGTAGAGGAGATGGACAGGCCATGACTGGAGCCCTAGCGGGGGCTCTGAGCCCAGGCAGGCGCGGTTGGGGGAGGTGCCCTGGAGGAGGGAATGCCAGTACTGGATCCTGAAAGACAAGCAGGTATCAGCAGGGTGCCAGGGCTTGGAAGGGTGTTTCAGAGAGGGAGCAGGGTGCCGAGGGCATTCTGGGAACTGAGGGCTCCCGCAGGGGAAGAGCAGCCCTGCAGAGAGGGCACTCAGTCGAGGGTGCAGGGGAGCTCTGCGTGAGTGGTTTTAAGTTAGGTGAGTGATGTGATTAGATTTGCTCTTTTTTTTAATAAATTTATTTATTTTTGGCTGCGTTGGGTCTTCGTTGCTGCATGCGGGCTTTCTCTAGTTGCAGTGAGCGGGGGCTACTCTTTGTTGTGGTGCGTGGGCTTCTCATTGCAGTGGCTCCTCTTGTTGCGGAGCACAGGCTCTAGGCACTCAGGCCTCAGTAGTTGTGGCACGCGGGCTCAGTTGCTCCTCGGCATGTGGAATCTTCCCGGACCAGGGCTCGAACCCGTGTCCCCTGCATTGGCAGGCGGATTCTTAACCACTGCGCCACCAGGGAAGTCCAGATTTGCTTTTTAAAATCCCTGGGGAGGGACTTCCCTGGTGGCGCAGTGGTTAAGAATCCGCCTGCCAAGGCAGGGGACACGGGTTCGAGCCCTGATCCGGAAAGATCCCACATGCCGCAGAGCAGCTAAGCCTGTGCGCCACAACTACTGAGCCTGCGCTCTAGAGCCCTTGAGCCACAACTACTGAGCCCACATGCCTAGAGCCCGTGCTCTGCAACAAGAGAAGCCACCACAATGAGAAGCCCGTGCACGGAAACGAAGAGTAGCCCCCGCTCACCGCAACTAGAGAAAGCCTGCACGCAGCAATGAAGACCCAACGCAGCCAAAAATAAATAAATAAATAATAAATTAATTTAAAAATCCCTGGGGAAGTGAAGAGACTGGAGACCAGGAGGCTGTTAGGAGGCCGTGATGGCATCTAGGAGGGGGATAAGAGGGCCAAGATTAAGGACTGGTTAGTGAGGATGGAGGGACCATGGCCTCAGTGTCATGGTGAGAACCCTGCCTGGTCACTGGGGTCTCAGTGGGAAGGCAGAATTGTGTGAAGGGCTTGAATCCTGCCTCCTCCACTGACTGACTAGCTGTGTAACCTTGGGCAAATTACTTAACCTGTCTAAGCCTTAGTTTTCTCATCTGTGAATAGGGATAGTAAAAACATTGACACTTGCTGAGTGCCAGGCCCCATGCTAAGTGCTTTATGTACATTCGATATTTCTTTCACACGTCACGTCAGTCCCATCAGGTAGGTACCTCTTTTATCCCTATTTGTCAGGCACAGAGAGAGGTTAAGTAACTTGCCCGTGGTCATACAGCATGTAAGCAGATTTGCACCAGCCAGCCTGGCTCCAGAGCCCGTAGCCATAACTCCTCTGTGATGCGTTCCTTGAGTACTGGCAGGATGGGAACTCAGAGCCCTACGTTCAGGTGGTTGTGAGCGTGTACAACACTGAGGCCTCACCTGGCTCCTAAAAAGCCCTGCTAGAGTGCTTGCTGTTACAGTGGTAATGACTGTCTCGTGCTGTGTGCCTGCAGAGGTGGAAGCCAAGGGGAACACCGACAGACTCACGCCTGAGGCGCTGAAGGGGCTGGTGAACAAGCCAGAGCTGCTTGCGCTGACAGAGAGCCTCACCCCCGATCAGACAGTGGCATTCTGGATGCCTGAGTCAGAGATGGAGGCCGTGGAGCTCGAGCTGGGGGCTGGGGTACGGCTGAAAACTCGAGGTGACGGCCCCTTCCTGGGTGAGCAGTGCAGCCCTCACTGTGGCCTGATGCTCCTATATGGCCTGTGGGGGCTCCTGGCCTCCTGTCCGAGGCTTACCCACCCCTCCAGCTCCGAGCTCATGGAGCAGGCCACATCTGGCCTCCCCGCGGACAAGACCCCTTGAGATTTATTCCTAAGTCCCTGGGCAAGTGCCTTGGGGCCAATAGCCTGGACACTTTGGATCCTGGGGTGCTGCCCAATCCCATGGTTCCTGCGGGTGACCTCTCCTATCTATTGCCTTGGGGGTCCCATCCAGGGCCTCCCTGAGCACACTCAGGCCTAGGGGACCCCAGCAGAATGGGCCAGCCCCCACTGTGTTTTTGCCATACGGAGAGAGGCCTTCAACTTCTCCTTTCAGATTCATTAGCCAAACTCGAGGCTGGAACAGTGACCAAGTGTAATTTCGCTGGTGATGGGAAGATGGGGGCATCCTGGACAGACAACATCATGGCCCAAAAGGCTTCAGAGGGGGCTGCAGTGGAGACCCGAGAGCAGGGGGACGGCGCAGAGGAAGAGGAGTGGGTAGGTCCAGGGAGATAACCGTGGACCTGGCGTTGGTGTGGTTCATCTCCTGGGAGTGGGTAGGTCCAGGGAGATAACCGTGGACCTGGCGTTGGTGTGGTTCGTCTCCTGGCAGGAGTTTTGTATGCACTGGTTGTGGTTGGGTGTAGGACAAAGAGAC
This sequence comes from Eubalaena glacialis, assembly GCF_028564815.1. NCBI lineage: Eukaryota > Metazoa > Chordata > Mammalia > Artiodactyla > Balaenidae > Eubalaena > Eubalaena glacialis. The sequence goes on from NC_083717.1 coordinate 38,592,662, forward strand.
AGCAGCATAAACTTTACTCCCCAGCTTTGGTGGAATTCCTGAGAGTGTGTTAGCATCAGGAAAATTCCCTCAAGCTATGAAGGGACCTTTCTTTTTGGTGGATCTGAACTGTGCCAATCAATAAGAGAGCCCCAAAGATTTATGAAAGCAAGGGATGGAAAGAAGGGAGCGCAGAGGGGAACCAAGGAGACTTAATTCCATTAAAGCTCCAAACATTTTTACTTCAAGTGAATACATTAGCCATGTTGAGCAGCCGAATGAGCATTTTTCCCCCCTTTGTTCTGGGCTCCCTGCCCAGAGTGGCTGGAAAATGGCTGACCTGGTCCTTAATAGTTATTTTGGCCCAAAGTTCAGCCTCCTAGTTGATCCTCAGCCTACTCACAGTTGATTTGGTATTTTGAGGTATATTTCACCTGAAGATTTGAATTGGTGTCAGAAGGCCCCAGATTGAACGTTTAAAACAAAGCCTCAGAAAAATGGGCTCTTTATCTAGGTGATGAAGATGATGATATTTGCCAGAGAAAGCAGGGGCAGATAGAGGGAGTGGATTCCCTTTTGTCTTAATAGAGTGAGTCTTGGACTAAAAAACAATTGGAGTTGCCAGGCTGGCTCCCTGGGCCAACAACAATGAGATGAGGCCAAGGCAGGTAGCCGCGGGCCCCACTGGTACCACTCCATCGAACCCTTGTTTGTCTGATGACGGTAGAAGACTTTTACGAAATGTGCTCTGTTCATATCTCTTTACTTTACCTCTAGGACGACTGAGGTCAGTGAGAGATGGGGTGCCTCCGGGGCCCACTGTTGAGCATTTCTTCCATCAACTTTCACTCTGGAGCTCGAGAGAGCAGGTCCGCCAAGCCTTACCTGGTTCTTCTCTACAGCCACTGTGGAATACCCTTTGAACAAGCTCTGCTAAAATCAAATGCAAGACCCTGACGTTAGACGTGGGGCCCCAGCCTGTGGCTCATGGAGGGTTCCTCCCTGGATGTGAGTCTAGCCTTCCTAGACATTTTCATGGTGGCCCTCCCCCTGAGTGGCAGCCTTGTTTCTGGAGGCAGGCAGGGGGCAAGTCCCCCAGGGCAGTCAGAAGAACTGGACTTGGTTTTGGTGCAGAACTGGTGGGGAATCGCTCATCTGCATGCAGAGTGGCTCAGAGGAGAAGTTAGCGGGGCCTCCTTCTTCTGCCCTTGTTGTATTTCCTGCTTTCCTTCTGCAATTGCCCTCCTCCACAGCACTCTGTGCTGTAGCCTCTGCCCTCCTGCTCAAGCCTCCTTGTCCCCTGTGCCCTTTTCAGTCCCCAGAGCTGCCAGTTCTTTATTCCTCCTCTGGTTCTCTGCCACCCTGGGGGTTCCTGTCTCCTGACCTCCTTTGGCTGCTTTCCTGGGGATGCTCTTTTCAGGGAGGCTGAGAGCGTTCACAGGTGTGGCCGGCTGGTCTCCATCTCTCTGACTCACTCTGCCAGGCCACATTTTGGACAACACCTTTTTTCTTGTTGTTTTGTACCTTGAGAACTTTTTATGAATGAGTAAATCTTCAGGAAGGATTCCTCTACACTGACTGTGTTATTATTAGGTATAAACTGAGCAACCTCCCTATAAGAAGAAAGCCGTATCTTTTTGGTCATGAACATTGCCTTGCTGGGTAGTATGCCCACACCCACATCTATGAAGAGATCTGGAGTTGAAATCTACACGTCCTAAGAATGGGTAGGGACTTGGTGGAATGTAGATCCTGCTTCTCTCAGGGAAAAGAGGGGTGGTGGTAAACTAACAATTATGGAGTCCCCTAATGTGTCAAACACAGCACTAGATGCTTTCCATGATGATAATTATAGTCCCTGACTATTGAGTGCCTCTTGGTTCTATTACTTGTGCCAAGCTCTTCCAGTATCTTACTGAATTGTCACAACAATCCCAAGAGGCACATGTGATTATTATCTCCATTTTTTTTCATATGGTTTTCATGGTTGAGGTCCCAGCGTTTATTATCATGGTTCAAACTTTCATTTGCCTTCCTGCATATTTGAGCCTGGGCTCAACAATATGGCTGTGAGGCTTGGGGTTAACACTTCATTTAGGCCACCTGAAGTCACAGGTCACTGGACTGCCCTCGGGTCTCTTCTGTTCTTGTTGCCCTTTTCTTAGTTCACATCCTTGTTCTCTTACCTCGGCTACTATAGAAGCCGCCTCGCTAGTGTCCTGTGTCTGAATGGGGCTGGCTCACTGTTGAGCATGCTGGGACCGCAACCATGTGGTGGCCAGGGGAGGGGTTAAACAGGAGGAGGACAGGGGACACTGACGTGGGCAGAGGCACCCAGTGAGGGCATCCTGTTGCCCAAAGCACTGTGGCCAAAGGGTATGGCAAGCTCATGTGGGCAGGCCACCATTCTAAACAAGGAGGCACAGCGTGTCAATGGGGGAGCCCCTGGGCAACAACTAGGCTTGGTGTCTCCAGGGGTTGGGGATGGGCTCCTGGAAGGAAAAGGCCATTGTGGCTGGAGCTTAGAGAATGGTGGGAGGTCGGGCATGGCATCTTCAGCATGTTAAGTATTTTGGGACTTTATCCTTAATACCTTGGAAGCCAGTGATCCCAGGGAGAGTAATAAGATCTGATTTGTATATTTGTATATTGTATAAGATGTGATTTGTGTCAAAGATCACTTGACTGCAGAGAAACTGAAGGCAATGAGCCCAACTAGGAGACTGCTGCAGTGGTGAGGGTGAGAGCCTAGAGTGATTTAGTCTATAGCAGTGGCAGAGGAGATGGAAAGAAATTCAGGTGGACAGGTGGAAAGGGACTTTCCAGCAAGAGAAGAGGACCTGCAAGGCCATGGAGGTGGGGGAGTGGCCTGATCTTGGAATATGCAATTTCTGTACATGGTCATTGCAACTTTATACCAACACATAAAATTTGATAATCCTTTTTCAATTGATGTTATATAACTACTTCCTATCAATATATAGCTAGTCTTCCTGTCATTGTTTTTAAGATTGACTACCTTAATAGCTCTATTATTTTCCAGAATTTGGGTAATTAATTGATCCCTATTTGGAGCTATCTGTGTCAAAAACTATTGTAAATTACATAGTTCCCTCAATCTCACCTGCCTCCCCCCGCCACTATATTTTGGTTTTGTTTTTTTTTTAAGATTTTTTGATGTGGACCATTTTTAAAGTCTTTATTGAATTTGTTACAATATTGCTTCTGTTTTATCTTTTGGTTTTTTTGGCGCGAGGCATGTGGGATCTTAGCTCCTGGACCAGGGATCAAACCCTTCCCCCCTGTGTTGGAAGGTGAAGTCTTAACCGCTGGACCGCCAGGGAAGTCCCAGGGGTTATTTCTTTAGGGATGGATTCCTAGGAGTCAGATTACTGGGAATCTAGGAATTCTTTGTAAAGGTCTTGGGGTTTTTTGTTTGTTTTGTTTTGTTTTGTTTTGGCCGTGCCATGTGGCATGTGGGATCTTCCCTGACCAGGGATTAAACCCATGCCCCCTGCATTGGGAGCTGTAAAGGTCTTGTTAGATTTCCAAATTGCTTTCCAAAAGGGTTGTTCTAAATTATAATCTCACCAGCAAGGTAGGAGAGGACTATTTTCACGCTACCCTTGCTAGACTTGGGTATGATAATATTTTAAAAATTGATGTTTGATAAGGTAAAAATAACACTTTAATTTTAAGTTAATACTTTAATTTTAATTAGCCTTTTCCCCCATTAATAGTGAGCTTAAGCATTTTTTTTCATGTTCATTTCCTAGATGTATTTCCTCATTTGTTACTCAGTTCCTTTGCCCATTTATTACTGAGGGGGGGAGGTTTTTTTTTGTTGTTTATCAGTTATTTATATTTTAAATATAACCATTTGCCATATTTTAAAAACTTTTCCATTTAAAAAAATTGACTTACAAACGTAAAATTTTTATATAGCTGTATCTTGACTTTTTATGATTTTTATTGCTTCTAAGCTTATATACTCTTTTCAGATGTTAGATTCTCTATCATTTTTTTCCATTCTAGTTATTACTTGGTTTTGTATTTAACTCTGTAATCCACTCTGCCTTTAATTTGAGAGAGTATGAAGGGAGATAACTAAATTGCTTATTTTCAAATTGCTAACCAGTTATCCCAACACACTTACTGAATTCCTTCCCACTGTCAAGGTATGATGTCTTCCACATCACATATTAAAATCACTTATACTTAAATTATCCATTATATTTCAATAAGTCTCCCTTTAATGACAGTGTGAACTATCATAGTAGGTTTTAATAGTTGGTAGAGCTAGGTCTCACTTATTCTTCTTCTGTTTCAGAATTTTTTTTGGTATTCCTCCTCAACATTTGAAATATTTTGTCAAGTTTCAGTGCATATTTATTGCCTTTGGATTCTTTTAAATGAAAAAAAACTCTGGCTACAAGAGTAATACATTTTATTTTAGAAAATTTAAAATAAGAAAAAAATATAATTCCACCACCATTTTTAAAATCACTTATGTAGGGCTTCCCTGGTGGCGCAGTGGTTGAGAGTCTGCCTACCAATGCAGGGGACACGGGTTCAAGCCCTGGTGTGGGAAGATCCCACATGCCACGGAGCAGCTGGGCCCGTGAGCCACAACTACTGAGCCTGCGCGTCTGGAGCCTGTGCTCCCAACAAGAGAGGCCCGCGCACCGCGATGAAGAGTGGCCCCCGCTTGCCCCAACTAGAGAATGCCCTCGCACAGAAACGAAGACCCAACACAGCCAAAAAAAAAAAAAAAAAAAAAAAAGAATCACGTATGTAGTTCTCAATTATATACCATGCATTGCTCTGAGTACTTACAAATATTAACTCTTGTTGTGCTATAACAACTGTCTTAGGTAAGTAGAATTTTTTTTTTCAAGTAGAAATAAACTAGTTTTACAGTAAAGGAAACTGATATTATGCCTGTTTTACGAATGATGACACTTGCCCAAGGTGCACAGGACGTGGACAGAGCCAGGGTTTTGATCAGAGCAGTGTGGTTCCACCGGCCTGTGGTGAACACTATGATGCTGCCATTCCATCAGACACAATTATTACTCATATTTTGGTGTATATACTTCCAATCTTTTACAAAGTGGAGTGTCCCTCTACATACTTCGTGTAATCTTTTCACTTACAGATATGCCATGAACATTTCCCTATACCATAAATCTTTCACAACACGATTTTTTATAACTTTAATATTTCTCATATGCATGTGGATCAATGCATTTTACCAGTTTCTCATTTTGGAGTAATTAGTTTGCTTCCCACTTTCCCCTGTAATAAGACTGCTGAGATGTACGTTCTTGAGGCTAAATCTTTTCACACACCCACATCGTTTTATTATAAATTCTAAAACTGGAAATGCTGGGTCTAATGTTCAATATATTTTAAAGGCTTTTGATAAATATTGTCAACTGTCCTTTGGGTAGGTGATTCCAATTTGCAGCTCTATCTGTGATATAAGGACGTGCTCCACCTCACCCGCACTAAGTCATTAAAAGAAAATACAAAAACTAGTAATTTGGGGTCGCCGGTACCTTTTAAAAGGAATTGCATTAAAGATCCCTTAATTCCACCATTCGCTATCTACCGCGGAGAGAGAGCCCTTTTGCACGAGGAGGCACATATATAATTCACTACAGCATTGTATGTAATACTAAAAAATAAAAATGAACCTAACTTTCCCCAACCGGGGAATGGCTAAATTAGCCTGCATCTCCACACCGCGCAACGTTCTGTAGTGTTAAAGCAAACGATGATAAAGGGAGACTCCCGCTGCGCTTCACCTGGGAGCGCAGCTGCTGTTGGGGTTTCTGCTTCTTGATCCGCTTTTCCGGTGTGCTCGGCTTTGCGCCAGGCCCGGGATTCTGCGGCCCCAGCCTCGGTGTCCGCATCAGCCTAAGCCCGGAACCCGCCGCCCGTCCTGCAGCCTTCTCCAAGGCGTGCCGGGAAACCGGACTCTTGGTGGTCGGGCCCTTGGGCGCCGGGACATGTTTCCGGGAGCCACTCTCAGCAGCGCACCAACCGGAAGCGCCCTGTTGTGGCGGAAGGAGATGCTCTCTGGAAGTAGTCGGTGTTGAAAGGAGCGTGGCGGGCAAAGATGATTCAGGCGATTCTGGTTTTCAATAACCACGGGAAGCCGCGGCTAGTCCGCTTCTACCAGCGTTTCGTGAGTGCGGCCGAGCTTCGTCACATCTTTACAGGGCACCTGCGCCCCCTTCTCGCTCTTTGTCCCGTAGAGCGCACGCGGGCATCGCCCGCTGACGTCCTAGGGCTCCTGCACCGTATATGTGACCTTCCCCGGACCGGGGCCAGTGTCAGGCCTTGTGTCCCACGCCCCGCTACCCCCGCTCTTTCCCACCCCTTCCTGGACCCCGGCATTTTTGTGCCATTTTTGTGACACTTCTCGCAGTGTCTCAGGGCACTATAAATGGTGTGTGTGTGTGGAGGGGGTGTGCCTCATTGACAACTTGAATGATTGAAATCAAATTAATCTTGTTGGTTGTTAAACGCAGTTTCACGAGGAGGAAGAAATATGCAGCTTTTTAATGATTTTGCTTTAGCTTAACGGATTTGGAAAAGTGCTTTCTTGGAATTATTTTGCTTCAGTGTAGGCTGGGAGTGCCCAGGAACTAGATACCTTTCACTACGTAGAGTTGAAGAAAGTCCGTTTGAAAGTGGGAAATGTTGAGAAATTATACGTGATAATGTGAATTTGAATTTTCCAAAGACGTTACTCTGGAAAAAATAAACATCATTATTTGCCTTCTCCCCCCCGACGTTTTATTTCTTCGTGGCTAGGTTTCAAAATGTTAAATACGTAATTGTGAAACCGTAGACGGGAAAGTGTCAGAAAACTTATGTTCAGGCCTCAGCAACACCTTATTTTACCCTTCTGTCAAGTTAACAAAAACCTCTTTCAGACTTCATTTCCTCTTTTGTTAAGTAGAAATGAAAAAAAATTTTTTTTTCCCTTTTTTATAGAATTTTTTAGGTAGGTTACATTTTATTATATCGATTTTATATTAACATTTAATAACACTATTCAATTTGTATTTGCATTTGTGTGTGTGTGAATTTTTCTCTCAGGTTTTTTTTTTTTTTTCTTTTTAAAAAAATTATTTATTTATTTATTTATGGCTGCGTTGGGTCCCCGTTTCTGTGCGAGGGCTTTCTCTAGTTGCGGCAAGCGGGGGCCACTCTTCATCGCGGCGCGCGGGCCTCTCACCATCGCGGCCTCTCTTGTTGCGGAGCACAGGCTCCAGACGCGCAGGCTCAGTAGTTGTGGCTCACGGGCCTACTTGCTCCGCGGCATGTGGGATCCTCCCAGACCAGGGCTCGAACCCGTGCCTGCTGCATTGACAGGCAGATTCTCAACCACTGCGCCACCAGGGAAGCCCCTCTCAGGTTTTTTAAAGTGTTATTGAGATATGTTACATACCATACAGTTCACCTTTTAAAAATATACAGTAGAATGGTTTTTAGTACTTAACAAAGTTATGCAACCATCAGCACAATTTTAGAACATTTTCATTATCCCAAAAAGGAACCCCCTACCCATTAGCAATCATTCTGTGTTTCCCCCTCAACTCCCCCAGCCCTAGGCAACCACTAATCTACTTTCTGTCTCTCTAAATTTGCCTATTCTGGACATTTCATATAAAATGGAATCATACAATATGTGGTCTTTTATGACTGGCTTCTGTTACTTAGTATAATGTTTTCAAGGTTCATCTATGTTGTAGTGTGTATCTGTTCTTTATTCCTTTTTATTGCCAAATTACATTCCATTGTGTGGATGCACCACATTTTGATTGTCCATTCATCAGTTGATATTTCCACCTGTGGCTCTTGTGAAAAATGCTGCTGTGAACACTGATGTACAAGCTTTTGTGTGAGCATGTATTTTCATTTCTCTTGGGTATATATCTAGGAGTAGAATTGCTGAGTCACGTAGTAACTTTATGGTGATCATTCGGAGGAACTGCCAAACTGCTTTCCAAAGTGGCTGCACCATTTTACATTCCTATCAACAATATATAAGAATTCCAATTTTTCCACCTCCTTATCAACATTTTCTATTATCTTTCTGATTAAAGACATTTTAGTAGGTGTAAAGTGGATTCTTGCGGTTTCAAAAATTTTTCTAATGACTAATAATGTTGAGCATCTTTTCATGTCTTTATCGACCATTTGTTTATCTTCTTTGGAGAGCATAGGATTTTTATAAGACCTAAATTAGCTCCTAAGTGAAAGTTACCTTGAAAACTTCAGAGTAATAAAAGATATGAGGGATTATTAAAATGATTGAGAGATGTAAGCAATTGGTAGTCTGCTATTTTGTTGAATTAGAAATTAGGTAGCCTCACCATTCATAGTGCTTGCCCACTGACTATCACCACTTCCCTGTAGAGTCAGATAAAAGGCTTTGCAAGATGTTTTTGTCAGTTTAAAAAAGTGCTGATGCTTAGCATGTTTTGTATTTCTGGATACACAGAGTTAATCCTTTACAGCATCCTGGTGTCTGTGAGCTTTCTGAATTCTTTAAATGGAAACCAGAAAATAGTGATTGATTTACTCAAACTTACAGTGACCAGTTATCAGCAAGTTTTCATTTATCCATTTGGTAAATACAGAGAGCCACTGTATACCAGTGTAAGTCAAAGTTATGAAAAGTAATTTCTCCACGATGACATTTTCCCTGTTTTTTCCTGTTTCGTTTAAATAACTAACCATTTCAAGTCTAAATTCAATGCTGTAGAAAGAAAGGGGTTAATGTTACTTGAATCTATTTTCTGACTCTTAAGGGAAGTCCAATCTGAAGGTTTTCTTAAGCTTTGCTACTCAAAATGTTGTTCTCAGACCAGCAGCATTGTTATCACCTGGAAACTTGTTAGAAATGCAGTCTCAGGACTTAGCCCAGACCTACTAAATTAAAATCTGCATTTTAACAACATTCCCGGGTGATTCATTATACATTGAGATTATTTTTGGCCCTGCCACGTGGCTTGCAGGATCTTAGTTCCCCAACCAGGGATTGAAACTGTGCCCTTGGCAGTGCAAGTGCAGAGTCCTAACCACTGGACCGCCAGGGAAATCTCATTATACATTGGGCACTGGTCTAGAGCTTTTAATTACTTTTGTCTTTTTTTTTTTTTGGCCATGCAGCATGTAGCATCTTAGTTCCCTGATTAGGGATGGAATCTGAATCCCCTGCATTGAAAGCGCCAAGTCTTAGCCACTGGACCTCCAGGGAATCCCTACTTTTGTCTTAATGACTGATTTCTCCCTCCCACTATCCTTTTTTAAAAACCATACTTATTATGAACTTCATATGTATAAACAAATCAAATGTGAGTTATCAAGAGATTCCATCACAGTTGAGCTTTCTGGAGTGTAGTAAGTGAAAAAAGGTGTTTATAGCTCTGCAATTGTTCAAGATTCTAATCTGTAAATAGAACATTTTCTGTCTTTCTCTGTAGTACTTCGTTGGTAACACAGCATCTTATATGTAATGTCTGTATTACCAGTACAAAAGATGGCAAATGCAGGTCTTTAAAGCACGTACACAATTACATCTTGACTTCCTTAAAGTGTTAGACCTATTAACGTTTGTTATTTGCCCTGGCATAGATGTTTTCTAGAGTAAGGCAAAATATTTCAGAACCAGGCCTTCTAGTTATTCTTTGATCTTGTATGAGAGTTTGTCAGTTCTCCTTTCCTTGGTTATTCACAGTAAAGAAATATCAGCTTACCTATCAGGATGGTAATGGTTAGGGACTAGATATCTAGGTAAATATACCCTATTTTAATTCCTGTAACAGAGCCTTGTCCATTTTTCCATAGATTCCCCTTTTACTTTTTCTCTACTCATCATTTCTATCTTTTCTGTAAACTGGTACCAAATGTTCAGATCATTCCTAGTTTGGAAGCCCTTGCCTTCCTGTCCATCCTCACTGATGGGTTGTAGTTTTTCAGACTTTCCCACTGATTCACTTTATTTCTTTTATTCCATAGCCAGAAGAAATTCAACAGCAGATTATTCGAGAGACCTTCCATCTAGTTCTCAAGCGGGATGACAACATCTGTAACTTCTTGGAGGGTGGAAGGTAAATGATCAGTTTTCTCCCCATACATCCACTTTTGGGTGGCCTTCATCGTTATTGCTTCTTCAGGCAGTACTCAAGTGTCAGGTGAGTACCTGATGCAACTTGAGCTGAGCTGAGCTAAATCTGCTCAGGGAGAGACCCAGTTCTGTTTTGGAAGCTGCTAAATGGTTGTGCTTCAGATATTTACAAGTTTGGTGCCTGGGAGGATGGGCAGAAGAAAAGGGGAGGTAAAATGGCTTTAGGCACCTCTGCCAAATTTGGTTGCCGTTCACCTGGTAGAAATGGCCTATTGTTTGGCCTGTCCTCCCCCTTTCTGTTGTGCCCCTTCTCCTCCCTTGGCACAGAGTTTCTCTTTGATATGTTCAGTTAAGATACAGGCTTTAAATGTTTCCCATCTTCCACAGTTTGATTGGTGGCTCTGACTACAAACTGATTTATCGGCATTATGCTACCCTCTATTTTGTATTTTGTGTGGATTCATCAGAGAGTGAACTTGGGATCTTGGACCTTATCCAGGTATGTGTAGCAGGTAATGATGGCAGCCACTTCAGAGAGTTTGCATGGGATTTTTGAGTAACCATCTGTAGATCCTTTTGTCAGTCTCTTTTTTGATACTTGGTGAAAGTTGCTAGATGTCCACCAGATGGTGCTATGAGAAAGCTCCTTAGCAACCCTTAAAAACTCTTAGAGCTTTTGGATTCTTCTTCTCCAGCCCTCTCACTCCCTTGGTTTTCTTATACGAGGCTGACACCAGTTCCAATGTGTGTACTCACCCCCACCCCAAGCAATTAACTCAGTTCTCCATGGACAGTAACCAGGTGTCCCACAAATTTGCTCAATTCTCACACTGTCTACCTGGAGATAGATACCAATCTCAAGTCCAGGTTGTCTGTCACCTGTGCTTCTGACTGACAGCCTATAGCTTGAAGATTCCCTTGATTTCCTCCTCAGGTTCAGCTTATTTGCTAGAGTGGCTCGCAGAACTTTCTAGAGAAACATTTTACTTACTAGTTTACCAGCTTAATTTAAAAGGGTATAACTTAGGAACAACCAGATGGAAGATGGGGAAAGGGCGTGGAGTTTCTATGCCCTCTTCAGGCATGCCACTCTCCTCGAATATCCACATGTTTACTAACTTGGAAACTCTCCGAACCCTGTCCCTTTTGGGTTTTAAGGAGGCCTCTTTACATAGGCATGATTGATTAAATCATTGGCCATTGGTGACTGATTGAGTTTGCAGCCCCTCTCCCCTCCCCAGAGGTCAGGAAATAGGACTGAAAGTTCCCACAATCACATGGTTGGTTCCTCTGGCAACCAGTCCCCATTCCTGGGTGCTTTCCAAAAGTCACCTTATTAACAGAACAAAAGGCACCCTTATCACTTAGGAAGTTCCAAGGTTTTTAGGAGCTCTGTGCCAGATACAAGGATGAATACCAAATATTTCTCATTATAAATTACAGTGTCACATCATGTTTTAAGATTTTTTTCAAATATCAAACTAAATGACATTTAAAAATGCATACTTTGTATTTTCACTTGTAATTCTAGCCTAAAGCAAAGAAACTTGATGTTTTATTTAGTCTGTGCAATCTTGACATAGGTAAACATTTTTTTTAGGCTTTTTGAAAATTAGAAATGGCTTACAGATTTCTTTTCATTACTTTCATGGAAACTGCGATATGTAGGGACCCTATACTGGGAACTAGTAATTTAGTACAATTCCGTCATTTTGTACATGATATTCTAGATAGGCTTTAAGTGACTTGAACAAGTCACTTAAGTTGAAAGCACTCAAAAGGAGCATGCATTAAAACCTAACAACATCAATTATAGAAGACTAGCTATAAATTATAAACTTTACATGCTTACAACTATATTTGTTAAGATAAAATTAAAGAAGCTAAATTTAATATACCTTGGGACAAATAAATGGAAATTTTAAATGTGTATTTTTATTTCAGATATACTACACTCTTCCAAAAAGTTATATTCTTGGACATAGCAACTTTTAAATTTTATTTTATTATTTTCTTTTAAATTTTATTTATTTATTTTTATACAGCAGGTTCTTATTAGTTATCTATTTTGTACACATTAGTGTATGTATGTCAATCCCAATCTCCCAATTCATCCCACCCTCTTTCCCTCCTTAGTGTCCATACGTTTGTTCTCTACATCTGTGTCTCTATTTCTGCTTTGCAAACCGGTTCATCTGTACCATTTTTCTAGATTCCACATATATGCGTTAATATACGATATTTGTTTTTCTCTTTCTGACTTACTTCACTCTGTATGACAGACTCTAACTCCATCCACCTCATTACAAATACCTCCATTTCATTTCTTTTTATGGCTGAGTAATATTCCATTGTATATATGTGCCACATCTTCTTTATCCATTCATCCGATGATGGACACTTAGGTTGCTTCCATGTCCTGGCTATTGTAAATAGAGCTGCAATGAACATTTTGGTACATGACTCTTTTTGAATTATGGTTTTCTCAGGGTATATGCCCAGTAGTGGGATTGCTGGGTCGTATGGTAGTTCTACTTTTAGTTTTTTAAGGAACCTCCATACTGTTCTCCATAGTGGCTGTATCAGTTTACATTCCCACCAACAGTGCAAGAGGGTTCCCTTTTCTCCACACCCTCTCCAGCATTTGTTTGTAGATTTTCTTTCTTTCTTTTTTTTTTTTATTAATTTATTTATTTTTGGCTGTGTTGGGTCTTCGTTGCTGTGCATGGGCTTTCTCTAGTTGCGACGAGCGGGGGCTTGGTTGCGGTGCGCGGGTTTCTCACAGCAGTGGCTTCTCTTGTTGTGGAGCATGGGCTCTAGGCGCGAGGGCTTCAGTAGTTGTGGCACGCGGGCTCAGTAGTTGTGGCTCACAGGCTCCAGAGCGCACGCTCAGCAGTTGTGGCTCACGGACCTAGTTGCTCTGCGGCATGTGGGATCTTCCTGGACCAGGGCTTGAACCCGTGTCCCCTGCATTGGCAGGAGGACTCTTAACCACTGTGCCACCAGGGCAGTCTCATTGTTTGTAGATTTTCTGATGATGCCCATTCTAACCAGTGTGAGGTGATACCTCATTGTAGTTTTGATTTGCATTTCTCTAATAATTAGTGATGCTGAGCAGCTTTTCATGTGCCTCTTGGCCCTCTCTATGTCTTCTTTGGAGAAACGTCTGTTTAGGTCTTTGGCCCATTTTCTGATTGGGTTGTTTGTTTTTTTAATATTGAGCTGCATGAGCTGTTCATATATTTTGGAGATTAATCCTTTGTCCATTGATTCATTTGCAAATGTTTTCTCCCATTCTGAGGGTTGTGTTTTCGTCTTGTTTATAGTTTCCTTTGCTGTGCAAAAGCTTTTGAGTTTCATTAGGTCCCATTTGTTTATTTTTGTTTTTATTTCCATTACTCTAGGAGGTGTGTCAAAAAAAGATCTTGCTGTGATTTATGTCAAAGAGTGTTCTTCCTATGTTTTCCTCTAAGAGTTTTATAGTGTTCAGTCTTACATTTAGTTCTTTAATCCGTTTTGAGTTTATTTTTGTGTATGGTGTTGGGGAGTGTTCTAATTAAATTCTTTTACATGTAGCTGTCCAGTTTTCCCAGCACCACTTATTGAAGAGACTTTCTTTTCTCCATTGTATATCCTTGCCTCCTTTGTCATAGATTAGTTGACCATAGGTGCGTGGGTTTACCTCTGGGCTTTCTATCTTGTTCCATTGACCTATATTTCTGTTTTTGTGCCAGTACCATATTGTCTTGATTACTGTAGCTTTGTAATATAGTCTGAAGTCAGGGAGTCTGATTCCTCCAGCTCCGTTTTATTCCCTCAAGACTGCTTTGGCTATTCGGGGTCTTTTGTGTCTCCATACAGATTTTAAGATTTTTTTGTTCTGGTTCTGTAAAAAATGCCATAGGTAGTTTGGTAGGGATTGCATTGAATCTGTATATTGCTTTGTGTAGTATACTCATTTTCAGAGTATTGATTCTTCCAATCCACGAACATGGTATATCTCTCCATCTGTTTGTGTCATCTTTGATTTCTTTCATCAGTGTCTTACAGTTTTCTGAGTACAGTTCTTTTACCTCCTTAGGTAGGTTTATTCCTAGGTATTTTATTCTTTTTGTTGCAATGGAGAATGGGATTGTTTCCTTAATTTCTTTCTGATCTTTCATTGTTAGTTAGTGTATAGGAATGCAAGAGATTTCTGTGCATTAATTTTGTATCCTGCAACTTTACCAAGTTCATTGATTAGCTCTAGTAGTTTTCTGGTGGCATCTTTAGGATTCTCTATGTAATAGTATCATGTCATCTGCAAACAGTGACAGTTTTACTTCTTCTTTGCCAATTTGTATTCTTTTTATTTCTTTTTCTTCTCTGATTGCCGTGGCTAGGACTTCGAAAACTATGTTGAATAATAGTGGCGAGAGTGGACATCCTTGTCTTGTTCCTGATCTTAGAGGAAATGCTTTCAGTTTTTCACCATTGAGAATGATGTTTGCTGTGGGTTTGTCGTATATGGCCTTTATTATGTTGAGGTGGGTTCCCTCTATGCCCACTTTCTGGAGAGTTTTTATCATAAATGGGTGTGGAATTTTGTCAAAGCTTTTTCTGCATCTATTGAGATGATCATATGGTTTTTATTCTTCAATTTGTTAATATGGTGTATCAGATTGATTTGTGTATTTTGAAAAATCCTTGCATCCCTGGGATAAATCCCACTTGATCATGGTGTATGATCCTTTTAATGTGTTGTTGGATTCTGTTTGCTAGTATTTTGTCGAGGATTTTTGCATCTATATTCATCAGTGATATTGGCCTGTAGTTTTCTTTCTTTGTGACATCTTTGTCTAGTTTTGGTATGAGGGTGATGGTGGCCTTGTAGAATGAGTTTGGGAGTGTTCCTTCCTCTGCAATTTTTTGGAAGAGTTTGAGAAGGATGGGTGTTAGCTCTTCTATAAATGTTTGATAGAATTCACCTGTTAAGCCATCTGGTCCTGGACTTTTGTTTGTTTTCTTTGATTTCTTCAGTGATCTGTTGGTTATTTAGTAACGTATTGTTTAGCCTTCACGTGTTTGTGTTTTTTACATTTTTTTCCCTGTAGTTTATTTCTAATCTCATAGCGTTGTGGTCAGAAAAGATGCTTGATATGATTTCAGTTTTCTTAAATTTACCGAGCCTTGATTTGTGACCCAAGATGTGATCTATCCTGGAGAATGTTCCGTGTACACTTGAGAAGAAAGTGTAATCTGCTGTTTTTGGATGGAATGTCCTATAAATATCAATTAAATCTATCTGGTCTATTGTATCATTTAAAGCTTGTGTTTCCTTATTAATTTTCTGTTTGGATGATCTGTCCATTGGTGTAAGTGAGGTGTTAAAGTCCCCCACTATTATTGTGTTACTGTCGATTTCCTCTTATACAGCTGTTAGCATTTGCCTTATGTATTGAGGTGCTCCTTTGTTGGGTGCATATATATTTATAATTGTTATATCTTCTTCTTGGATTGATCCCTTGATGATTATGTAGTGTCCTTCCTTGTCTCTTGTAACATTCTTTATTTTAAAGTCTATTTTATGTGACATGAGCATTATTACTCCAGCTTTCTTTTGATTTCCATTTGCATGGGAAATCTTTTTCCATCCCCTCACTTTCAGTCTGTATGTGTCCCTAGGTCTGAAGTGGGTCTCTTGTAGACAGCATATATATGGGTCTTGTTTTTGTATCCACTCAGTGAGCCTGTGTCTTTTGGTTGGAGTATTTAATCCATTCACATTTAAGGTAGTTATTGATATGTATGTTCCTATTACCATCTTCTTAATTGTTTTGGGTTTGTTTTCGTAGCTCCTTTTCTTCTCTTGTGTTTCCCACTTAGAGAAGTTCCTTTAGCATTTGTTGTAGAGCTGGTTTGGTGGTGCTGAATTCTCTTAGTTTTTGCTTGTCTGTAAAGCTTTTGATTTCTCCGTCAAATGTGAATGAGATCCTTGCCATGTAGAGTAATCTTGGTTGTAGGTTCTTCCCTTTCATCACTTTAAATATATCGTGCCACTCCCTTCTGGCTTGTAGAGTTTCTTCTGAGAAATCAGCTGTTAACCTTATGGGAGTTCCCTTGTATGTTATTTGTTGTTTTTGCCTTGTTGCTTTTTTTTTTTTTTAATTAATTAATTAATTTATTTTTGGCTGTGTTGGGTCTTCGTTTCTGTGTGAGGGCTTTCTCCAGTTGCAGCAAGCGGGGGCCACTCTTCATCGCGGTGCATGGGCCTCTCACTGTCACGGCCTCTCCCGTTGCGGAGCACAAGCTCCAGACGCACAGGCTCAGTAGTTGTGGCTCACGGGCTTAGTTGCTCCGCGGTATTTGGGATTCTCCCAGACCACGGCTCGAACCCGCGTCCCCTGCATTGGCAGGCAGATTCCTAACCACCGTACCACCAGGGAAGCCCTCCCTTGTTGCTTTTAATAATTTTTCTTTGTCTTTAATTTTTGTTAGTTTGATTACTACGTGTCTTGGCCTGTTTCTCCTTGGGTTATCCTGCCTGGGACTCTCTGTGCTTCCTGGACTTGGGTAGCTATTTCCTTTCTCATGTTAGGGAAGTTTTCAACTGTAATCTCTTCAAGTTTTTTCTCGGGTCCTATCTCTCTTCTCCTTCTGGGACCCCTATAATGTGAATGTTGGTGCATTTAATGTTGTCCCAGCGGTCTCTTAGGCTGTCTTCATTTCCTTTTATTTTTATTTTTTTTCTTTATTCGGTTCCATAGCAGTGATTTCCACCATTGTGTCTTCCAGGTCACTTATCCATTCGTCTGTCACAGTTATTCTGCTATTGATTCCTTCTAGTGTATTTTTCATTTCAGTTATTGTATTGTTCATCTCTGTTTGTTCTTTAATTCTTCTAGGTGTTTATTCTTTAATTCTTCTATGTCTTTGTTAAACATTTCTTGCATCTTCTCGATCTTTGCCTCCATTCTTTTTCCGAGGTCCTGGATCATCTTCACTGTCATTATTCTGAATTCTTTTTCTGGAAGGTTGCCTATCTCCACTTCATTTATTGTTTTTCTGGGGTTTTATCTTTTTCCTTCATCTGGTGCATAGTCCTCTGCTTTTTCATTTTGTCTGTCTTTCTCTGCATGTGGTTTTCGTCCCGCATGCTGCAGGATTGTAGTTCTTGCTTCTGCTGTCTCTCCCCTCTTTTAAGTTTTATTTATTTATTTACACCCATTCACGTTCAGAAAATGACTTAAAATGATTAGTTTTAAAATTTCATGTAGCATATTCACTTATCATATATAAAAGTGTAAATAAATACTAGAAACATCCAAAAAAGATTCATCTCTAAGATAATTTTAAATGCTTTTTTTTTTTTTTTTTCGCTGCATTGGGTCTTTGTTGCTGCCTGTGGGCTTTCTCTAGTTGCGGCAAGTGGGGGCTACTCTGATGAGTGGGCTTCTCATTTCAGTGGCTTCTCTTGTTGCAGAGCATGGGCTCTAGGCACGCAGGCTTCAGTAGTTGCAGTGCGCAGGCTTTAGTATTTGCAGCACACAGGCTCAGTAGTTGCGGCACGCAGGCCCTAGAGTGTGTGGGCTTCAGTAGTTGTGGCACGTGGGCTCAGTAGTTTTGGCATGTGGGCTCTAGTGCGCAGGCTCAGTAGTTGTGGCGGATGGGCTTAGTTGCTCCGCGGCATGTGGGATCTTCCCGGACCAGGGATCGAACCCATGTCCCCTGCATTGGCAGGTGGATTCTTAACCACTGTACCACCAGGGAAGTCCCTTTAAATGCTTTCTTAACAGCTGAGTTCAATTGGACGTTGAGAGTCAATGTGGCATAACAGAAAGAGCTCAAGATCTAGAATCAGAAAACCTGGGTTTGAGTCATGGATCCACCATCTGATGGTTGTAAATATGGAACAGACTTACAGGTACAGAGAACAAATGGGTGGTTGCCAGAGGGAAGGGGGATGGAGGTGGAGGGCAAAATAGGTGAAGGGGATTAAGAGGTACAAACCTCCAGTTATAAAATAAATAAGTCACAAAGATATAATATTATGGCTTAAGGAATATGGTCAATAATATTTTAATAACTTTGTTTGGAAAGAGATGGTTGCTAGACTTACCATGGTGATTGTATCATAACGTATGCAAATGTCAAATCACTATGTAGTATATCTGAAACTAACATAATATTGTATGTCAACTGTATTTCAACTAAAAAAACCCGAAATACTAGGTTGTAGAATTCAATTGTGACAATGTACTTTATATTATTGTACACTGTAGAATGCTATAGGAATGTGCATGTAATAAGTGTATTAGAAAATAAAGGTAAAATATATAGTGATAATATATTTTTAAAATTGAGATGCAGTTATTAGAGGAGATGCACTTCAAGACAAAAGAGAAATGCATATTAACAAGGCAAAAAGAGAAGTGTAACTTTATAATGTAGTGGACATTTATTGAATACTTAGCATGCATTGGATTTGGGAAGACAGATAAAGAAAAGGTAAAAATAATAGGAACTAAGAGTTTTCATCATTGAAAAGACAATAAAATCAGTAAATAGGTATCCTAATATAAAGAGGATAAAAGTCAGAAATAGAAACCATTAAAATGTTTTAGAGGATGATATACATAGTTATAATGCCAATATATTTGAAATAGCTGACCTCAAAAAATAAATATCCAAAGACACTGAATCCAATATCAGGATGAAATAAGAAAGGTAAAATGAAAAACTGACTCCCTAATAGACTCAGTAGGTTTTAGTACAGTAAGACCTCTATTATGTAAGTTATTTTTTAAACTCAGACTAAAAAATCATACTGCTCAAGTGTATTTTATGGAGTAAATTGGTTATGATCCAAAAGCTTCTCATAGAGAAAATGTTAGATACTGCGTTTTTTAAAAAAATTTATTTATTTTATTTATTTTATTTTTGGCTGCATTGGGTCTTCGCTGCTGCGCGCAGGCTTTCTCTAGTTGCGGAGAGTGGGGGCTACTCTTTGTTGCCGTGCTCAGGCTTCTCATTGCGGTGGCTTCTCTTGATGCGGAGCACAGGTTCTAGGTGCGCGGGCTTCGGTAGTTGCAGCATGTGGGCTCAGTAGTTGTGGCTCGCGGGCTCTGGAGCGCAGGCTTAGTGGTTGTGGTGCACGGGCTTAGTTACTCTGCAGCATGTGGGATCTTCCTGGATCAAGGATTGAACCTGTGTACCCTGCATTGGCAGGCGGATTCTTAACCACTGCGCCACCAGGGAAGTCCCAGATATTGCATATTTTTATTGGACAGAATTATTAAATAAAATCTTAGCCAATAATCGGTTGAACCAAGGAGTCATGAGACCTGGCTCCTGTTTTGGACTCTCCCGTTAGCAAGCAGCATGGTCTTAAATCATTTAAGTTTTGTTGGCATTAGGGTTTTTGTTTTATGTTTTGACTCTGTGTGTGTGTGTGTTTATTTGGATTTATAAGTATACTAGGTGTTCTTTCTAGCTCTAAAATTCTTTCTCAGGAATACTGCATACTAGAAGAATTATTTATTATGTCCAAATAGTCTTTATTCCAAGGATACAAGTCAGTTTAACAATAACATATTCTTAGAGTCTCTATTACAACAGTAAGAAAAATATAACTAATATAATTTCATCAGTAGATGCCGAGAGAAATGATTACCCAAGTTATATTTCTGAAATACTCTTAAATTGGAATTGGAAGCATTTTTACTTGATTATTTAGTGCATGTTTTCTTTATTCAGTATAAACTATTTATTGTTGAAGAAATAATACACTTATGTGGTTCAAAATTCAAAAGGCATACCAAGAGTATACAGTGAAAAACATCTTTCTTCTCTTCTCCCCCAGTCACCCAGAAACAGCCAATTTTAGTTTTAAAACCAAGAGCCAGAGCCAGTGTTTTCTCAGGGGAGAAATCTACAGGCATTTATGAAAACAAGGTGTCTCTTACTGTTTACTCTAATTTGAGCAAACATTTGTAATGAGTGATTAAAAAAGAAATGAAGAAGTAACATAGTAAAGGAGGAGAGAGGTAAGTTATTACTGTAAGAGAGCCTGATTATGTACCTAGTAAACCTTAAAAAAAAATGGGGGGAGATTGTAGCAAGTAATGAATGATATGAGCAAAATGGCAGAATATGAGATCAATTCGTCAAAACTGAATTTCCTATTTTTTGTGAAAACAGCTAGGAAATTCATAATTAAAGAAATTTCACTTATGGTAGTGACAAAGGATATTTAGTGTTTGGAAATTAACTTAGTATGGAATACTTGATATTGATTCCAATGAAATTGTAAAATCTTTGTTTATTTATTTGGCTGCGTCGGGTCTTAGTTGGAGCACGCGGGATCTTTAGTTGCTGCATGTGGGATCTAGTTTCCTGACCAGGGTTCAAACCCGGGCCCCCTGCATTGGGAGCATGGAGTCTTAGCCACTGGACCACCAGTGAAGTCCCTAAAATTGTAAAATTTTAAAGGAAAAACATAAAGGAATACTTGAAGTCAGTGGAGCTACAAGCCCTCCCCTTATTGGGAAGAGTTGAGCAAAGATGACAGTAGTAATCAATAGATTAAACGGGGAACCAAGTATAAATCCAGAAGATCTTTTTTTTTTTTAATTTTTTTTTGGCCGTGCCGCACGGCATGCGGGGTCTTAGTTCCCCAACCAGGGATCCAACCTGTGCCCCCTCCAGTGGAAGCGCGGAGTCTCAACCAGTGGACTGCCAGGGAAGTCCCAATCCAGGAGATCGTATAGAACTTGGTAAAGAGAAAGTTTATGAGGAAAAATGAATGGCCAAGAAATGCAGAAGTATGTTCTGAGGGAAGAAGGGCAGTAATGAGTGATTGGCTTCACTAGGCTTCAGAATATATAATGGTTGCAGATGAAATTATTATCTACCTAGAAAATCCAAAGCAATCAACTGGAAAACAATTAGAATTAGCAATATAGTTCAGTAAGGGACTGGATACAAGTTTAATGTATAAAAACTAATAGCTTTCCCTTAGCAATAATAAGTTAGAAAATATAATATTTAAAAGGGGCCCATTCACAGTAGGAAGACGTTCCTTAAGATACCCAAGAATAAATGTAAAAAATGTTAAGTTCTATATGAAGAAAACTTTAAAATTCTACTGAAAATATGATAAAAGAGCAAAATAAATGAATAAAACATACCCTTTGCCTGTGGAAAAAACTTTTTAAACTGTCAGTACAGTTGACCCTTGAACAACACAGGGGTTAGAGGTGCTGACCCACCATGCTGTCGAAATCCCTATATAATTTATAGTACGCCCTCCTGTATACCCAGTTCCTCCGTATACACGGTTCTTCCATATCCGTGGTTCTGCATCTTCAGATTCAACCAACTGGGGATTGTATAGTACTATAGTGTTTACTATTGAAAAAAATCTGAGTGTAAGTGGACCCGCACTGTTCAAACCTGTGTTGTTCAAGTGTCAACTGTACTTCCAGCTTATAAATTACTGAAAACCCAATCAGAATCACAATAAGATTATTGCTGTTTTTAAAATAATTTTTATTGTGAAACGTATATACAAAAACTACGGAAAACATGCCTATACAGTTTGAGGAATGCCAATAAAATGAAACTCTCACCCAGATTAAGAAATAGTACATTGCTAGTACCTCAAAGCTCCTGTATGTCCCTTCTCAATTCCGTCCCCCTTGTTCATTGCATCCTTCTTCAGACTTTTTAAAAAATATTTATTTATTTATTTTCCTTTTTTTCTTTTTCTTTTTTTTTGGCTGTGTTGGGTCTTCATTGCGGCTCACGGACTTCTCTCTAGTTGTGGTGTGTGGGTTTTCTCTCTCTAGTTGTGGCACGTGGGCTCCAGAGCGCGTGGGCTCTGTAGTTTTTGCAGCACGTGGGTTCTCTCGTTGAGGCACTCGAGCTCAGTAGTTGTGGCGCGTGGGTTTGGTTGCCCCATGGCATGTGGGATCTTAGTTCCCCAAGCAAGGATCGAACCTGCGTGCCCTGCATTGCAAGGTGGATTCTTTACCACTGGACCACCAGGGAAGTCCCTTTCTTCAGACTTTTAAGTTGATCATTGCTTTGCTTCTCTTTATAGTTTTATCATGTGATGTATATTCCCTAAATGATACTTTGTTAGTTTGGAAAAACTGAGTGTAAGTAGTTGTGTAAGGAAAGGATAATTTGCCACTACTAGATGAAAGCTCCCGCAAGAAGATAAGCTGAACAGTGTCACCGTCTGGCTTCAGTATCCCTGAGGGTTTACAAGAGGCCTTTCTGAGGAATTCTGAGGGCAAGGTCATGTGAGTGATTCCGGGGAAACTTAGAGCCCACCGTAGTTGGGGCATTAGCCTCTGGCTGTCTTGGAGGAACATGACAGGAGGAATGGACCACTACATTTTCTGCTTCTCACCTTTCATAACCTCTGTATTTCAAGAGTAAATCAAAGCAGAACATTTCAATGGGGGATGGGTAAAATGAGTGTTCTCAGCTGATCCAGGCAGAGAGCAGTAGAACGGACACTAGATGGTTTGATTGTTTCCATTTTCCTTTTTTTTTTATTAGTTTGATTGTTTTCATTTTCCTTTTTTTTAATTAACCCAAATAGAACTACTGTAAGTCTTTATGTAAACTGTTGTGCCTGTTCACACCCCAATGAAATTCCTGGGTCAAGGGATTAATATTTCTAATTATAATGCATGTTGCTAGATAGATATTTGGGAAGGTTATATTAATTTATAATGCTTCCAGAACTATATGAGTTTATGTTTCTTCCTAACTCCAGCATTGAAATACGTCATTTTTAATTTCTACTCGGAGGTGAGTGGTACCTCACAAATGTCTGAATTTTTATTTTTATTAATCATGCCAACTTTTCCCATGTGTGAATTTACAATGTTCTTTTTCATGTAAACCTTTTGTAATAGAAACATTTGTCCAGTTAAGTCTAGTTCCTGGTTTATAATATTATATTTCATCTATTGTAAGATACACATTTTTTCACACTTTAATAACTAACATGAGGATGTATATTACAGTAGATGACATCTTACAGTTACAATTGACAGCATTTTTTTCTTTGTTAGTACAAAAAGGTTTGTCTTACAGTCAATGAAAAAGTAATTCTTTGTATATTTTTGTTTATTTTAAAACTAACTTTTTTCTAAACGATTCTATTAAATGTAAATAATCCATTTATACCTCCCCTTGTTGAAGAAACCTTAATGTATAGTATGTTAAGTTTAGAGTAAAATCCAAACTCCCTATCACAACCTGCAAGGCCTGACATGGTCTGGCTCCTTTGTCTCTCTCTGTCCGATCTCACCATATACACTGTCACCTTCACTCTAGCCATTCCAGCCTCCTTTCTGCTCCTCAGGTCCAAGTACATTTTTGCTTCAGGGCCTTTGCACCTGTTCTGTCCACTGGAGTGCTTTTTCCCAGGTTTTTCACTCTTCAGCTCTTCAAAAGACTGGCTTCTTCATTCGTGACTCAGCTCAAATGTTAATCCTCAGAGAGACTTTCTTGACACTGTTTGAAGTAACCCCCATCGCATCATCCTATTTACTTCCTTCAGAGCACTTGTGACAATGGAAAAGATCTTGTTTATCTGCCTCATTCTTCCCACACCCAGAACATAACCCAGACAAGAATGTGACTCGCTGACTGAGGTATCCCCAGAGTACACCCGTGTGTGCCTAGTACACAGTAATCACTCGCTATTTAGTGTTTACTCTTCACTTTGTTCCACTGAGTTATGTTTCTCTTTCTGCGTTAGTTTTGCACTGTTTTACTTGTTGTTAATGTAGGTTCAGGGCTTCCCTGGTGGCACAGTGGTTAAGAATCTGCCTGCCAATGCAGGGGACATGGGTTCGAGCCCTGGTCCGGGAAGATCCCACGTGCTGCGGAGCAACTAAGCCTGTGCGCCACAACTACTGAGCCTGTGCTCTAGAGCCCGCGAGCCACACCTACTGAAGCCCGCGTGCCGCAACTACTGAAGCCTGCGTGCCTAGAGCCCATGCTCTGCAACAAGAGAAGCCACCGCAATGAGAAGCCCGCGCACCACAACGAAGAGTAGGCCCCGCTCCCCGCAACTAGAGAAAGCCTGTGCGCAGCAACAAAGACCCAACACAGCCAAAAATAAATAAAAATAAATTTATAAAAAAAAAAAAATATATATATATATATATAGGTTCATATCCCTAGTAAGAGCAGTTATTCCCCTTGGGTGCGGTTCTTTTTCAGAATATTCTCCGATATTTATAACCATTTATTCATCCTTATACATTTTTGAATAATTTGTAAAGGTCCCAAAAGTCCCTGTTGGATTTTAATTAGAAGTGAATTTAAAGTAGCATTTCCTTGCATTTATTCATTCCTTCTTTCAAATCTTTCATTACAGTTTTGTTTTTCACAATAGGTCCTAATATCTCATGGTTTATTCTGGAGTTTTAGGATAGTAAGCTTTTATTCATCATTATATTCACAAATATTTCTTTACCATTATACAACCGTCCCTCTAATTCTTAGATTACGCTGTTCATTATTTGCACTTCAGCATAGTTGAAACTATCCACTTTCATGTTTATCTCCTCTACTTCGTCACTAGTCATAAGTTTATCTTCCAATTGGGACAAAATTCCAAATCATTTGTTTTCAGTTAAAAAATGTTTTAATAAGTTTTTAGCACAAAGATTATTTAAATCTTTTTAACACACACAAGATTTATTTCAGTATATTCTGAGATATGGAACTGAGTTTCTTTTTCTCTGTATCATGTTCCCGTTTCTTCAAATTATTCAGTCTCCCATTGTTCTGCTACTTCTAGTTTAACTTAAATTTCTGTATAAATGTAGGCCCCTTTGTGGAATTTCAAGTACATTGTTTGGGGTTTTTTAAATTATACAAGTAGTACCTGAATATATTCTTTTTATTAAAAAAAGTAAGGTTTTTTTTTAAACAGTTTTATTGGGATATAATTCACATACCATACAATTTATCCATTTGAAGTGTGTAATTTAGTGGATTTTAGTATATTCACAGAGTTGTATAGCCATCATCACAACCAATTTTAGAACATTTTCATCACCCCAAAAAGAAACCTCTTACTCATTATAGTCACTTCCCATTTCCCTCCAACTGCCTCCTCACTCCAGCCCTAGGCAACCATTAATTTACTTCCTGTATCTATAGTTTTGCCTATTATGGACATTTCATAAAAATAGATTTGTATAATATGTGGTCCTTCTGGACCACAGAAGGACCACAGAAGACTGGCTTCTTTAGCATAATAGTTTCAATATCCATCCATTGTTGTAGCATGTATCAGTATTCCATTCCTTTTTTTTATTATTAATTTTTATTGGAGTATAGTTGATTTACAATGTTGCATTAGTTTCTGCTGTACAGCAAAGTGAATCAGTTATACATATACATATTATCTACTCTTTTTTAGATTCTTTTCCCATATAGGTCATTACAGAGTATAACAGTAAGTTTATTAAGTATAATGGAGAAGTCCTCCCCCTTAGCATTCATTCCCCTCTCATATACCACTCCCCTTTCTAGAGGTAGTCACTATTAAGTCTTTTAATGCATGTACACACACACACACACGTGTCACGTACATTATTTAATTTTTAAGTAAAAAGTAATCTCACTACATACATAGTTCTGCAACTTGCTTTTTTAATCACTTATAAGTCTTGGAGCTTTTTCCACTTCATATATGCTTTTTAGTGATGCATGATTTTCTACAATATTAATATATCATAGTCTTTTATTTATAATCTTTTATTCAATACCCTACCTGTGGGCATTCAGGTTTCTCCCAGTTTCTTCCTATTGCAAATTATTGTGCAATGATATCCTTGCACATGCATCTGTATGCACGTGTGTTAGTTTCTTTAGGATAGATTCCTAAAATTGGAATTGCTGCTTTAATTAAAGATGTGTGCTTTTTAAATTGTTAGATAGTGCCTGATTGCCTCTCCCTAAAGTCCTATTTCCCCATAACCTTACCAGTTTTAAATATTAAGGATATTTTCAAATGTTTGCCATCTTATGGGTGAAAAAATAGAAATTTGTTGTTTTCCCTAGCTTTCTTGAATACTAGTGAGGCCGCATGTCTTTTTTTTTTTTTAATTAATTAATTTATTTATTTTTGCTGTGTTGGGTCTTCGTTTCTGTGGGAGGGCTTTCTCTAGTTGTGGCAAGCGGGGGCCACTCTTCATCGTGGTGCGCGGGCCTCTCATTATCGCGGCCTCTCTTGTTGCGGAGCACAGGCTCCAGACGCGCAGGCTCAGTAGTTGTGGCTCACGGGCCTAGTTGCTCCGCAGCATGTGGGATCTTCCCAGACCAGGGCTCGAACCCGTGTCCCCTGCATTAGCAGGCAGATTCTCAACCACTGCGCCACCAGGGAAGCCCGCCACATATCTTTTACTGTTTACCAGTCATTTTGTATTCGAAAATGTCTGACCATAGCATTTGTCCACTTTTCTAATGGCTCATTTGTTTTTTTAAATCTATTTATTTATTTATTTATTTTTAAAATTTTTGGCTGCGTTGGGTCTTTGTTGCTGCGCGCGGCCTTTCTCTAGTTGCGGCGAGCAGGGGCTCCTCTTCGTTGTGGTGTGCGGGCTTCTCGTTGAGGTGGCTTCTCTTGTTGTGGAGCATGGGCTCTAGGCACGTGGGCTTCAGTAGTTGCGGCACGTGGGCTCTAATTGTGACTCACAGGCTCTAGAGTGCAGGCTCAGTAGTTGTGGTGCACGGGCTTAGTTGCTCCACGGCATGTGGGATCTTCAGTTGTAGTGCATGGGCTTAGTTCCATGGCATGTGGGATCTTCCCAGACCAGGGCTCGAACCAGTATCCCCTGCATTGACAGGCGGATTCTTAACCACTGCGCCACCAGGGAAGTCCAGCTCATTTGTTTTATTCATTTGTAAGCGTTTGTTTTTTTCCTAGCTTTATGGATACTAATCCTTTTCTGTTATATTTATTGCAGATATTTTCTCCTAGTCCATTTGTCTTTTAACTTTATGTAGTTAGGTTTGCTTGTCTTTTTTCTTGTAGCTTGAAGGTATATAAAAATATTCTCCAGTATTGCCATTGCTTTTTTTTTCTTTTGAGATAACCATTTTTATTATCACCACCCAGCTTATTTGTGCTTGATTATGTAGCACATTGGCCAGATTGTCTAAAGAAATCTACATAACATTTCTTTCATTTTTCAAGAGATGAAAATAACTGTAAAAAGTTAACAAAAGTACACAAGACAGTGGACGCAAAAAAATCTGAGATTTTATCCCATCTGCAGCTTTTATATATTTGAAAAGTAGAATTCATGAGCTAAAAAATATTGTCCTATCAAAGTTTGTTTTTTTGTTTTTTGTTTTTAATTTTATTTATTTTTGGCTGCGCTTTGTCTTCGTTGCTGCGCGTGGGCTTTCTCTAGTTGTGGTGAGCAGGGGATACTCTTTGTTGCGGTGCGCATGCTTCTTGTCGCGGAGCACGGGCTCTAGGTTGCAGGATTCAGTAGTTGAAGCACGTGGGCTTGGTAGTTGTGGCATGTGGGCTCAGTAGTTGTGACATGTGGGCTCTAGGGCACGCGGGCTTCAGTAGTTGTGGTGCGCTGGCTCAGTAGTTGTGGCTTGCGGGCGCTAGAGCGCAGGCTCAGTAGCTGTGGTGCAAGGGCTTAGTTGCTCCGTGGCATGTGGGATCTTCCCGGACCAGAGATTGAACCCGTGTCCCCTGCATTGGCAGGTGGATTCTTAACCGCTGCACCACCAGGGAAGTCCCCTCCTATCAAGTTTGATAGAAGTAGATTTAACCTGATTACAACATTAACACCAGTATCATTGATTTAATAGTTATAAAAAATGATGTTTTTCTTTTTTCCCCCAGGTTTATCAAGGTATAATTGATGTATAACACATAACATTGTGTAAAGTTAAGATGTATAGTGTATTGACTTGATATACTTATATATTGCAAAATGATTACCACCATATCAAGCTAACATCTCTTATCATGTCACAAAATTATCATTTCTTTTTTGTGGTAAAAATCATATTTTTCAATATACTAAAGTCAGCATGACATCCATGCAAATTAGAATGCTAGCTGTTTGGTACGCAAAGACCTGACTTCAGAACAAGAACTCTCTAAGTCCCATACTTTTTTTTTTTGTTTTTTTTGGCCGCGCCTTGTAGTATGCGGGATCTTAGTTCCCCGACCAGGGATCAAACCCATGCCCCCTACAGTGGAAGCACGGAGTCTTAACCACTGGATCGCCAGGGAAGTCCCTCCCATACTTTAAATGTGTGATCTTTTTCAACCTGTATCCATTCCTCGCATTGAAGATGTGAGACCCAATCCTACTCCTCTTTGTGTATGAGTTTATGATCTTTTCATACTGAGCATCTAGATTTCCACATACTACTTCCTGTTGCTTCAGAGTCTTGTAACTTTCTTCATCAGCTGAACTATATCCAGTGTTTTCCTTTTTATTTCTGTTCAGCCAATTTCATTGGAGTCACAGCTGCCGTGTTATAATAGCTAAATGTGGCTATTCTGACCTCTGCCAAAGGTTTAGCTTGTGGGGCTGCCCTTTGAGCCCCTGTAGCTACCTGAGGAGTTACTTGTGTTCTTGATGGCAACAGGGCAGCAACACTGAGAACAGAATCTCCAGTAGCTGCAGCTGTTTCTTCTTGTTTTTGTTTTTCCACCATTTCCTTTTCTTGTAATTTGTCTGCCCTTTCCAACCTTGTAGGATCAAGACCTTTTCCATTCCTTGCTTCTACTAAGGTGATGCCTTTTATGAGACTTAGATCTTGAATGACTTTTGCCTCTTGATGACTTTCATTCTTTGCATTTGTGTCTGTTCTCACCATTTTCAGATGAATTTAGTTGCTCTTTTCCTTTGTGAGGAGAATGTTCTTTGTCATTTTATTCCTCAGATTTGTTTCTTAATTTAGTTTTAGATTCATGTCATATTATTTTGCCATCTGAGTCTGTAGCACCTTCATTTCAGTCCCTTCATGCATTAGCACGCTGTTTGCTTATTATGTTCTGGCTCCTGTGGTTTCTTCCTACATTATCTGACTTTTGTTTCCTTTCTCTTGACCTTGATTATGATCTTGAATAATGATGTTTTGAGAAAGCTTTAGGAGAAACAGATACATCTGACTGTTCGTTTTGATCTCTATCTGGGGATGTCTTTTCTGGAGCTATTCCATCTTATTCTGGATCACTAGCCTACTGAGAACCCAATTGTTACGGACTAAATTGTGTCCCCCCAAAATTTGTATGTTGAAGCCTTTAACCCCCAATGTGACTGTATTTGGAGACGGGGCCTTTAAGGAAGTAAGTTAAACTAGGCCTAAGGGTGGGGTTCTGATCTCATGCAGCTGGTGTTCTTATAATTATGAAGAGGAAGAGACACCAGAGATCTCTTTCTTTCCACATGCACAAACCAAGGAGAGGCCATTCAAGGACACAGGGAGAAGGTAGCTGTCTGCAAGCCAGGAGGAGAAATTGCTCCTGCCAAACCTTGATCTAGGACTTCTAACCTCCAACACTGTGAGAAAATGTCTGTTGTTTAAGCCACACAGACTTAGTTACTACCATGTGGTATTTTGTTGTGGCAGCTGAAGCAGACTAATACACCAATCTTAATTTCATTAACCCTCTTTAGTGAAAACAGCCCCTTGGCACAGTGCTGCTGAGAAATATGGGCTGCTTCTCCTCACGTGTCCTGGCGCTAGGCAGTGTCTCCACTTGCTGCTTTTAACAGTGTCAGCTAACCAGAAGCATCCCACAGAATGACTAAATCATTTCCAAGAGAGACCCAGATGGCATAAAATGGATCTGCCATTGCTTTGTTAGTTTTTTTTTTTTACATGTAGCTCAATATCTTTAAGGTATTTATATGTCTGTATTGAGATAGATACAATATTTTTTACCCCAAAGGATAGCCATTTGTCCCGACACTATTTATTGTCTAGGTCATCTTTTTCCCATCAATTTAAAATACCACCTTTATCAAAAATTGTATTTTCTTGGCATGGGAGGCTCTATGCAAAATGAAGTGCCTCTACCCCCAGACCTACCAGGGCAGGGCAAAGGAGGGGACATCTGCAATAGAGGGAGAGGAAGAGGATTTGGTGGTGCCAACCATTGGAGGCTACATGAATGCTGGCACCCGGTAGGGGAGCTACAGATATGGAGGCAACTTGGTGACAGCAGGCTACGGTGACTTTTTCACAGACTGCTACAGCTATCATGATTCTGGGTCTTCTAGAGCATGTAAAAGTATTCCGCACAAAATCAACTTTCTTCTTCAATTTTCTCAAACTTTAAAACCCAAAGTGTTTGTGCTGTGTCCCTGTGCTTCACTGCGTTTGTCAACTGTGACTTTTCACTGAAACTTATCTGAAATTCATAGCCTATAGAATTTAAGACAATGGCAGTTTTTAATCATGCCGTGTCTTTGAACTTGATCTGTTGACATTCACAATAAGTGGAAAACAATTTTCAGAGAATGCATTTTTGTTCAGACTTGCACAGGATTCTAGAACCAGCGTTATTCAACATTAAGGCAAAAGCCCACCTTTGCTTTTTATGGGAAGTATTACTTTATTTAAGAGACAGATGATGCATTTTAATCTATATCATTTTAATCTACATTACCTTAATTTACAGTAGGTTTTTTTTAATGAACTTTGACCTTTTAATAAATTTCCAACACATGTTTATGCCTTTGATAGTAATGAAAATGATTTATCCCATCCAGAAAAAAAAATTGTTTTCTTACAAACATGTATATGTTTCAGTATTTTATATTCTGTCCCACTGATCCATACTTTTATTTCTATCTTAGTATTACACTCCTTTAATTACCAAAGCTTTACAATGAATTTTGATACCTAGTAAGACCAGTCATTCCTTATTATCATTGTTTGTCCAAATGTTCTTGGTATTCGTTCACATTTTATTTTCTGTAAGAATTTTAGACTTTGTCAGTTTCATGTTTTAAAAAGTCCTCTTGGGAGCTCCCACACTTCTAAGTTCATTTTCTTCCTTTTAAACTATAGAACATGAATTTTAAAAGAACATATGTACCCACAAGGGCAGAGAGAACAGGAGAGAAGACAATAGCAAGGAATTTTTTGAAAGAAGGAAAGAATATGAATGCCTGGTATTGACTTGGCTGGTCCAAGGAAGTCACACCCCAGGCCAGCAGTAGAGAAAGCTGACAGCCAACCTGCTACACACCGTGGAACCCTCAAAAGGCACAAAGCTAGCTGTACAGAGTCTCACTGTGCTGTGGGTGTGGAGTGGTCAAGGAAAGCTGAGAACCAGTTAGATCCCTAAGTCCTTTCTCCAATTCTAGACATAGTTGATGGTGCAAGTCAGGGGGATTAAGTGAACATATGCCTTGTGAATGTTGTATACTAACTTTCCAACCCTTTTCCTGCCACTTAGCTCCCCAATTTCTGGCAGCTAGTCTTTCACTCTTTAGGCAGGAGATTGCAAAATTCCTCTGGGAAATCTGATCAATGTAAGGAAAATGAAATTAAAAAGCCCAAGGCAGTGGAGGAGGGTAGGATTCCCAGCAAATAGCCATTATTACAGAGCTTCCAATCAGCCTTTAATTCTTATGAATAAAAAACAAGGATAATCAGACATCTGGGGAAAGGCTCTGACATGGAAAATGGAGACTAAAACAACCAGTAAAATTCAACTCATTTTAACAATAAAGCAAACAGCTCCCTATCTGTAAGCCACAGAGAAATAAAGAAAGACAAATAAAAATGGGCTCATAAACAGGAAACACAGAGCAGAATGATCTCTTAAAAATTAAAAACATGAGAGGAAAATGAGACAGAAAAGATAAGAAAATGGGAGGTCTAATACCCCAATATAAACAGCTCCAAAAAAGAAAGGTGAGGAATATGGAAGGGAGGAAATTCTCAACAAAATTATTTGATGAAATTTCCTCAAACTGAAGGACTTGAGGAGTTGGCGGATTGTAAGGGCTCACTGCCCAGCACAGTGACTGAAAACCCATATTTATGTATGTTATCCTTACAGTGGATATTCAGTCATTGTTAAAAATGTATAGAGTTATAAATAATGCTATTATGAAATTATATGTGTTTTTTGGCATACATTTGTATGCATTTCTTTTGAGTATGTACCTAGGAGTAGAATTGCTGGGTCATAGAGTATTAGTAAATAATGTCAAATAGTTTTCCAGAGTGGTTGGAAGTATAGTTTCCATTTATATCAATTTGTACCCAGTCAAAAACAAAAACCTCAAATGTCTATAGGAGAATGGATAAATAAATTTAAGAATGAAATACTATACAGCAGTGAATATGTACAAGATTTTATGATATGCAACAACATGGAAGAATTCACAAACATTGTTGAGTGAAAGAAGCCAAATGAAAAGAATACATGATGTATGATGCCTTCTATGTAAATTCAAGGACAGGCAAAACTAAACTGTGATGGTAGGAGTCAGGGTGGTGGTTACCTTTGGAGAGGATACGGTCTGAGGGGGCATGAAGGGGGCTTCTAGGGAACTGGTAGTGCTCCATTTCAATATTTGGGTGGTGGTTACATGATATGCTCATTCTGAAAATTCATTAAGCTATACCCTTATAGCTTAATTATAAAGTGTTTATTTATAATATATAAATTATAAAGTGTTTACCCTTTAAACACTTTTCTGTTTAAATGTTATATTTAAAGTAAATTAAAATCATAAGCATGTTAATTAAGTTGATTCATGGAAAATGTTTTGAAGATAATGTTCATTGAAATTAGGACAGAGCTATGTTAACACCATGATAATGAAAAATTTTTTTACATGTATATGTGGAGGCTTGGGGAAAGGACATAGTATTATAAGTAGCTGTTACTTCGTTATTCTTTTATATCAGCTGGCATGTTATAAAGGGGGAAAGAAAGCCACATGTGTCTGCTGGTTGTGTTGCTATACTGAAAACAAGATTGTCCTGTCCTCAATTGTCCCCTTCAAATTGGGATAAGTAGGGTGATCAGCTAGTGCTGGGAGGTTTGCAATGGGGTTTTTTTTGGGGGGGGGCGGGGGTTTGAGATTTATCATAAGGTAAATAGTATCTTGACTGCCCCCTTTACTTTCAGATGTGACATTTATGAAGATGTGACTTGTGTATCTATTTCTCCTTGTTTCCTAGGTTTTTGTGGAGACTCTGGATAAGTGTTTCGAAAATGTTTGTGAATTGGATTTGATCTTCCATATGGATAAGGTAACCTTCTCTCCCAAACCAGGGTTACTAGGAAACTAAGAACTTTGGACATCTCTAGCCATCTGTACACCTTCATGTTCTTTCTTTTGGTTTTTTTACTCTAGGGATAGTCCTAGAACCTAAGTTATTAAACTTAATAACTTAAGTTTAATAGTTTTGGGAGTATTTTGCTGAGATTTGTTACCAGTTTTAACACACGGGATAATTACTGGGCCTATATTATGGTTCGTGTTTTCACAGACGGACTTCTTGGTTTAGGGCAATGATGGCTACCAGGCCAATGGTGAGATAAATAGTTTTATATTGATTTTTTTTTAATTATTCAAACCCTGTTTTCTCTGTAGCTAAGACTCTCTTTCTTTTTTTTTTTTAATTAATTTATTTATTTTTAGCTGTGTTGGGTCTTCGTTTCTATGCGAGGGCTTTCTCTAGTTGTGGCGAGTGGGGGCCACTCTTCATTGCGGTGCGCGGGCCTCTCACTATCATGACCTCTCTTGTTGCAGAGCACAGGCTCCAGACGCGCAGGCTCAGTAGTTATGGCTCACGGGCCCAGTTGCTCCGCGGCATGTGGGATCTTCCCAGACCAGGGCTCGAACCCGTGTCCCCTGCATTGGCAGCCAGATTCTCAACCACTGCGCCACCAGGGAAGCCCCTATATTGATTTTAAAATGAGTTTCCCAGGCATAGTCCAGTGACAGTGAAGCTTTGAAATAAACACAACATGGTTTTGAACTTAGCTAGTAAAATGTACCCTTTTCCTAAAGAGTAATATAGTGACTAAGACATCAGTAACATAGTTTGAGGTCAGGTGATACTCTGTAGGGAAGCCTGCCAGGCAGAACTGAAGTGGTCCGAAGTACACGTTCTCAGTTTTGTGTTGCTACCGTAACTGTGACATGGCTTATGTCCTCATGTGCCAAATTAAATATGGGAGATAGCCAGCAAGGGGATAGGAGCTGCCACATTTATTTTATCCAACTGGGCACATGCTGTACCCAGTGCTGTTCATTGGTGGAGGTTGGTGCATCTTAGGTTTGCTTGGTCCTGGTTTTTCTTCCACTGATTATTGTCACTATGATCCATGGCCCTTAGAGGGAGATAATGATGTTTAGGAGACTACGACACATTGCTACGCCACGATCCTTTATTAATCTGTTTTCATCATGACGAGGTAGGTTATTTTTAGATCCATCATTGCCATTTAGAGCACTTTCATTTTCCAATAGGATCTTCAGTCTCAGTTAACTCTCCCAGGGTTCTCAGATGGCATTTTCTGGGCTAATGCAGTGGGTGTTGGAATGGAGTACAGTTTTCTCTCTCAACATGTGGGTTGGCTGTGTGGCTCCCTGAGCAGCTTGGTGCAAGAGAATCACAGAACCCCATTCCTTTTATAGATACTTGACTTGGGGCTCCCTGATAGCCTCACAAGGCTTCCGGGACTGACTGATACTTTTGAGGTGGTCACTCTCCCTTTTCATATGAAAGGACTTTAGAAACTTCAGAGACCTCTCAACCTCCTCTTTGCAGGCAATTAGAGTTGTTTTAGGCTTGTCAGTTGTTAAAGGTGCTGCTATCTGGTAATTTCTGTCAAGGAGAGCCATAGCTCTAGTTTCCTTCTGTACTAGTGGGGAAAAAAAGTTAAGACTTAAAGAGACTTGAGAATATGGAGGGAACAGAGGAATGCTTTCTATAGGCCTTATTATTATTTTAAAACAATTTTTTTTTTAATTGTGAAATACAAGGTGTTAACCTTGGGGTTACCACCTGGTTTCAAAGTGGATTCCTTTGGGGATGCCACCTGTTGCTTACCAAGCCGGTCTCAGCTCATGGATTAAGGGATAGGCTTTGCTTGGG
Source organism: Eubalaena glacialis (assembly GCF_028564815.1). Taxonomy (NCBI): domain Eukaryota; kingdom Metazoa; phylum Chordata; class Mammalia; order Artiodactyla; family Balaenidae; genus Eubalaena; species Eubalaena glacialis. Next base: position 38,627,928 of record NC_083717.1, read on the forward strand.
AATTCCCAAGCAAAAGAAGAGGAGGCACAGGTCTCCCATCCTCCCATTGTCCCCATGGCAAGGTGTGTCAGGGCCTGTCTCTGATAGAGTGGCTTCCCGCCCCCTTCTCCCAGTGCCCTTTCTTTTTTTTTTTTTAAAGAAACTCTATATTCTTTTTTATTTAAAATTTTTTTTTTATTTTTGGCTGCATCGGGTGTTCATTGCTGCACGTGGTCTTTCTCCAGTTAAGGCGAGCAGGGGCTACTCTTCGTTACGGTGTGCGGGCCTCTCATCACGGTGGCCTGTCCCGTTGAGGAGCACGGGCTCCATGCACGCGGGCTTCAGTAGTTGTGGCGCACGGGCTTAGTTGCTCCGCGGCATGTGGGATCCTCCCGGACCAGGGCTTGAACCCGTGTCCCCTGCATTGGCAGGCAGACTCCCAACCACTGCGCCACCAGGGAGGCCTTGCCCTCCCTATTTATCAGACAACTGCAGGAGCAGACTTACCAGTGAGGAGACACACAAACTGCCTGATACTAGGCAGTCTGTATTTGGGTGCCAGCTGTCTCTAGAAGTTGTCTCAGAATGCCAGATGCCTAACACCTGAAAACTTGGGGGCCTATGGGATGATACAGCTGGAGGAGGCAATTGTGGGTCTTATGGGAAGTTGAGCTTGGTCCTTTGCATTTTAGTATGCAATTTAGGGTCAATTTGTAAGTTACACATGCGCGCGCACACACACACACACACACAAAACTGTTGGGATTTTGATTGGAATTGCATTGAATCTGTAAAACATTTGAGGAGAATTTACACTTTTACAGTATCAGGTTTTAGCCATGTTATGGTATAGCCATTTCTTCAGGTCTTCTTTGAGGTTTCTCAGTGAACTTTTGCAATTTTTCCCATAGAGGTTTTACATATCTTTTATTAAATTTATTCCTAGATACCTGTTTTTTTTATGTGATGATGTTTTAAATATTCATTTTTTGTTTATTGCTGCTATATAATATATACATCACTTTATTTCTGCAAGTTGATGTTGAATTCAGAGATTGTGTTAAACACTTACTAATTCTGATATTTTATCTGTAAACATTTTGCCCATTTCTTTTCAATCCTATAGCTTTGTGTCTGTTTCTTGCTTTACTCTACTGACTAGGAACTCCAGTGTAATGCTGAATAGAAGTGGTGATGGTGGGCATCTCATTTTGTTCATAATTTCAAAGCGAAGTCTTCATCTTCTCAGTATTTGCTGTATATATAGTATTTGAAGTATAGCAAGCTTTTGGGTAAATATTCTTTATCAAGTTAAAGGAAGTTTCTTCTCTTTCTAGTGGCTAAGAGTTTTTAGTCATGAAAGGGTGTTAAAATGTATCAAAAGCTTTTTCTCCATCTCCTGAGGTAATCATGTTTTTTGCCTTATCATTCTAATATTGTTCTTTAAATATTTGTGAGGATACCTGCTAAAGCAGTAAAGTAATTCCAGTCCCAACTATTTTATTGCATGTGGCTTTTAAAGGAAATAAAAGGCCATAAAAATATTGTTCTTTCTCATATGTCGTATCTTCAGATGAGTTCTATGAAGTGTTTTGCTGCTGCTGCACATTTCTTTTACAGTTTATAAAACTTTATTTTTAGTTGCTCTATGACATCAGGAAATTGCTCTCCATATCTCCTAAGGTTTTTGAAAAGTGATGATGCAAGGACCGAATCTCACTGTACTCGTCTGTAGAATGTCTAAAGGTGTCTTCGAACAGGTGACTTTCAGTGGGATTTCAAGCTTACCTTTGCCCTCATGTAGAGCAGTTGGTAATTCAGGCATATCTTCTATTGATAGTAGAAAATGGTCTTTTACTCAGATAGGCAAAGGACCTGTCATAAGACAGGAGGAATGTCACCTTGAACGCAGTCCTTCTTAATTAGTCTCCACCTTAAGTCAGGAATTCCCATCAGGCGGTTACACTCTGCGTTGGATTGTCAAGGATAGCTGCCCCATTCCCCTAAGCAGTTGTGGCTGGAGTAGCAGGCCTGTGTAAGGACCAGAAATGACTGAATTCCTGCTGCCCTGGCAATTTGCTTTTTTCTAATCTTGAGATTTCTTTCTCAGCTTCTAAATTATTTTTGTCAATGTCCTCTTTTTATTACCGCTGCTCTCTTCACCTCTTCACTCACCCTTTCTTCCTGTCTTAAAGGAAGGTTTATTCCATTCCATTTCTAGAACTAAGTCCTCTTCCTATCTCTCCCTAATATGCAGCATAATCTCGATTCTTCAACTCGTCTCCAAGGTGTCTTTATTTGCTCCTTCTCCTATAACTACAAATTTCCCCAGGTTGTCCCAATCTCTTACAGAATACAACTCTCCCCATGCTTCTAGTGCTCCTTTTAACTGTCGTTTCATTTCCATCATTTCATTTAAGGTAAACCTCTTCATGTGTGAGTGATTTATCCCCAGTCTTGCATCTCTACTTCGTCTGTTCCTTTTCTGGAGCCTATAGCCTGGTTTTCACTTCTACCCCAAATTCACTGATTATTTCCTAATTCTGTTTGCCAGTCTTCACCTTCTTTAATGTTTCTGCAGTATTTGATGCCGTTGATCATTCCATGAAGCACTGCCTTAATCCTTTTCCTACCTTTGTTTCTGTCACATAGAACTCTCCTGGTTCTCTTATTCTCTTCCCACCTTCTACCAGTAAATTATGATGTCAGTCATCTCTCACTTCACTCTTTTCCCTCTCCTACTTCTATCTTAGATCTCATCTGTTTCTCATACTTAAACTATTATCCACTTAGGTAGTTCGTAAATTGGTATTTCTAGTCCTGATGTGTGGCCTGAGTCTTATTTTTCCCAACTGCTCGAAGACATTTCTTTCTCATTTCATTCTAGTATCTTGTTTCTTCTTGCCACTTCTTATCCGTAGCCAGATTCAGCATGTGTCTCCTGAAAACTGTTTCTTCCCTTAGCTTCCCTTTTCCGGTGGTGCTACCACTATTCTGTGTCATGTACAAGCAAAAACTTTCCTCCTTCTTCCTTGCCCCCAACAGCCAGTCAGTCACTAAAACCTGTGCTTCTTTCCTGTGCTTTCTTTCTTAGAGTCCTTCTTATATCTTGTTCTTAGATTCACTATTTATTGACATTGGTCACACTTGCTTTTATATCTTTCTAGATACATACTTTTTTCCTGAACCATTTGAGAGTTAGTTGCAGACATCATAACTTTTCAACCCTAAATACTTCAGCAGACCTCTCCTAAGAACAAGGACATTGTCTTATAGAATATGTTGTGCATAATTCTCTAATATACTTAATTACAGCATAATTAATTATTAACCACAATATAATTAACATTCAGGAAATTTAACATTAATATATACTGTTATCCAATATATAGTTCATATTTAATTTTCCCCGTTTGACCCAGTAATGTCCTTTATATATATATAAATTTTATAATCCTAGTTTCAATTATGAGTCAGGGAGAGCCACTGTCTTTAGTTATGGTGTCTCTTGATTTCAGTTGTGTCTGTCGGGTTTTCTAACCTTGTTTTCTCTTCATTCTTGTTGATCCTGCACACTGGAATTAGATTCATTTTCCAAAGCACCTTTAGACTAGTTCCCTTGATCACAGACCTGTTTTGGTCCCCCATTATCAAGCTTTGACCCCCCCTGGCCAGGCATTCAAGGCTATTCACAGTTTGTCCCTATTCTGTCTTGTCCTTACTTACCATTACTTCTAGCCAGATACCTTCTGCTCTAGCCAGAGTGGACCAGTCTTCATCACTTTGTAATTCCTGCTTCAGAGCCTCTGCCTGAATTGCCTTTCAACATCTCTTTGTAATCCAGCCTGTCATTCAAGCTCAGCTCAAATCCTACCACCCTAAAGCTTGTCCTGGTTACCCTGGCCTGTCATCATCTCTGTGGACAATATGTAGTGCTATTTCTGACCTTATGTACCTTAGTTTATGTAAGTTTGTATGTTTTCCCTACTTGACTAGACTGTTCTTTTCTTTGTGTTTGCCCTTGTCTCCCTCACTGGATCTAGCATGGCCCCTTTTACTGAGTGAGGTGTCTACAGGTGAGTGTCACTAAAGAGTTCTCATGTCTCTAGCCTCATAAGCTTCTTCATGATTTAAAATGCTGCAGGTGGAGTAAAGTTTGATTTCATAGTCTCTGGCATAGTCCTCAACTCTCCAGACTGTGCCATTTGGAGTTTATCTTGCCTGGGGCAGTTGGTTCCCTTCTGCTTTCAGAAATCCCCCAAACACAGCTCAATTTCATGGCTGAGGTGGGTATTGGTGTTGATTTTGGTGAATTGAGTTTTGTTCAAAGAAAGTCATGTGAGTAGCCTAACATTCTGTTCTACCAGTGCCTCAACAGCAAAGCTGGATTTGGAACTCAGTTGGGCTTTCAAGATTTGCTCATCAGAGTCATGGTTTAGTGCCTATGTCAAGGGAATTCATCCAGCCTTTTTATAGATTTCAGTTTGCAGTGGGCTGTCTCAGGAGATTTGGAACACATGCTTTGGGGCAGGTCTGAACCCAAGAAACCTTGTAGTATGGAATTTAAATCTCTGCTAAGTATAAGCTGCTGAAATGGGAGAATGCTCAAAATTGAAATGAACTGTTGAGACCTAAGATGAAAGGATCATAAATAAATGATGATGCTTGTTAAATGTCCCTTCTGGGAAGAGAGGTTGTGATAAGAAAGCTCATTAATGCCCTCCACACCCCAGTGATGTTTGAAGCAGATACCCTGATTTCTGTTTCAAAGAATGGAGGAAGAGTAAAGGACACACGTTTTGTGTCTTTTTAGTGAGGAAGGAGGAGCTGTTTGGGCCTAAAAGAACAAGACGTTCTGTTTGAGTTGTAGTTTTTGTGAAAGGTGATAGTTGGCATGTCTAACCGTCTCTGGCTACCTGTGTTTCTCTCTCTGAATGTTCCCGAGAAAGTGGAGGGGAGCCGAGGCCTGCCTTTTGTCCCATCACATCCCAAGCCGTTCTCTGCTGAGGCTTGAGAGAGAAGAATTTTGTGGCAGAATATTTTTCAGAGGCCAGTATCTTATTCCCTCAGGACAGCTCAGAGATTAGCAATAATGATGTCTTAAATTTCTAACATTGCTATACTTTGTTTTAAAAAAAAGGAAAGAAAAGCTCAGACTGCTCCAAACTGCACTTAATATCTGCTACAGTACACACTCTCACTTTCCTTTGTGCTTGAACTCTGCGCTGCCTCAGTGTACAGTCTCATTGATTGCCACTTGAAATTACAGAGAACCTTTTTGGTTTGTTTAATCGTTCCTTATTACTGGTTTAGAGTATTAGGATGATACTGTACACAAAACAGCAAAATTTGACCTTTAGAGCTGTTTGTTATCCGGCCTTTTCAATAAAACCTAGTGTTTGTCAAGACTGTAGTTATAGCAAAGCTTATTACCAATGATGTTACTTGGTTGTGTTGCAGATAAAACAAATTGTGTTATCACTTTGATTGCTGATGTGTAGGTGCCCTAAAAGGCTGGAATTGAGATTCAGTTCTACTGTTCTTGCTATTATTATTTATGATGCAAAAGAGGATTGGCCTGCTCTGAGATAAAAAACAGAATTTCTTGATCCCTAATTGAGAACCCTTTGCCAGACTTGGTGTTTGTATCAATCTGGGTAGGCTAGGGAATAACATAACTTCAAACTTTCAGTAGCAGAAAGGTCAATTTCTCACTCAGGCTGTGTGGCCGTTGTGTGTCTCTGCTCACTATAGTCACTCGGGGGTCCAGGCTGATGGAAATCTTCATCAACGTGTACTTTTCCACCTGGGCGCTTAAAGTGTGTTGGCTCTTAAAGTGACATATCCGTTGCACTCATATTTCATTGGCTAAAAGCAAGTCACATGCTCTCACTTAAAGGCCTAGGAAAGTGCAGTCCTACCATGTGCCCAAGACGGGGGAGAACCTGAAATAGTTTTGAATATTACTAATGACTACCACAGTTTTTTTTTTTTTTTCATTTATTTTCTTAGAGGCAAAACAAAGCCGACGTTTGCTTCAGTATCAATTAATAGGTGGAAACTTAGAAATTTTAGTATCAGAAAAATAGAGGAACACTCTTGTAAAAAGGAAACATGATTGAATCTTAGGAAAAGGCATCTCATGTAGCAGCTTTTCAGTTTCTCTAATGAAATACTTGGCATTTATGTCTTATATACTTCCCATATGAATTTAACGTGACTTACAAAATTAAAATTCCCTGATAGAATAAATTGCTTCCATATCTGAGAGGCAGGTTCCTCTCTCCTTACAGAGGCTTTCTTCCAGTTATCTATCCTTACCTTGGTGGCTTTCTGACCTTGGTAAAGTACTGATGTCTGTTGAGAATGTTTTTGTCTTTTTTTCTCTGATTATCAAATAGCAAACATTTATTAATGAGGAGGCCACTGTGTTAGATATGGAGATACAAAGATGGAGAAGACAAATATTCTGTCCTCAAGAGGTTCATGGTGCAACTATAAAGATGGGTCACATAGAGACATTCCTGGGTCTTGGACTAAAGCAACATTTTTGGAGAAGGAGCCTTAAGTTGAATGTAATTTTTTAGGAGGCATGTTGTTATATGAGGGAGCTCTCATTTTGTACTACTTTTTATAGAAGTGATCACAAGCACTGCATTTAGTCAAATATATATAGTATATCTGCATATTGTACTTCATAAAACTAAAATGTATATACATTATTTATACAGAATAACATAGTACCTAATCGTGAGCTCTTTTATTTAATGATATTTAATCAGAGGTAGAGAAAGAAGAATGGAACTTTAAAGAAATAGCTGTTTCTGGGGCTAGCCTCTGAAATGGAGGAGGGGCAGGATAGATGGTGGCCCATCTACAGCTTTTGCCTGAGAGCCTGAGGTCCTAGATATAGAGCATGTTGGGCAGCCTACTGACTGAGTGCAGTGGCCCGTGCTGGGTGTGGCAAGGCTGGACGAGCACCACAGGTGTGATGGCCCCAAGTCAGGTAGCTGGAGAAAACCATTAGCAACTTGAGGTAGAAGATCACTGCCAAGTGAGAAGAGCAATGAGGTCTGTATGAATTCCTGAGTAGAATACAGTTAGCCCTCCGGATCTGAAGGTTCCACATCCGCAGATTCAGCAACCCTCAGACTGAAAATATTTGGGGGATAAAAACATTCCAGAAAGTTCTAAAAAGCAAAACTTGAATTTGCCATGCTGCCAACTATTTACATAGCATTTACATTGTATTTGTAACTATTTATGTAGCATTTACATTGTATTAAATATTATAACTAATCTAGAGATGATTGAAAGTATGTGGGAAGATGTACGTAGGTTATATGCAAATACTGTGCCATTTTATATAAGGGACTTGAGCATTCACGGGTTTTGGTATTTGGTGGCAGGGTCCTGGAATCAGCCCCCAACAGATACCATGGGTGGACTGTAATCATTCAAGGGGAGGGTAATCATAGAAAGGGAAATTAATGTTGATTGGGCAGCTGCCAAGTGCCGGGCATTGTGCTAGGTACTTTAAGCCCAGTAATCTTTAATACTGTAGATAGTAACATCCCTGTGTAACAGATCAGCAAGCTGAGGCTTAAAGTGCCTAAAACTTAAACAAACAAACAAACCAAAAAAAAAACCATGTTTTTTCCACTATACTACAGAATTTGAGAATTTAAAAGCACGAATATTATAATAAATATGATTTGTAAAAATTTACAGAATTTGTTGATTTCTGATTCCAAAACCAGAATTCCAGGAGACCAAACAGTAGGAACAAAGGCTAAAGGTATGGCAGGGGGTGGGGAGGAGTGGGAACATTAGGGGTGAAGGCCACTGGAGACTGGGAACTTTGCATAAACTCCCGCTAGACAAAGGGTCTGCCAGCTGAGGCATTAGTGGCATTTTGGGCAGTGCAGTTGTTCATTGAACTGTGGATATCCCTGACCCCCTCTACTAAATGCCAGTAGGGCCTCTGCCTGATACATTTCCAAATGCCCTCTGGGGTGGGAGCAGTGCTATCCTAGATGAAGAGCACTGAGTCAGAGTAGGGTGTGTGTATGGGATTAGGCCGAGAGAAGTTTGAAGAAGTAGATGATGATCAGACTGTGGAGAGCCTTGTCCTATGTGTTTCTGAGTCCAATGTACACTCCCCAGTGCCCTTCTCACCAAGCAGTTTTGATACTTCCTCATTCTTAAAGCATTCTTTGTTTCTAGTTTCAGGTTTTATCTACCTTTCTGGCCATTTCATCTGGCATTTTGAGCTTCTTACCTCTTAAATGATCCCTCTTCTCTTTTCTTTTAGACACTCTTCTTAGGAAATCTCACACAATCCCGTGACTTCAGTTATCTTTCTGCTGGTGATTCCTAAAGTACCATCCGAACTCACTTCACTTCAAACTCAGTTATGTGCAAAACTGAATCTCTATCCCCCTGTATTTCCAGACTGACAGTTCTGGAAAGGTTTTAGGAAAACTTTTCTTGGCATTCCCCTCCCTGCCCAGAGACTGAAATAGATATCTTGTTTCCCCCAAGCACCTTCAATTACTTTTGCCGTGACATTTAACACAGTGTGTTGTTTTTGCTTATTTGCCTGTTTAAGAGCACACACTCCAGAGCCTGCATGTCTGGGCTTGATTCCTGGCTCTGCCGCTTAAGAACCATATGGCCTGTGCCTTAGGAACTTATATGTGGACAGGAAATCATGATAGCACCTAGCTTATATGGTGGATGTGAGCATTAAATATATGGAAAGTGCTTAGAACATAGTAAGTATTTATTTCATTCTTTTGTTTGTTTACCCCTGCCACCTCCAGATACTGTTAAGGTAAGGATCAGACTGTCTCGCTCACTACTGTATTTCCAGATATTAGCACAATACTTGGCACATACTGGTTATTCATTGTTGAATTCATTTGTCCATCTATTACTAGGGAAATAGTTAATCAAAATTTCCTTTCTTCATGAATCTTATATCTACTAGAGGGAGACAAAATAAAATAAATGTTAGGTGGTAATAAGTGCAGGAGAGAAAATAAAGCAGGCTGAGGGGTGGGTAGGTATGGCTTGATATTTTATATAGGGTGCTTAGGAAAGGCATCCCTGATAAGATGGCATTTGAGCAAAAACCAGAAGAAAGTAAGAGAAGAGAGAGATAGGTTCTTCCCTGGAGAAGAACATTCCAGGTAAATGGAACAAGTCCAAAGACCTTGGGGCCGGTATAGCTGAATGGAAGTGAGAAAGGGGGGGAAATAATAGGAGATGAGGTAGGGATGGGGAAAGAGGAGCGGATAGGTCATCACTGCCTCTGGAGAGGGGAGCTAGGTAAGTGTGGGGACTAACTTTTCAAAAATGTTGTACCATGTGCATATATAGCCTATTTATCATCCTGGGTCTTTTAGGCCCAGTGCACTGAAGAAAGAGTACAGTCCTCTCAATATAAGCTTTATACAGTAAATAGTTTAAATTGCTGTCTGCTGCTCTGAGGCAAAGTCTGAGCTTGAAGCTAGGTAAATTGTAGATTGTCTACACATTATCCCTTCACCTTAGCCTAGGAACTGTGATTAACTCCGGAGTACAAGTGGGAGGGCCAAGGGAGTGTGTGCACAGCAGTGGTAATGGCCCAGAGTACACCTCAGGACACATTTATGAGTCTGAAAGCACATCGATCTAGATTGGGGAGAACAATTTGCTACATTGACATCTTGGTCATTGATAAATCTTTGTGGCTTTATCTGCTTATGACCTCAAGAATTAAGGTCCACATTCTGTAGAGAACAAGTTGCTCGATCTGTTTCTGAAGTTAGCCAGGTCTGTACCATGAGACATTTTTAGCAGGTTAGGGCAGAGGGATGCCCAGGCCCATCCCCCTGCGGTTGAACTCCCGATAGCACTGAAGGGAAGTCATCCTGTCAAAGCCTGGAGTTGAGCACTTCCTGTTTTTTTACCCAGTCGCTATACAAGTGCATCCCTTTAGATTTTCAGAATCCATATATCTGAATTTACTCTAGAAGAATCATGTTAATGTTGTTTAGAAACCTCAGGGAAGGAATGGAAGGTTCCTTGCTGACTGGGCCTGACCCCTTGGGCTTTAAGACTGCTCCTCCTTTTCCTACCTACAGAGTGAGAGAAATGGGCACATTCCACACAGGTCTGTCCCTGGCACCCTGCTGGCTTTCTCTTTATACATTCATCCTTGGGCACTCGTCTGCTTTGATACAGATGGGCGACAGATCTACATCTCATTCTGACCCAAGCTAAAGGCTTGTGTTTATGGGAGTGTACAGCACCTTTCCATCTGGATGACCTGCCATCACTTCCAACTTAGTGTACACCAATCCACTCATTTTCTCCTCCTTTCCTCACCTCCTCTCCTGCCTACCCCTCACCCACTTACCCACTCAGCCGTGGTCTTCTCTTCTTCACTTTCCTTATTCTGTCAGCGATATCATCTTTCTTCAAGGCATGAAATCTCAGGGATGTGTACTTTGCCTTCTATTTCCAAGTGGTCACAAAATGGTATTGGTTCTTCTTTAAGGGTCCGCTTCAGGCCCACCTCTGCCTTTCCTTCTCTTTTCCTCTCCCCTTTCCTTTCCTTTTCCTTCCTGGGTAACTAATATATCAGCTCTAGGTAACTACAGCAGCTACATCCAGTGTTTCTCCCAACCTTTTTCACTCAGTCTAATCTTCCATAGAAAACATTTCTCCCATTTTCCCTTCAGTCTACATTCTTCCTTCTGGCCTCAAAGGATCTCTGGATTGTGGATCCTCTTGTCCCTCAGGCTGTCTCTGCTTTGGAACAGAGACCCCTCAGGCCAATCAGACACGTCTTCCTCTGTTTTTCGTACATACCTTGTCAATTCCCACCTCTTTGCTTTTGCCTATGCCTTGTCTCCACCCTGAAATACCCTCATCTTCTCCCTAACAAGCTTTCAAGGTTTCAGCACCCAGCTCAAGTTTTACATTTGATGAAGTCTTCTCTGAACTCCAGTATTGTGGGTCTCCAAGCTATTTGTCTTCTTACTCTTGCTTTAAAGTTTTTATTACTAATTGTTTCCAGTAGGTTTTAAACTCTTGGAATAGTGTCAATATGTGATAGTTTGTTGGTTATCTGAACAGTACAGGGCACTCAAATATAGTTGATAGGTTGATTGTTGCAGTTGATTGATTGTCCAAATTTTGTGTGGTTTTTAAATTTTTTTAATTTTCAAAGCACTTTTCAGATATAATGTCTGATTAACACAGCTAGAGGCCTATTTTTAAAAACTAGATTCTAATTAGACCTCAACTTTCAAGGTTATGACCTGTGTACACCCACTAGTTTCAGGGCATACATCAGTCTATCACTTAGCTTTGCCTTTGCTCCCTTGGGAGATAACATCTGGGTGGACTCAGGAGGAGCCCTGTGTTCCTTGAGTGGGATTCTGCCTGAAGTGGCTTCATGGGTTCTGGCTCTACTAGATTCTAACTTTGTGACTTAGGCAAACCTCCTAAAGACCTCCTTGTGCCTCAGTTTCTTCAGTTGTAAAACAGGGATGATAACCATATTTAATCGATTCTTAGACTCCCTTTTTTGGTAGTATTTATAACTTTACATATCAAATCCAGATTTGTCTTACAATCAATGGCATTTCACAGTTTAATTAGCATTTCAACATTTTCCTTTTTAGTGATACATAAAATAATGGTGTGATTTATAATCAAAGAGTCTTGGCATCTACCATTCACGGTTATTTTGAGGATTGGAGTTAGTGGGTAACTGCTTAGCTCAATAAATGATGATTTTTGTCTTTATTTTTACTTTTTTCCTACGGTTCTCTCTGCCTTCAATATTACCCCCTTAACTTCATCCTTTACACACCTGCCTAATGACATATTAAAAGTGTATTTTTGACTAACTCCTTTGTTTGAATTTTTCAGTGGCTCTGTATCCCCCCATAGCAGTGATTCTTAAGGAGAAGGAGGACATGCCTCATTCCTTCCCCTGCCTTCCTCAAAACCCTTATGAATGCTAAATGACACTGGGTGATTGAGAGAAGTGTGTAATACAAGTGAATTTTTGTGAATGTAGAAAAGGAGGTGGGGACCACTGACAAAAGGATGGAGCTAAGGCCCTTTAACATAGACCTCCAAGACCTTTCCCAGCCTGCCTCTCTAGCCTTACCTCCTGCCATTTCCTCCTTTGAACTTTGTGTTCCAGCAACACCGACTATTTATGTAACTTGTCTTTAAGGATGTTATAGCTTTGTAAATTTTTGCCCCAGCATGTAAAGGGCTAGAGAGGATGGGCAAGGTCCAGGGCCTTTTCCAGGAGCAGTGCTTTAGAAGGAACAGGAACTGTAGGGATGGAGATCATCTCCTTAGAAACAGGTTTGTGGATCTAAGCATGGCATTTGGAACTTTTTCTTGATAGTCAAATAAATTGCGCTTCACTTACCTGACTACCTGCCACTTGTTCAGATTAAAGAGAATGGTAGAATCCCAGGGTAGAGGGCAGGGACTTACTCTTTGCTGCTCCAGAGGGCACAGGTATGGTCAGGAGATGGAAATGGTTCCATGCACATTGTAGCTCAGTACAGTTAAGAACTTTCTAACAGCTATTACTGTTCCACAGTAGATGGAGGAGTTTAGGAACAGTTGTGAGCTCTTTTCACCTCAGTGAAGGCTCTATTCTGTCTCAAGAGCCAAAGAATAAATTCCTGCATTGGGAAGGAGGTAGGACAATTATAACCACTACTAGTATTCATCAGGTACTTAAGTGTGAGGCACAAGTGTTTTAAATACAGTGCCTCATTTATTTCCTGCATCATTTTATTTTATCTTTAAATAGGTATGTCAGGTAAGAACTCTAGTTCTCCCCATTTTACAGATGGAGAAACTGAGCTTTAGAGCTAGGACACCTCAGTTTCTCCAAAGTCACACAACTAGTAAGTGGCAGAGACAGAATTCAGACCCTGGACTCTGATTTCAGAGCCTGCACTCTCCACACAGCTATGCTCCCCTTAGTGTCCTCTCCTGCTTTAGCATCCTCAACGTGGTAAGAATGTATTAAGCTCATGTTTTGTTAGCAGATAACCAGCCAGAGAGAGGATAAAATTCAAGAGAACAAAACCTGGACCATTTTCTATACATAGTGTTGTGCTTAGCATTTGGGACCAATATTGCAAACAGGCAGGAAATGAGGGAGGATGAAACAGTAGACAAAAAAGAAAGTCCTGCTAGAACATTTTTAAAAAATTACTTCACAGAGAACTCTGACTCATTATAGGAATTTTTTTTTTTTTTTTTAAGGAAGGAGTAAAATGCAATGAGTATACTCTGCTACAGTCAACAATACATACTCAAGAGCACAAAACAGGACTTCCCTGGTGGCGCAGTGGTTAAGAATCCACCTGCCAATACAGGGGACACGGGTTCGAGCCCTGGTCTGGAAAGATCCCACGTGCCGTGGAGCAACTAAGCCCGTGCGCCACAACTACTGAGCCTGTGCTCTAGAGCCCGTGAGCCACAACTACTGAGCCCGCGTGCCACAACTACTGAATCCTGCACGCCTAGAGCCCGTGCTCCACAACAAGAGAAGCCACCACAATGAGAAGCCCGCACACCACAACGAAGAGTAGCCCCCGCTCGCCGCAACTAGAGAAAGCCTGCATGCAGCAACAAAGACCCAATGCAGCCAAAAATAAATAAATAAATTTATTTTAAAAAAGAGCACAAAACATAAAACCAGCAAGTGAGTAATCCTTTTTAAAGAAGAAGAATTATTAGGAGAGCATAAAGAATAGTTTTTTGTTTTGTTTTGTTTGGAGACTTTACCATGATTTTTTTCTTTTTTCTTTTTAAATTTTATTTATTTTTTGGCTGCATTGGGTCTTCGTTGCTGCGCACGGGCTTTCTCTAGTTGCAGCAAGTGGGGGCTACCCTTCATTGCAGTGCGTGGGCTTCTCAGTGCGGTGGCTTCTCTTGTTGCAGAGCATGGGCCCTAGGCACGTGGACTTAAGTAGTTGCAGCGTGTGGGCTCAGTAGTTGCAGTGTGCGAGCTCTAGGGCACACAGGCTTCAGTATTTGTGGCGTGCAGGCTCAGTAGTTGAGGCGTGTGGGCTCTAGAGCTCAGGCTTAGTAGTTGTGGCGCATGGCCTTAGTTGCTCCACGGCACGTGGGATCTGCCTGGACCAGGGATCAAACCCATGTCCCCTGCATTGTCAGGCAGATTCTTTTATTTATTTATTTATTTATTTATTTATTTATTTATGGCTGTGTTGGGTCTTCGTTTCTGTGCGAGGGCTTTCTCTAGTTGCGGCAAGCGGGGGCCACTCTTCATCGCGGTGCGCAGGCCTCTCACTATCGCGGCCTCTCTTGTTGCGGAGCACAGGCTCCAGACGCGCAGGCTCAGTAGTTATGGCTCACGGGCCCAGCTGCTCCGTGGCATGTGGGATCTTCCCAGACCAGGGCTTGAACCCGTGTCCCCTGCATTGGCAGGCAGATTCTCAACCACTGCGCCACCAGGGAAGCCCCCAGGCAGATTCTTAACCACTGCACCACCAGAGAATTCCCTAAAGAATAGTTAATGAGTTACTGGGTGATTTGCCATTCCCCCTGCCTGGATAGCTTCTCTTCCATTTACTGGTTAGTTTAAGGCCCAGCCTTATCTAAACTTCCACAGCATTTTGTACTTGGATCACAGTCTTCCTTTTATTATAGTTAATTCTATACATGTTTTATCTTCCCTCCTTGACTAAGCCCTTTGAGGCCAGGGTCCAAATCTTATCTTCATTTCTTCCTTCTGGCTTTTAACGTTCTGTGATGTTAAGCATATTTAAAAACAGATATTTATGGGACTTTTCCTGGTAGTCCAGTGGTTATGACTCAGCACTTCCAGTGCAGGGGTCACAGGTTCTGTCCCTGGTCGGGGAGCTAAAATCCCACATGCCGTGCGGTGCGGCTAAGAAAATATTTTAAAAATTAAAAATAAAATAAAAATAAAAATAGACATTGTTACAGATCACATTCTTTTAGTGAAAATGAGTGAATACTTGAACCTAATACATTATCTTGTGTGTGTGGGTACAGTGGGCTCACATATACATACTTAGTATATACAGATTCATCTCTAACCATTTGGCAAGAAGAAAAGAGAAGTAAATTCTAAATACAGAATGATTCTGTCCACAATTCTACTCCCTTAGTCTGTGCCTGGAATGAGTGTGAGATGGAAGATTTGAATCCGCTCTTCTTTGCCTCTCCTCTCATGTGCCTGTCATGTGCCTCCCATGAGCATCTTGCTGTGTTTAGAGTGATTTTAATGCTTAAATATACAATACAGATTTTCAATCTGAGTGGTCCCTAAACAAGCCAGCCACTTTATCTAGTACTTAACTGAGGACAAAAAAAAGTAATCAAGAGGAAAGACTAGCCAGGTTGGACTGCATTGGTGATTTAAGGGATTTTGGCTATGCATAGTTTCCATCTTACTTGGTGACTTTGGAACTTAAACCTTATATAAGATGAGATTCCACTATTTGCTCGTTTTTCTCATTTTTTCATTTTGTGATCATGTGAGTGAAAGAGAAGGACAGAAAATCAAGGGCTAGGGATTGGGTCTTATGGAATTTCATGACAAGACATCTGGAGAAAACTGTGGAAAATGTCTAGTCTAAAAACCAAGGAAGGTCATGAAAGTGGTTCAGGAGACACTAATAGCAAGGAAAAGAGAAAAACAGAACTTTACAAAGCAGGTTGCTTTCTTTGCCTGCTCTCTTTACTTTAGCAGAGCATACCAGGTTTCTGGAAGGCATTTTTATGTCCTCTTCCCCTTTTCATTTCTTTCTAAAATGGATAATATGGGAACTAGAGAGTTACTCTGGGCAAAATGACTCTCAGATGATTTTCTCTTCCCCTATCAGTACTGAGTCCACTTGGAGCATCCTCCTACCCGTTGGCCTATTAATAGGCACCACACCCCCTAGCATAGACAAAGAGATGATGCATACCCCATCCTACCAAGAATCTCTTCCCTCCTTACTCTCTGGAGGCCTTTCCTAGGAACTGATGAAACCAACCAAGCTTTTTGACTTGGGGTAGAAAAAGTTATTAGCACTTAGATTTTATATAGTAGACTAGATATTTTATTAGTGATTAACAGTTCTTTTTTAAAACTTGAATGTTGCAATATTGGCATCCTCCTGTTCCAGTACAAGCACTGTGACCATGCTCTTTTGTATTTGATGAGTGTTTTATTGTCTTCTCTGTGGTAATAGTTGTTTTAAGAAAGATATGAGGGACTTCCCTGGTGGCGCAGTGGTTAAGAATCCACCTGCCAATGCAGGGGACACGGGTTCGAGCCCTGGTCCGGGAAGATCCCACATGCCATGGAGCAGTGAAGCCCATGTTCCACAAATTCTGAGCCTGCACTCTAGAGCCCACGAGCCACAACTACTGAGCCCGTGTGCCGCAACTGCTGAAGCCCACGTGCCTAGAGCCTGTGCTCTGCAACAAGAGAAGCCACCACAATGAGAAGCCTGCGCACTGCAACCAAAAGTAGCCCCCTCTCGCCACAACTAGAAAAAAAAAAAGCCCGTGCGCAGCATTGAAGACCCAACACAGCCAAATAAAAACAAAAAATAAAAATAAAAAAAGATATGAGAGTATGGATACTTAGTGGGGATGTGAGCCCTTGTCTTGTGTGATACAGCAGGCTTTCATCCTCCAATGCAGAATACCTGGAGAGGGATTGATCTAGTTTAGAGATTTCTGTGGATATGATTGAGCTTGGAGTGTGGTGAGTGTTGACATATCACTACCCTTTCTGCCCGTGGAGTTCTGCTAGATGGGTTCCTGCCATCTCAATATAGAACTGCATTTTACTATAGAAACAGTATTATTCATGGTACTTAGTTGTAGATGCAGGGGTGCTTTATGGTATCACATTCTAGGTAACATTATGGATTTGAGTCAGCTTTTGTGTCCTGCTTGCATGAGAACCTTATTTATTATAACTATAGAAAAATACATTGTAAGTTTAATACTTAAAAATAAACTTTTGGAACATGGCCAGCAATGTCTGGAGACTATTTTTACTGGAGGAAAAAGAGTGATGTTTGTTATCTTCAAGCTCCAGGTCAGTTTGCTTTTAGTGATTGCTGGAGGACAGAGGGAACGAAAAGTGCCCACTGAACTGAGAAGGTATCTTGAGACTGAAAGACAAGACAGGCAGCTCTATATAATCAATGGATCAGTTTATTATAGGGTAATTCACTCACAGGGTGGGATCGGGCAGTGATCTGGAAGCATTTGCAGCTACACTCCACACTGCTGAGGGGCCCTTGGGACAGTTTCATAGTTAACCTAGTGTAGGGGGGTATGTGCTTGGAAATGGGACATGCATTCCTAAGTCAAGATTTATGAATGGGTTACTAGTCTCATGGGTAACCAGGTATATGTCAGCAAAGGTCTTCATCATTGTTTGGGAACTAACAGAGCATAGAGGCCACCTTGTCAGAATGATTATTAAACAATATCTATTACATACCAATCCCCTGACAACAGAGAAGTGATTACCTCACATTACAGTCCCGGGTAGGATCGGCAGAAGGACAGGAGGAACTGTATGTGCCCAAGATGGCATCAGTTATGCTAACAGCCATAGAGAGTGATGGCTTCTGTTGACCTGGGATTGGATTCAGAGGTTTTTTGTCTTCAGTGAGAAACATAACCAAGGATGAACTTTTGAAGATCCTGGAATCCTCTATTCTTGGATAGGTTTGTTGAAACTGACTCGTCTCCACCCCCTGTAGTTCCAGAGCTGTGTCCCTAAGGAGCACCTCTGTCCTTGAAGTGACACTTTTATTTTCCCTTTTAGACTGTATCAATCCTGACATGAAACGAGCAAGCTCATTTTAACCCACTTTTATCTGTGGAGGTTAACTCTTGTGTCCCAGGCAGTAGAGTGTGCTTCTCAGTGCCAGAATGGGAAGCCAGGCCGACTCAAAAGGCCTGTGTCTCCTCAAAATCAGGACTTCTGAACCAGATGAGCCTCTTTCATCCATTCAGCCAGATTTATGAAGTACCGCTGTTACGAAGCACAGTGCTTGGCACTGGAGACCCAGAGAAGAATATGACATAGATTCTGCCTTCAAGGAAAATCATGGTGGAGGAGAAGAACAGACAAGTGAAAAATATGACAGTGCACTGAATTGAGTGCCTCAGGAGAGATGCATACTGGGCACAGCAGTATCACTGAGAAGAGGGTGATTATCTCAGCCTAGAGAGGTCCTTAGTCTTTCTTGAATTTACTCGGCCCAAGTCTTAAGTATTCATCACCTCAAATCTTGGAAGAATGGTTTTGCAGTCTCTGATTTTTACAGAACTGCTTAACAGGATCAGCATGAAGAATGGTAGAAGGTAGTGAGGGTTAGTATTAGCAATTCTCAGCAGAGTCAGCAGCATTACAAGCCCTTGTTCAATTAGAGAAGTGCTTTCTTTCCATCAGGAAGTCCCAGCAGGTTAAACAGTCATTTAACTCCCTCGATGCTTCCCAGTGTTATTTTCCCCTTTCTGTGCATTTTCACAGTGGAACTGCTTACCAAGCCTTTGTTGGCACAGAACCTCTAATTCAAGCTCTTCAGAACAGGAGAGTCACACCTTCCAGGAGTCCCAAAGCTGTACCTAAGCACTATTGAATGCTCAACATGCACCAGATTTATTCTTCTTATTTCATCTGTTAGTAAACTGGGTCACAGGAACACTTCCTGAGGGAGCCCAGGGTACAAACTTATAGGTCTCCATCCTGATCAGGACATTTCATATTGCCTCAAGGGAATGAGATGGGGAAGGTCTCAAACAGTTAGCTTATACTGACAGAAAAGAATAGAGGGGCCACATTGGATGCCCAGTGGATCCAGTTATAGAAGCAAGTACCCTCAACAGAGGGAGGATGATGTGACAGCTTCCTGGAAAAGAAAAATGAAGGAGACGGATGTCCAGATGTGTGGGGAGGAGAGAATAGAGTCTTGATAGCAGGTTAGATTGCCTTCAGAGGAATAGACATCTTGACTGGTAATCATTCCTACTTTTTGACTGTTTTGAGGGTTGTTGTGTTTCTCTTTAATTAATTTACTTTTTTTATTTTGGCTGCGCCAGGTCTTAGTTGCGGCATGTGGGATCTTTGTTGCGGCATTCGGACTTCTTAGTTGTGACATGCATGTGGGATCTAGTTCCCCGACCAGGGATCGAATCCAGGCCCCCTGCATTGGGAGCGCAGAGTTTTACCCACTGGACCACCAGGGAAGTCCCTTTGAGTGGTTTTAAGAGACAGAATTATAAACACCAACTTTCACTCATTAAAGTGTGACCATAAATTTATGTATCTTGATCTTGTAAAACACAGTTTCCAACCATCATTTTACCTGTTAACATTTCAGATTCATCACCCAAAGTATTTCCTCTGTTGCCTTCCCCTCACATCAAGATAACCTATTTGTTTATTAGGGTTATCTTAATCTTTTTATTCAGATTAAACTCTTCCCTGTTGTGATTACTCTTGGGTCAAATTACCAGGGGATTTGCCAGGAACTAAGAAATCAGTAGCACTTTTGTTTAAACACTTCTGAATGAATTTTGCTAGAGAGCTATGAATTACTATTACTTGATAATTGATATTTGTTCAGTGCACACTGCATTAAGCTGGGTTTAGGGCTCTTGAGGACCTTTACCTCTTTGCTATCTTTTATTGTTGTGGTTTTTATTGCCACCTACATGACTCAGGTTTCAGATTTCTTTTTCCCCCACCTTAGTTGGTTTGTTGGTTTGATCCTTTAACCCTCAGTGTTCTCTGAGGTACTTACCTACATTTCTGCTAGCATCCTTAAGATCAGTCCGTCAGTCAGCTCCTGTCATTTAACAGAACCATTCTTTGTGATCTCTTTTTTCTAGTTTTTTAAGTACATGAGTTTGGTATTGATTCTTGGCTGCCTTCTCCCCACACTCATGCTTGGCAGCCTCCAGCTTTCTCAAGGCCCCTCTATCTCCACTCAAAGAAATGTCACCCATCTTTCATGGTCCACTTCATAGTCAGTGGCAGGAAGTCTTCACTGACCTGTCAGGTTAACGTGGGCAGCTGGTGAGCTAATCCCTAGTTGCTCATCCTTTGCTCATTTACACTGCACGAATCCCTGTGCTTACCAAAGGTTAGTTGTGATTGTTTCAGACCTGTTGATGCCAGTTATACTGATATTGTAAATAAGTAATTTAATTAATAATATACAGATAAACCATGAGTGAGGAAAGAGACTTGTTCTATGAAAACTTAACTTGCTTTGGAAAGGCAAAGTAACTTGCTTTGGAAAGGCAAGTTACTTAAGAAAGGAAATGAAGTTGAATTAGGTTTGGACAGGATAACTATAGGAGACTAGAGGTGGAGGACTCCTAAAATCTAGAAAAATTCTGTGCTTCCTGTTTCACAGGAGTCTGAGTTCTCCCTCTCCTTTAGAGAAACTGGAAATTGTGGATGATACATTATGAGTGAATTTTATACAAGAAAAAAGGCATAGATCTCTAGCTAGCAGAAAAGATCTTTTGGGCTCTACATCAAAAATTTGATGGCTCTCAAAGTAGTGTTTATAGCAGATGATTGTGGGCTTGGACACTGGGGGAAAAGTCACAATAAAAGTCAAAATATCTTTATTACATGAGTTGTCAGTTTTAAATGCTATCCATTGAGGGTAAGGAAATCAGTGTCATTATTCTGCCTCCCTCTTTTTTTCCCCCGTCTTCCTAATTTTCTGCTAGCTGTAGCTTTCTACATTGTCAAAGCATATAGCATGGGCATTCTGTTGTCACTCTAATCCCATTTGTCTTAGTCCTACCATTAAGGGGATTCAGTGCTCACCGCCAGTCTTTCTGCCACGGTTTTTCCAGTCACCTCTTGGTTAGCAGAAGTGTTTCCTTCTGTAGATTCCTCAAAAAAAACTCATGGCAACAATATTTCCTATTCTGTTACTCTTGATTGACAGTCACCTAGGTGTAAAATTCTTGGGTTACCCTTTGTCTCCTTGGGAATTTTAATAAATATTGCTCCTTTTTCTGCTAGCATTGAATTTTACCGTTGAAATTTTCAAGATTTTGTCCCTCTTTTAAGTGATTTGATCTTTTGCCTGGTTGCAGAAGTTGAGAAATCTTACCTTCAAAGTCTATCTTGAACACTGACTGTTCTGGGTCAGTTTTTCCCTGGGACACAGTGTGCCCTTTCAAGAACATCTTGAATTATATTTTTACATCATCTTTATGAACTGAGTCTTTACATATTTGTTCTGTTTCTATGTTACAGTTTTCTTTTATGCATATGTTATATCTCCTTTACTGTCTTCTGTAACTCATTTTCTCCCTATTCCTTTTAATTCTTTTTTTCATTTCATTTTAGTTGCTTTTTAAAAATTTCTCCCCTTTTTGTTCCTCCCTATATTTTCAGCAGTCTCTCCTCCCTTTTGTTCCTTCCAGTTTCATCTTCATTTCTGTATGTCTTTTCCCTTCCACTTATGTCTTCTCTTCTTCTTGTCTCCCTGCCTCTCCCATAAACTCTTGCACTTCTGCTTTGAGCTCTTCATAGTTTTCTTTTTTCAATTTTGTAAAGTATTTTATTACATTTTATCTGCTCTATCACAGCGTTTTTCTGGTGTGTAGTCTTAGTCTGCCCTTTAGGTTTCCTGTTTCTTTCCTAATTTTTTTCTTGTTGCATCTTTATATAGATCCTGTGCAGATTTCATTTTTATAACTCCTCTTTAAATAAGTGAGTTTTTCAGGGACCAGCTCTTTGCAGGATGCTTGTTTAGGGGAGGTCCCAAGTCTATATTCCAGGCTGGCTGCAGTTGTTCTCATGATTTCAGGTTCCGGGTGAGTTCCTTTACCCTTTATTTCTACCTAGCCAAGAGAGATGGGCGTCTGCAATTTTTCCACCATGCAAAGGCTATCTTCTCCGCTGCCACAGAGACCGGCTCTATGAGGCAAATAGAGCTTGTTTGGGTGGTTTCTCATTTAGCCCCAACTCCAGGTCCAAGGAAGTTCCTGTCTTCCAAAAACAAGGAATCTGTTTGGTCCCAGAGGGTGTGTTCTTTACCTACAAAAAGTATATTTTTGCAGGTCTTCCTGAGCTCTCCAGCTCCCGTGTCCTCTCTTGGTAGCATCCTTTCTTCTTCTCAAAAGGAAAAGAGCCCTTGCTTGAGCTCCCTGCTTTTGACAGCTTTTACACCTGTTTTGGCGCCTGGGATTGTGGTTATCTTCTTTTTTTTTTAAATGTATTTATTTTTTTTTTTTTAATTTTTGGCTGTGTTAGGTCTTCGTTGCTGTGCGCGAGCTTTCTCTAGTTGCGGCGAGCGGGGGCTACTCTTCATTGCAGTGTGCGGACTTCTCATGGTCGTGGCTTCTCTTGTTGCAGAGCATGGGCTCTAGGCGCATGGGCTTCAGTAGTTGTGGCATGCGGGCTCAGTAGTTGTGGCTTGCGGGCTCTAGAGCGCAGGCTCAGTAGTTGTGGCGTATGGGCTTAGTTGCTCTGCGGCATGTGGGATCTTCCCGGACCAGAGCTCGAACCCGTGTCCCCTGCATTGGCAAGCAGATTCTTAACCACTGTGCCACCAGGGAAGCCCTGTGTTTATCTTCTAATTTTGTTGAAAATGGAGTTTGCATTTTTATTTATTTCTCCTTTTTTGCACTTGAAACACATTTTGAATAGCATTTAAAAATTATGACTTCATGATGCAGTGTTCAAATCAGAAGTCTTAACTGACGTTATCTATTAACCAACCGCTGGTCCCCATGATATCCTCTGTTAGGCCTTTTACTACACCTTCTCCATAAAGCCTCCACCACCACACTGTCATCCATCTTTTAAGCACCTGAAGCCCAAGGAAGATGCTATTCAGACTTATGAAAAGCCTTTTATTCATTCAACATGCCTACTCCACACTGGGCATTGTTCTAGGTCTTGGGGATAAAGCATGGAAGACTTTCTACTAGACCTTTGACATACCCTGTTCAGATGAAGAGGGTGGAGGACTCAGTTTGGGATTTTGAGGGAGTATGGTGGAAAGGGTAGAACATGAGCTCTGGAGTCAGACAGAGCTAGATTCAGTGATCAGTTCTGCTACTAAATATGTGACATTGGGATAGTTTATTGACTTTTCCATGTATCGGTTTACCTCAGATGGATGTTATAAAATTAAAATAAGTTACATATAAAGTGCTCAGCACATAGTAGATGCTCAAAAAGTACTACTTCCCCCATGAAGAAGGGGTTCATTAAACAAAAGGAATAAATACTAGGAGTACTGGTATAGAGACCTATTTTTTTTAATTGTGGTAACATTTACATAACAAAGTTTACTGTCTTCATTTTTAAATGTACTGTTCAGTAGTGTTAAATGTGTTCACATTTTTGTGCAGCCCATCTCCAGAGCTCTTCGTCTTGCAAAACTGAAACTCTATACCCATTAAACAACACTCCCTGTTCCCTCCTCCCCTCAGTCCCTGGCAACCACCATTCTACTTTCTACCTCTATGATTTTGACTACTAGGTACCTTATATAAATGGAATTATACTATATTTGTCCTTTTATGTCTGGCTTATTTCACTTAGCATAATATCCTCAAGGTTCATCCATGTTGTAGCATGTTTCAGAATTTTCTTCCGTTGTAATGCTGAATAATATTCCATTGCATGTATCTGCCACATTTTGTTTATCTCTTCATCCATTGATGGATACTTGGGTTGCTTCCTACTTTTGGCTATTGTGAATAATGCTGCTATGAAGATAGGTATACAAATATCTCTTTGAATCCTCCTTTTCACTTCTTTTGGGTATAAACCCAGAAGTAACATGGTAATTCTATTTTTAATTTTTTAGGGAAACACCATACTATTTTTGGAAGGCTATTTCTTGATGGGGAAGTATAAACAGTGTAGTCCCCCAGGGCATAATTTTAAGACCAGTCTTGTTTAACATTTTGTAAATTATCTGTATATGAGAATTTCACTATTAAATCGCCATTACGTATAGATAATGAAATAGTTCATATTGTGTAAAATTTTAAAACACCTCATGTGAGTGTATATGTAGACATAAAAGTGGTTAATAAGGCTTAATTAATGTAGGCAAACATATTTTATTTGTATTTGAATGTATGCTTTATTACACTCCCTCCTCGAGGTCAGAAGAAATACCCTAGTTACATCTGTTAGTGTATTCCCCTCACTTATTATGGGCAAAATATGGAGAACTGATGTGTCAGAAAACTTCATGTGTCAAAAATACATATGCACAAACTTGCTGACATGTCTTTTTTCTTGACTGTCCATAGCCTGTGGAGTAAATTGACCCTCAAATCCTCCATAGTTTAGTCTGGACTCTACGCCAGTGGGGTCTCAACTGAAGACAGTTTTTTCCCCCAGAGACATTTGATCATGTGTGGAGACATTTTTGTTGTCACAGCTGAAGGAGTGCTACTGGAATCTAGTGAGCAGAGCCAGGGATACTGCTAAACATGCTGCGATGCATGGGACAGCTCCCCACAACAGAAAACCCTCCAGCCCCAGATGGCAATAGTGCCCAAGTTGAGAGACCTTGCCTTAGACCCAAACTACCTTCTCATCATCGTCCTCGGCCTCTCTTTTGCATAAACCTGACCTTTTGGCCAGACCCGGGTGCTCCTCAGACCATACACCAGCTGAATTGCTTCCTCCAGTGCCTTTCACCTGAAATCCTCCTCCCTGCTTCTTTGATGGCAGACCCAGCTTCAGTTCTCTCACTGTCTTGGTAAAACTGGCTCTGGTCTCTCTAGCCACTGCTCTCTTCCTTCTCTGACCTCCTGTAAGACTATCCCACTAATCTGGCACTTAGTTAACAATACAAAGTGGTACTTGCTCTCTTTCCAACTTAATTGAAAGTGCTTTGAAGGCCATGTCGATAGGACTTGATTTGAAATATGAAGTACCACCCCTTATGTACCCAAGTGGGCACCTTGACCCACCTGGGGCTTTCCATGGCAGCTTTCCTGCCACTGTGGGATTGAGTGGTTTAGTCAGCACAATACTTGGCTGTCACAGCAGTCTGAGACTCAGCTTTGTTGGGAGAAGTACTAGATAGATGGAAAGCCCACGTGTGAGCCGCATGACCAGAAAAATATTCACCCTGAACATGGTTTCTTATCTAAAGCTAGAAGATATGGGATGAGGACGGGTGCCAAGAAATGGGCCTATTTTGCCTCCAGCGGAGCACAGACTGGAGGATCTTATGAAGCCTGGGGGATAACATTTCACATGGAAATGTGCGTGGACAGGAATTGTTCTGTCATAGCTGGACTGACTTAATAGTCGGTGTTTATAATGATAACACTAGTAATGAAAGGCATCATTATTTATTTAGAACCCAGTGTGTGCCAGGCACGGGGTAGGTGCTTCACACAGGTCATCTCCTTCAGCCTTCACCACAATCCTGGAAGGAAGCTGAAACACTGAAAGGATGATTTGCCCAAGGTCACCCAGCTAATAACAAAGAGCAGAGCTGAAATTTAAACACAGTCTGACTTCAAATGAAGCCTGTGCTCTCAGCCACCACCTTGAGCGTAGCTAGGCCCTTCTGCACTGCTTTTGGAAGAGATTTGTGTCTTGATATGCCGAGATATGGGGGGAATCCCCTGTGGTCTCTGAGGCATTTGTTGTGAATCAGGTGCCAGTGTCAAGTATGACCACCCTGCTGCTGCAGGAAAGCCCACGAGGTTTCCTTCGGGTCCACACCGTCACTCCCACAAAGGCCTCTAACCCTTCTTATTTTTGTTTCCCCTTCAGGTGCACTACATTCTTCAGGAGGTGGTGATGGGTGGGATGGTGTTGGAAACAAACATGAATGAAATCGTGGCTCAGATTGAAGCTCAGAACAGGCTGGAGAAATCCGAGGTGAGATGCAGCTGTAATTTTGCCCTGACTGGTTAGAGAAGACGTGGGCAGAAGGAGGAATGGCTAATGTGTGGGTTTGGGTTGCTGTGGAACCTTAGCAGTGTTTTCTACTCATCCTCTTTCTTCCTTGAGTCCATCGAAACTCATTGGTTTGAAGGCCATCCCTGAAGATTAAAAAGGTAAGAAAAAGGCTAAAAGTGTGAATGGAAAAGCCAGGTGGCACGGGAAGGCAAACAGCTTCTGGCTTGGGAGGTTATGGCCCATGTTTGTGGTTTCTAATTCCTCCTTCAAAGCCACGTGTTCCCTGGAGGGACCCAGAATCCCCTTCTCTGATTCCAGTGTGGTTTCCTAGTTTGTGTGCCTATGAGTTTGGTCTCCCAGCAGGCACTTCTTGTGGTTTCAGACCTCAGAGTTGCCAATTTCCTTATTTCCAGTTAGCCTTATAAAAAGCTACAGTAGAGTTTGGGCTGGGTTTGAAAATAGCATACCCCAGGTCCACCCCCACATAGTGCTGAGTTTGATACAAATGCTCACAGTAAATTCCCATCCTTTTCCCCTGAGGTCTCTCCATCGCCTTCATCAGCCTTGCCAGGGAGTAGAGGTTACAGGCATACACCTTCACATGTGGCAGAACAAGCAGAACAAATTACCTCTTCAATTATCTAAGTGTCTTAAAGCGCTTCATTGCTTTGTGTAACGGAACTTGATCTTGCGAAACCAGGAATGCTTCCTGTGAGGACTGGCAGTCCTGCTGAAGAAGCTTTTCCAGACCGCAGCTATTGTGGCAACTATAGTTCTCTTAGAAATGTAGGCTGGGAAGCTTCCAGAAATAGTAAGTGAGTCAGAGGCAAGGGGTTTCGAAACTAGAAGCAATGGAGACTTGCTGGGCGACGGTGGGATTGGAGTCAGGATCCTGAAAGTAGTCAAGAAGGACAAAACGGTTTTGAGAACATCCTCGTCGACTTCTCCCCTTCTCCGCACACCGGGGCCGAGCCTGGAGAGTGAGGGCTGACCGCAGGCACCTTTCCTCTCTGTTGTTCCCAGACCTTCTGTGTCTGTGGGTACACTCCACCTCCTACGTGTCCTTCCTCCCGTCTTGTGGCCACATGACATTTCCAAAGCCAGCTCTTGTCCATTTCATGGTATTAGTTGGCAAGCGGTTGTCCTAAGCTGTGACATTCCTTTTCCCTTTAAGAATTTCCTTGTGACTGCCCTCCTCTGTAAGAGTCTTCAGTCTCTTGAGGAAAGGGTTTTGTTTTATTTTGTTTCATAACCCTGTTGCTGAATATGACTTGGTTAAACTTCCTTGGTTATTTCAACAGGCATCTATTGAACACCTACTGTGTGCCAGGCACTGTTGGCACTGGGGCTATAAAACTGCATAAGACACAACCCACCTTTAGGAGTGCAGTTTGGGTCCCTGTACTATGGAACCCACTAACCTAAAGATTGTTGTGTTGGCCACCTTTGAGGCATAAGGAGGGAAAAATCAAAATGTGCATTGCATGTGCTCGGTTTGGACATTTTCTAGCCCTCTTTCACTTGTTTTTATTTAAGCCTTAAGCAGATGACACTGAGGGTTTCTCTCATACCCACCTTCACGTCTCCTCAGGGTGGCCTTTCAGCAGCGCCCGCCCGGGCCGTGTCCGCTGTGAAAAATATCAACCTGCCGGAGATGCCTCGGAATATCAACATTGGCGATCTCAACATCAAAGTCCCCAACCTGTCCCAGTTTGTCTGAGAGTGGAGGATGGCTGAACTGAGTCCTTGGAACCAGCAAAGCTGAGCCAGTCCTGCAGCAAAACCCACTCTGCGCCCTAGAGGAGTCCAGCCTCAGGCCGTGGCCCCTGCTGTCCCGAAGCGGGAAGGAGTCCTGTGTCCACTGGCAGCCTGTGCTTGCTTCTCACATGTGCGGCCTTGCCCATCTCTTGTACACACAGCCACTGCAGATGTGAGGGGCCCTGGCTTCCTCAGTGGGGGTCAGGTGCCCAAGCCACTCGCCCCCTTTACCTGCCACGTGCAGCCACTCCCAGGGATTGCAGACTGTAGTGAGAGGCCCCCCTGCTCCCAGAACCCCACCACGAGGATGTTCTGTGGCGCGAGTCTTCAACCTTAGCACCACGAGGCTCCCTGAGGTCCTGTAGCATTGACTTTCCTGGTGAGGTGCCATAGCTAGAAAAGGGCTGACCCTCTAGATTTGGGGATGTGGTGAGTGGCAAACAAGGGCAGGATGCTATGAGATCCAGAGTTGCCTACTGACTCTACTAGATTTGGCACACCCAGAATCCTTTTGTATAGCCACGCTGTCTCATCACCACCTCCTGCGGCATACACTCCCCACTGCCACAGTCCTGGCCCTGCTCTCCCAGGTGTTTATGTGCAGGACACAATCCAAATCATAAGCCTGTTGTTTGCCTGCCCCCCACATTTCTGCCAATAGGGAGGGCACCCCCACACAGCCAGAGGGGTCCCCCTCAAAGGGGAGGGGCCCTGTGTCTGTAGAAAGCAAAGCTGACAACATGTGGAACATCTAAGAATTATGACTCTTCCAGGTTTAAAATACATTCTCCTTCCGAGGAGCAGACGGGTCAGTTGCTGTGTTATGAATGATGAGTCTTCTTTGTACAGGAAACCCAGTGCTGTCTACACCAGCTTCTGGAGTATGAGAGCCTGAGCTGGGGTCATGTGTTCTGGACCTGGCACAGGGGAAGGCTGGGGACACGGCAGCCTGCTGGCTGAGACCGGTGGCAGTGCAGCATCTTCTCCCCAGTGTGCGAGGGGTCCCTGCGTGAGCTCACTCTGGGCACGCCCTGTTCCCCTCAGATGACAGTCCTCTAGAGCTAGCTGTGGAAACCTGTAAGTGTTTACGTTCGGTAAGAGCCTTTCTTCCTGTGGTTAACTTAGAGCTGAAGCTGCTCCCCGAAGTAGTGCCTCTTACTCCTGCGCTGCCTCGGGGCCAGGTCTCAGGTATGATGTTGAGCTGCCTTGAGATTAGGGAGCTCGCTGCGCCATCATGGTAAAGTCTCCCAGCCTGGGGACTTTTCGTGCCTGCCGGCCGGTGGGCCAAACTGTTTCCTCAGGCCTCCTGATGCTGTCGCAGAGTCCGTCTGAGATGGTGCCCAGCAGGACCATGGTCAGGACCATGTCTTTTACCACTTTGAACAGTGCTTCCTGTGGTTGGTGCCCTTTGCTCCCTGTAGCCTCTTAACCTCAGTCTTTTGGAACATCTCTGATAACCTCAGAGATGGGTAGTGTTGATCAGAATGTAGGCCCTCTTATGTTGGAAGAGGGAAATGTAGGTTTATATATCTATCTGATGTTAAAACCTCTGATATTCTTTTAAAGAGTTTAATTTTTATTTTTAACAGACATTTCAGTATATTCACATCCCTCTCACATTTGCTGAAAGTGATATAGGAACAAAGAAGGAAAACGATATTTATTTTGCACCTCCTGTAAGGTGGCATGAGCGAGATCCTTCCACAATCCTTACAACAGACACTGTTATCTCCATTTTGCAAGTCCAGAAAGTAAGACTCAGAGAGGTCAAGTAACCTGCTTTAGGTCACAAGGGCTAAGAATTGAGACTGTCTGTCTGCCTAAATCCACAGTTCATTATTTTTCACTGCTCAAGATGGCTTCTCCCAATTTTATTTTCTTTCTTATGGGTAAGGAAACCTCAAAAAGTTTAGGTAGCTTCTCAGAAACTGTGGTAAAAACCGGCTTGGTAGCCAGTGACAGTATCAAAGAGTGTGAGCTGAGGGGTCCTCCACATGCCTCCATTGAACTGGTGAGGAAGCAGAAGCCCAGAGTGTTTAGTGTTGTGTCAAGGGTCACAGAGCTAGAACCAAGTCAGTTTTCTTTTTTCTTTTTTTAAAATTTTTATTGGAGTAGAGTTGATTTACAATGTTGTGTTAGTTTCAAGTGTGCAGCAAAGTGAATCAGTTATACATATACATATCAAGTTGTTTTTCTTGAGTTCGTTTCATGGCTTATCGCATTGCTGCCACATGTCCTGGATTTCCTGGAATAGTCTTTGAATGTTTTGCCTGCCAGAAACCAATGATTCCCAAAAGCCACTGACCGGTCCTAGAGACTCCAGCAGTGGGCATCCCAACATCATCCCTCATACTGCTTCTAAAAATGACATAAAACTTGAGCCTGGTCTTTTGTTTGGAACACTTGATCCCTTTGGATGAGCCACAGTAATTGTTCATTAACTACTTGAGGTTGCCTGCAAATCCAGCTACCTTTCTTGCTTGTTATCAGCAAAGCCATAAACTTTTTTGAAAAATAAGAGGAAATCCTCATTGGCCTTTTTTTGGAGAGGGATACAAATACTGCTACTGAGAGATGTCGGTTATGAAAATAGGGGCCAGGTTTGAATTTGGGAGCCCTTGGCCCTGGATGGTTTACAATGAGGATTTCCTGAAGTGTGGTACAGAATACTGGGTTTTCAGTGTTCACTGCCACTGACAAAAATCTAATATTCCTCCATTATGCAATTTCTCAGTGCTTGGTGGATGCCAGGCTCAGTTCTGGGCACTGAAGGTTGTGAGCAGTGAGGCCCTGCCTCCTGCAGCTGTCTCTGCTGTGCATCTCTGAGTGCTCAGGTCGCATCTGACTGGCAGCCTGAATTTGTGGAGACTAGAGTCAGTGACTTTGTGTTTTATGGAATATTTAAAGGACAGTAACCCGTTTCCCAACCCCAGCTGACCCCATCATGCTCTGCTGTCTATGCTCCAAACAGCCTGTCTTCAAGCTGCTAGAACAAAAATACCATAGACTGGGTGGCTTAAATAACAAACATTTCTCACAGTTCTGCAGGCTGGTCAAGATCAATGTGCCAGCAGATTTGGTGCCTAGTGTGGGCCTACTTCCTGTTTCACAGAGGGCCATATTCTTGCTGTGTCCTGAAATAATGAAGAGAAAGCTCTGGACTCTTCATCCCCTTATAAGGGTGTCAATCCCACCATGGGGTCTCCACCCCTGTGACCTCATCCAAACCTAATTACCTCTCAAAGGCCCCATCGCCAAATACCATCACATTGGGGATTGGATGTCAACATATGAATTTGGGAGAGGACACAAACATTCAGTCCATACGTACCCACCTTTCTGCTAGGCCTGGTCATGGCCCTGTGCTTGTCACATTAAGGATGAAGTCAGCTATCTCGAGTCTTCTCAAGTCCCTGTTATTCAGGCCTCTGCCACTTACAGAGCCAGCCTTTCCTCCCCACCACCTCCACCTCCATGGAGCCAACCTAGGGAAGACCTCTCGGGCCCCAGCTTCACCAGGAAAGAAACCAGGGGACTATGGCTGAAACCAGGCTGCTGGCTAAGTCCTGTCTCGTGGACCAGTCTTTATTAGGGGATTTCCTTAGTGTGGTCCATGGGTTTCCAAATAGGATGCAGCAGTGATCAGTGCCTGAAGATAAAGATCAAGAGAGAGTGTGATAGCCAGGACAAGAGCCAATGAGGTATGGGAGTCACCTGGGGTGGGGTGGGGATGTCGTCTCCTAGCAAACATCCTGGTCTTCAGCTTCCCGAGTCTCCTGCCCTACCCATCTCCTTGTGGTCATCGGGAGCCTGGTGTCCACATACCTGTGTGTACCAGAACGTGGCCAGTGCCCGCAGGTGGACAAATGGCTGATCTCATGGTTAAAATGTTGCCCACTGGGGAGCACTGGAGGATGCTACATCTGCGATGTCTGGCAGCAGTTGGCAGGTAGACAGGCCTCCTATAAGGCAGTAGTTCCATGGAAATGATTAATCTTTTCCAGAAGACTGTTCAAGTTCTTTCCTATTTCAATGAATTAATGTTTTGAAAAGGAAATTCACGTGGTTCAAAATTTAAGGTAACAAAAGGCTGTTCAGCCAGACTCTCACCCTGTTCCCCCAAACCACGGAGCACCCACCCCCATCCCTGGAAGCAACAAGTGTTTCCAATTTAAAAGATTAAGAAACAAAGCCCCTGGATTTTTATTACTGAAACTGAGAGAGTGTACTTTCCTCAAAGAGTTCTGTTCCATTTGACCTTGGTGGTTGACCTCAGCCCACTACAATCCTGCCGTCCTCTGTAGAGGGAGAGGCCTCCCAGACCACCCCGTCCTTGCTCTGCCTCTCTGTTTTCCATGGCACTCTGATGTCCTGTGTGTTTGAGTTGTAGTTTTTATCTCCCCTACTAGGATGTACTCCCCTCAAAGGCAGGGATTTGTCTCTCCTGTTCAGTGCTGTGTCCCAGCTGCTATGACCAGTGCCTGGTATGTACTGCTCAATAAATAACTATTGAATGAGTGAATAGTTGAGACAAATGGTAACTCATTCTAACAGCAACTTGTAGCTTATGCTCTCCAGGGCCCTATGCTCAGTCAGCATTTGGGGAAAGAACCTGGGTAATGGCATTGGGAACAGCCTATAGGGAGGGACCAGGTGATGGCCTGTGGAGGATGAGGGAGAGGAGAAAGGCAAAGCTGATGACAGTGGAGCCCACGTGACCAGAGGACCAGCGAGGGAGAAAGACCAGAGGTTGGGTGTGGACATGTGACACTGGAGTTGCCTGAGAGTATCTGGGGCAGATGTCCACCAGCCAGCTGGGAACCTGGGAGTGGGCAGAGAGGAAATGAATGTCCATCCCAGAGAGATGGTGGTTGAAGCCATGTGGGCGAGCTATGTGGCCAAGAGGACTCAGCCTGTGGACAGAGAAAGGGAGAAGAGAGTCTAGATAGAGGGGCAACTTCAAGTCGACGGAGGACTTTCAGTGGGAAGGGCCCCTGCTGAGAGGCCAAGGGATGGGACTTAGAAGAGATGACCTTTCTTGGTCTTGCCATTGCTCCTCCACCCCAAGCCCTCTAAGTGAGGCAGCGAAATGAGGGAACTTGGAAGGGGTGGTTCTAGCCTAGTGGTGGGGTGGGTCTCACCCACAAGGTGGTTGTATAAGAGTGTGTGTCACAAGCTAACTCTGATGTACAGAGCCTTCGGAAGGTCAGTGACCACATCCATAAAGGGGTACCAATAACTCCTGCCTTAGGGGGCTGTTTGAGGGTTAACAGAATTGATGAAGACCACAAGGGACTCCATAAACACTGGCTGCTGTCATCATTGGGATTTTTGCAGAGGGAATGGGAGCTGAAGTAGATGCAATTAGCTGGGAGAGGTTTGGTGGTGCTGGGAAGGAGAGACGGACGTCTGTAGTGCTCAAGTCCTGGCAGAAGGCCTCAAAGGTGGGGCTGCAGAGGGATGATGGGGACAGTGGATGCTGGCCTGGCCCCACCAGTGGCCCATATCTAGAGGCCACCGGTGGATAAAGCTGTAGGGGAAGTGGTGGAATTTCTGGAAAGTGAAGCTTCCCTTACAGTGAGGAGGTTGAAGACATAGAAGAGCGAGCTTGGGATTGGTAGGACCGGAAGCGTGGGGGACAGAGCCTAGAACTCCCTTCCCCCAGAGTCAGGGGGAAACGGAGAGGTCGCAAAGACACAGTGGGAGGAGTCAGCATTTGGCCAGGACAGGGGTGAGGGCCTCTGGCCAAGCAGGCCTGGCCGAGGGTTGGGTTCTATAGGGACTCCACACTTCCTGTGAGAAATGGGATCTTTAGGCTTTCTCAAGAGCAAA
This sequence comes from Eubalaena glacialis, assembly GCF_028564815.1. NCBI lineage: Eukaryota > Metazoa > Chordata > Mammalia > Artiodactyla > Balaenidae > Eubalaena > Eubalaena glacialis. The sequence continues at coordinate 38,661,466 of NC_083717.1, forward strand.
CCTTACATTTTTTTTCAACTCTGATATCAGCCTGGCCTGAGGGCACTTGGGTATAGGGTGCCCTCCCCTCCCACCTAGGATTGGACCACACTTTCAAGAGGGCAGGTTGGGGGTTATTTTCTGTATTGGTGATGATGAATGCCCTTTACAAACCCATGGGATAAAGGCACAGCTGAAATGACAGAAAAGAGGAGGTACAGGTAAATATTTATTCATTTATTATTTTAAGAGTTCAGCTATTGAACATGTTACAAAAGAGGTTCAGTCAAAAAGCCCAAAGCCCATGTCATCATCAGACTCCTCAGAGTCTTCTTTCTTTGCTGCCACTGTCTTTTCAGCTGGGGCAGCAGTGGTGGAGGTGGCAGGACCTCCTGCTGGTGCCGCCCCAGCTGATAGGCAGGCCCACCAGCCCCTGCCTTGCAGATGAGGCACCCGATGTTGACATTGGCCAGAGCCTTTGCACACAATCCTGGCCAGAAAAGGTCAACATTTACACCAGCTGTTTAATGAGGGCGTTGAACCTCCGTGACTATCACCTCATAGTTGTGCAAGATGAGGACCGAGTAGATGCAGGTGAGCTCCGAGATGGAGGCCATGGTACAAGCGAATGAGAGGCGGGCGTGGTGCTAGTCGCCGGATGAAGTGAGGGCCTCACCCCAATGCGACCCAAGCTTCCTCGGAGGGACTGAGCACCCTAGCGGCAGCTGAGGAGAGGGAGCCAGGTGAATTTTTCAAAGACTGGGATCCATTGACTCCCCAGGCTCAGGTGATATTCAAAATATTTACCAACAGGTCTGTCTCAGGCACCGACAAGTGGAGGTACCAGATGGGGGCTTGGGGATGTTACTGGTGGTCCATGATGCTTCTGCCACCAGGCCCTACCTCTCCTGTGGTAACAGAGAGGAGAACCCAGGAGGTTGCCACACCTGCAGCTGCTGCAGTTCGCTCCTCTGCTGGCCTGGGTAGGGCCCTGTTGATGGCAACTGTGGCTTGGTGAGTCAGTGTGCCTCTTCCCGCTGGGGCCCTGAGGTGGGAGGGGCAAGGAGCCTCCTCGTACCCCATCCCTAGACCCTTACAAGCTGAAAGTGAAACTGGAGGCCAAGAGACACAAGCCCAGGGCATGCCCACCTCAGAAGATCACCGCCTTTGCCCTGGGCAGCTTGGCACTGAAGCTTTCCTCCAACCTCCCAGTTCTGAGCCCTTGGCACTGGTCGCCCTTCCCTTGACCCCTCTCCAAGCCTCCGAGTGGCTCCCCAGCTGGCCGCGGGCCACACGAATCTTACTCTGGCTGGCAGGCCTGAGGTCGCTGCATGCCAAAGATGGCAATATGTACAGCCTGGATGGTAATCCTTTCTTGCTAGGAAAGTGCTTCTCTAACTGAGGCAAGCTAGGATTTGAACTGCTAACTGCTAAGCCAGCTTTTCTGGAACTCCTTTTGTGTGTCTGGGAGGTACAGCTAGCTGGTCCACGAGGAGGTGGCTCCCGTTCAGATGCTGGACTGTGCACTCTGGGGTGTTTTCTGCTGAAATTCCCTCTCGTTTTTTGATGAGTTTCCCAGCCTCTACCTGCCTCTTCTCCACCAACTGGGGCCTACCTGGGCCCTATGAAGTGCCAACCAACCCATCAGCTGTTTTTTGTGCACGATGATGTTACAAGATTGGAAGGAAATCCCTGGGTCCAAGGTCTGTGCCAAACAGGCAAGTGATACAGTGACGCTACCTGGCATTGCGATGTGCCTGGCACAGGTTGGTGGCCCGCAGCGGGCCGTCCTTTCAGGCCTCTCCCTGAGCCGCAGTGCTCAGGGTTACAACCCTTTCCTATCAGGTCACCCACTCCCAGCTCCAGCCCAGACCTGGTGAGCTGCTCTTGGCTCCCGTGGCTCCAGAAAGGCCTCAGACTCCAGGCCGGGCCGGGCCCTGGCCCTGGCCATCCCCTCTGCCTGTCTTCAGGTCTTTCTCACTCGCTCGCTTCAGGAGAGTCTGCACAAATGTCGCTGTCAGAGGACTTCCCTGCCCTTTCCTATTTCTCATGGCACTTATCACCTGACGTGATAGTGTTTGTAATGTCAAACTCTGTTCTTTTCACTATTTTTTGCTGCTGTTTTGCTGTGCCCAGCACAGTGCCTGACCCACTTTAGCTGTCAGGTAAATAAATGATTGTTCATGAATGAATGAATGAATGAATGAACAATTCTGCTGTTCCCCTCTCAACATGCATGGAGCTCCACACCTACTCCAGGCTTGAGGGCAGGAAGCTCTGTGGGGTGGGAGTCATGGGGCCTGGCTTCTCAATTCACTGCATGAGCCTGAGTGAGTCATTTAGCTGCCTACTTCTAGTTGTAGGAATAGTGTATGAGAACGCACTTATCATAGAGACATAAAGCGCTGAATGGGATATAAACTTGGTTTGAATCCTGGCTCCACCACCTGCTAGCTGTGTGGCCTTGGGCAACATCCCTAACCTCTCTGTGCTTCCGTTTCCTCATCTGTGAAATGGGAGTAAAACAGCTTCCTTGAATCAGTCAAGGTTCTTGGTTGCAAACAATAGCACCAACCCAGAAGCTTACTAAAGGGCCATAGGGAAGCTCTCACACTCAATGGAAAGGTGGAAAGCCCAAAACAAAGCTGTCCAGGACACAAGGAAAAATATTCTCTGGAGCACGCCACCAGCACTGCCAACACTGGACCCCAGGGCCACAGACCCTGCTGGCCTTCCCTGAATAGATAGACTCCCAGGCAGTGCCTCTGATTGGTGAAGCTCAGGTCCAGGGGCCAGGGCAGCAAGTAGAGGAGGCTGGCCCCAGCATCACACAGTGAGGAGCTTGCCAAGCAGGGAAGAGACGCCTGTCCACCACATCACATGCAGAGGGCTGTCCTGAGGATTAGAGTTAATCCAGAACCTCGAACACAGCTAGTGGGAAACCTGGTGGAATCCGCTGGAGTTAGTACATGCTTATCCTATGACTCAGTGATGTCAAACTAGTGTGCGTGTCTGGAAGACGGGGACAAAAATGTTAACAGCAGCACTATGTGTAATCACCAAAAACTGGGAACAGCCAGATGCCCATCAAGAATGGAATACATGAATAAATAAGTACCCTGGACTACTACACAGCCACGGGAAAGAGCAAACTACAACTACATGTAACAACGTGGAAAAATCTAACAAACACAACACCAGGCATAAGAAGCCAGGCAGAAAACCATGTAGGTTGTATGGTTTCATTTATTTGCACTTCAAACACAGGCAAAGTGAATGCATGATTTTAGAAGCTGGGATAGTGGGTGTCCTCCTAGAACGACAGAGAAGAAGGGGCAGGAGTGGGGCTCCTTGTGCTGAGAAAGCTCACTTTCTTGATCTGGGTGCTGGTTTCACAGTGTGTTCACTTTGTGAACCTTCATTGAGTTCTTCATTTATGATTTTGTATTTTTCTCTAGGCTTGTTATACTTCAATTAAAAAACCACTTACGGGTTTAAGAAAAAAGAAAGAATTTGTCTCTGGGAAGCACTGGGGATAGTGCCCATGGTACGAGGTGAATAAATGTTAGGTCGTTGTTGTTACCGTCGTCCTTGTCACTGGTTGGTCTCTCTCCCACCCCACACACCCCATCCTCACACACCGTCCTCCCAGGCTGGAAGAGACCCCTGTGTTCTCAACCCTCAAATGCATTCAGTAGGCAGAGCTGGTGCTGCAAGCACGGGGGTTCTGAGCTCATTTGTGAGTGGTGGGGAAGACCCCCTGGCTCAGCACAACCCATTCACTCATCAAGGAATTAGCCACTTCCTGCAGGGGCTGGGAGGCCAGAGAGAGTGAGAACTGGGCAAACAAAGGGCCTGCAAGTAGCTGAGGACAGGAGTGGAGACAGATCAGGGAGGTGATGGAGAGCTGGGGCCTTGGAGTCAGGGAATGTGTTGGAGCCCATCCTGAGGACAGTAGGAAGCCAGGGAAGGAGTGGTCTGTGTGTGCGTGTGTTGGGCATGGGGGAGGTGTATGTGTCCAGTTTTGCTCTGGCTTTAGTGAGGAGAATGGATGAAAAGGGAGAAAAAAACATTCCAGGAGTCTAATTAGGAAGCCTTTGGTGGTGACCAGGTCAGGGTGAGACCATGGAGGTGGAGAGAATTGGAGGATTCATGGGGCATTCTAGGATTAGAACTGATAGGACTTGGGGATCGTCATCCAGCGTGGAGGGAAGCATGGGGATGGGTGAGGCAGGCGATGACCAGGGGCTTGAGTAGCCCCACAGATGATAGGCCTTGCTCTGTCTGGCACCATGGAGGAGCTGGATTTGGGGTGAGTGTAAGTTAGATTTGAGGAGCAGAGTCAGAAGAGACTGAGACGCAGTGGGCAATGCCTGTGGAGGGTGGGCTTGTGGGAGGGAAGGGAAGCCGTGTGCATAGAGAACCCCTGGCTTACAGGGACACTGCCCAGTTTAGGCAGCCAGCTCAGAGGAGAGGCCCAGATTGGGAGAGTGCGGGCCATGGAACCAGGGTTTCTGGGGCTCAGTGAGAAGGGGGGGAAGGGCTAACAGGGGAATGGGATGGGTGCACAGAGTGAGCTGGGGCCAAGGATGACAGAGATGTGGGGCCTGGTGGGCTTAGCTAGTCTCTAAATTTCCAAATCAATGAGGTGGGCACTGGTGAATGGGAGGACCCTGACCCTTGAGAAGGAGAGCACCCAGCCCAGGGTGGTGGTGCATCAGGGGACATCAGGCTAGATCGCGTGTGTGGAACCTCTGCATGATCTCCAACTAGAACAGTATCAACGATAATAGTGAAAGTGGCTCTGTAGACATTATTACTGTTCAAAATATCTATTGCCTCTCCCTGGGGGAGCATGACACTTCCCATACCTTTGACATCAGGCTTGGCTACCTGACTTGCTTTGGTCAATAACCTGAGCATGAGTGAGGTGTGCCACTTCTAAAAAGAAACTTCAGGAGTCATGGTGCTGCCACGTTCATTCTTATCTCTGCCAAGGGACCTGCAGTGTCCCAGATAAGGGCTGCTCCTTCAACCTGGGTCTTGGAGTGGAGCTGACTTAGTGCAGAGCTGCAGCCAACCCATGACAGACACGTAATGTGAGTCAGAAATAAACCTTGTTGTAAGATGCTAAAATCTGGGGGCTGTTTGTTGCTGCAGTATAGCATAGCCTCAGCTGACTGCTACAGCAGCTCGTGGATTTGGAGTGTGTACTCTGCACCAGGCACAAATGATTCCATTTGTATAAAATTCTAGAAAACATAAACTCATCTATAGTGACAAAAAGCAGATCAGTGGCTGCCTGGGAACCGGGTGGGAAAGAGGGGGGCAAGAGGGAGGGATTACAAAGGGCATGAGAAAACTTTTGCGGTGACAGATATGTTCATTATCTTAAGTGTGGAGATGGTTACATGACTGTATATACATGTCAGATCTTATAGACTTTAAATATGTACAGTTTATTGTATGTCCAGTATACCTCAATAAACAGTTTTTATAGAAAACTCAACTCTGTTAGACTAGAATTCTAATAAGATTCTTATCCTTATTTTACAGATGAGGAAAATGAACCTCTTTGGGATTATATTACTTGCTGAGGGTCACTCAGTTCTTAAAGGCTGGATCCAGAATCTGAACCAGGTGTGCCTGAATTCAAAACCTGTGCCTTTTAACCCCAAAGGAGTTTGAGTGGCAGGCCAAGGGTGCAGGGGTGAGGGCCCCCAGGCATGAATATGGGCTACATATGGAACCCCAAAGACAGCACCTGCTTAAACACAGTGTTCCCCAAGAGTCACCTTGTTGGGGGAGAGGAGGTGGGCAGATGCCAGGCCCCACGGTTTTCAGAGCAGCCCCACGTCTCCTGGAAGAGGAGGCACAGCATGGCAGCAGTGGGGTTCTGGAGCCAGCTGGTACCCACATGGGAGAGCCGGCTGTTAAAATTTCAGGAATTTCACGAATCAGTTGTTAAACATAGCCATTATTAAAAATTAAATCATATATGCTTACCATTAAACAAAATATGTAAAAAACAAAGATTATAATACTCAAAACTCATGGCCTCCTAATTACGTTCCCACTTCTGACTGGTATTTATGCTCTTGTGGTTCTGCACACCATTGTGTCTATTAAGGGGAGATGGTCTCTTCCCAGCTCCGCCTCCTGTGGTAGCTTGAATTCGGACTGGTGGGATTATTTACACCATGGAGATGGGAAAAATGCTAAATCAGTGCTAGCCCCTCAAGCCCACCCCCTGCGGATTGTTAAACATTTAATCATCACATCACTGAGCCCTAGGGTCTTGGGCAGGAGGCTCAGGTCTGGGGCTGAAGGGAGAAGCAAGTACAGACAGAGGCTGGAGGCCCGGGGCTGCCTATAATGACGGTGATAAAATGGCTAGGCTGATTCGACCCTAGCTGCCTGACAAGTTTTTTGTGGATTCCCTCCCTTAATCCTCACCACAACCCTGAGAGGTAAAGTGCTATTACTACCTGCAGATGAGGAAGCCGAGAAGAGATAATACTTGCCCAGAGTTGCTCAGCTAGTAAGCATCACAGGCAGGATTACAAAGCCTGACCCTTAACTGCTACTGTCCACACACCCCCGCCCCCTGAAAGTAGCAGTGTTGGACTCAGGGTCTGGTCTAACCTTTTCCTGAAACCTCCAGCCAGGCACAGGCTCCAGGTCCCTAGGAGCCTGGAGTAGGCTTCAGTGACCACTGGGCCCATGGTCCCAGTTCTCCTGTGGGCAGCCTGTCTTGGGGGCCACGTTTTGTGCAGAACTGAGTACCAGGGAGAGGACTGACCCGTTTCCCATGACCGAGGCCAAGGGCAGGCTGACCCCTTTCCAGAACAGTTTGCGCCTCTCGGGGGCCCTGGAGCACTAGGGGACAAGCTGGGCTGGTGGAAGCCCTGAAGCCTCCTGAGGGCTCTGAAGAGGAGAAATTCCAGAATGCCGCAGCCTGAGGGGCCTCTCAGATCCTCCTCTCAGATCTTCCTCTTCATATGTGAGGAAAGTGAAGGCTTGGGAGTGCAAATGTCCCTGAGACTGAGAAGGGGCTGACTGTCCAGAGTCTGGAGTTTCAGAGAAGAGAGTTTTGGAAAAGGTCTCAGGCTGCCAGAGCAAGAGGAGGAAGCCCTGGGAGGCCAGAAGGTTGGAGCAGGTCTCCCAGGTGCCATGAAGGCGGTGCCCCGAGGGCCGGTGGGAAGGATGCCTGTGATTTTCTTTCTGATGCTGGAGGTGAGGGAGGCTGCAGTGCAGGGTTGGGGGTGACAGGTGGGTGTGCTTCAGGTGAGCCACATGGCGAGTGGACCAAGGCTGGCCTGGAAGAGATTGGGGAAGCTGAGGAGGGCCCCAGGGCCCTGCTGAGTGTAGTGGGTTGAATGGTGTCCCCCAAAAAGACATGTCCAAGTTCTAATCTCTGGAACCTGTGAATGTGACCGTATTTGGAAAAAGGGTGTTTGATGTAATTAAGTTAGGGCTCTGGAGATTAGATCATCTTGGATTATTCAGGTGAGCCCTAAATCCAATAACAAGTGTCCGTATAGGAGATACACAGAGATGAAGGCCACGTGACCCCAGGCAGAGATTGGAGTGATGCAGCCACAAGCCAAGGACCACCTGGAGCCACCAGAGGCTGGAAAAGCCACTGAAGCATCCTCCCCAGCACCTCTGGAGGGAGTACGGCCCTGCTGACACTGTGATTTCAGACTGGTAACTCTCCATACCAGTGTGAGAATACGTTTCTGTTGTTTTTGGCCACCCAGTTTGTGGAAGCCCTAGGAAACCCATCAGTGGGGGTGAAAACGGGCATGTTACAGAGATTCCTCCACTGCATGGGGCAGTGCCAGGCGGGAAAGGAGGCTCACAGACTGGCAGGTGGAGTGCGGTGAGCTCAGGCTGGGTGGGCAGAAGGAAGGCCTGCAGAGGGGGACGGATGGAAAAGACTATGGGTGGGAGGTGGGGAGAAGCTTGGCGCTCTCAGGGGGATGGGAGAGCCAGGGTCCAGGAGGGGGCTCAGGCAAAGGGCACTTTCAGGAGATGGCAGGTCCTGCGAAGAGATGCGGGAGGGGTGGCCGAGAAGGCAGATGGGGAAACCCCCAGAACTGAGACTTTCTAGACAAAGAGGCTGACATGCCCAGGGAGAGGCATGCCCAGAGGAGGCATGGGCTATGCCAAGTGGGTCAAAGACGAGCACTGCACCCATATCATCCACGAAGGAATCATTACTGAGGGCTCCTGCGGGCCGGACGTTGGTAAACGCCGTGCACAACCTTTCTCGAGTAACTCTCGCAACAGCTCGACGAGGGGTTTTTCCCATTTTACAGGCGAGGAAGGCGAAGGCTGTGGGTAAGGTAGTTGCCCAGCTTGTAAGTGTCAGACCCTGACTGGAAGCCACGTGTCTGCCTGCAAAGCTGGCCTCCTTCTGAGCATCCTGCCCTGCCCTTGGGAGGCTCCTGGGGGCAGCCTGTGGCCGGTGTGTGGTTGGGTGGGGTGTGGAGGGAGCACTAGGATGGGAGCCGGCCCAGGGGAGCGGTGCTCACCCTGCCTTCCTGCCCCGCCTGGCCTGTCCCTCCCTCTCACCCCGCCTCAGGGACCGCTGTCCCTCCCGCTAGGCTCCCAGTCCATTCTGTCCCTTCCATGCCTGGGACCCCGCTGGGCTCAACTTCACATCAACAGCAGGCTCTTTCCCACTTCCGGCCTTGCCAAGAGAGTCAGCTCTAAAAGCAGCTCTTTGTCCTTTTTTTTTTTTTTTTCAAAAAATGTGTTTTTGATCAATTTTATAATAAAACCCAAACTGAATTCTTGAAAACAACAGCAATGAGAAATAATAGAAGAAAAAACTCTCAGCTCCAGGAAGTGCTGACTCTAGCAACATCCTCTCCAGCCCAAGCTGCAGCGCTGGTTCCCTTCCCTCTCTCCCCCAAAACCCTACCTCTACCCACCCATGCACAATTCCTGGTACCAAGCCTCCTAAATATCCCCTAGCCCCTTGGTCTCTGCCTGCTGCTGAGATCCTTCACCTCTGGAGAGGCTCTACGCCTCCCAACTGCTCTTCCAGCCTCCAGTCTGATTCCCCTCCATGCTGGTCCCCTCCACGCATGCTCTCCCCAGAGGCTCACTCTGAAAGACAAATCTGACTCCATCAGTGTCCTTTACTCAAAGTTCATAGAGTCTTAACTCCTTACCACGGCATTTAAGGCTCCAATGTCCAGTCCCTGCTCGCCCCAGCCTCATACCCAACAGGCACCTGACCCCCTGCCTTTGCATATGCTGGTCCCTCTCTCTGCTTGGGACACCCTTCTTCCACCTGTCCATCAGGATAATTCAACTCAATCCTCAAGACTCAACCCAATTAGTTCCCTCTTTTGATGGCCCTCTCCTGCCCTCCCCAGGCAACAGAGTGGCCCTCCTCCCCACTGTCATGACAACTGGATGGAACCTGGCTCATTCATTCATCTGATATGTGTCCATTCCCATGCTAGGCACTGGGGCACAGCAGAAAACAGTACCGACCCAGCCTCTGCCCCAGTGGACATTACTATCCCTGCTGCTGTTGCCCAGGTAGACCGTGAGTCCCCCAGGACAGGTGCCACCTGCCTGCACAGAGAGGAGCTTAGTGCCCACAGGCAGTGTGTGCTCCTTAAATGTTTGTTGACTGAATGACCAACTGGATGAGTGAGTGAATAACCTTAACCCCTTCCAGCTCCCTCTTCCCCAAAGCTTTTCTATCTCCTTTTCTTTTTTAAGTAGTATTTTAATGGTTTTGGTGGTGGTTGCTCCAAAAATAGTACAGATGTATGTTTGTTCTAACAATTCAAAGAATGCACAGGTGTACAAGGGAAAAATGGTAGTCTCTCCCGGCCCTGCTCCCCCCAGCCCCCTGCATCAGGTTGACCTCACTGAGGCCGATGAGATTAATCATTTGGCAGGTGCATTTCCACCACCCCAACACTCATGACTCTACACAAGTCTACATGCACCAAGAAAGTTCTTATGAAGATGAGTAATAGTAAATATATTACTTTGACTCTTGCTTTTTTAACTTAAAAATATGCTAGGGACATCATTCCAAGGTCATATAAACAGAATTAACTTGATCTCTCCAACTGCTGTGTAATGTTCCCTGTGGATGTTTAATACTTTGTTTAAGTGGTACTCTATGGACACTTCGGCCTTTTTTTTTTTCTGTAACAAGGAACGCTGCAATAAGCCTCCTCCTACACATCTTTGAGTTCTGGTTGGGTTTCTCCAGGGTTTAGGATAAAGCCCCCAAAGCAGAGTCACTGGGTCAAAGGGGATATGCATGTGAATTTTTAATAGGTCTTGCCATTTTACTTTCTCAAACAGTCAGAGCAATTCACAAGAGCTCCAGGAGTATATGAAAACATGAGTTCCCCATACCCTGGCCAATTCTAGATGTTATCAATAGTCTAAACCTTTGCCCGTATCATGGGCAAAAAACGACATCTCATTGTTTTGAAATTGCATTTACTGAATACAACTAAGGTGGAACATCTTTTCATGTGATGGTTGGCCTTTTTTATTTCATCTTCTGTGAGTTTTTGCCAGTTTTCAATTAAAAAATCACCTTGAGGGAACTTTTTAAACATTATCGATATTAATTCTTTGTTGTATGTGTTGCAAATATTGTAATCCCGTGTAATAATCGTCTTTCGCCATACAGAAGTTTGTATATGCTTAAATGATTTTTAACTCCTTATTACAGGAATTTGAAAACATACTCAAAAGTAATGAGAACGATATAAGGAACTCCCAGTGTACCTACCTCTGAGCTCCAACAGTGATCAAGATAAGGCTAATTTTCCCCCAGTATGAAGTTTCCCTATTGACGTTGCTTGTGGTGGTTTTTTTGCAGAAAAAAAAATTTTTTTTTGTAGTCAAATTTATCAGTCTTTTCTTTTGAGGCTTCAGGTTTTGTATAATATTTATAAAGGACTTCCCCACTCTGGGATTTAAAAAAATTCTCCCATGGTTTCATTCAGTAGTTATAAAACATGATTTGTTTTTCATGGTGGGATAGTATTTCATTATATGGGAAGACCATAATTTACTCAACCAATCACCTATAGCTGCATATTTGGGCTATTTCTGATTTTTCCTGAATTATAAATAATACAAGGCAGTAAAAGCCTTGTCCATAAATATTCTAGTTCATCAGGCTGAATTCCTGAAAGTGACCTTCATTTCCATCCCCAAACTGCCCTCCAGAAAGTCAGGCTGCATTTCTGCCACAGTGGCTTGTGTATTACTCTCAAAATGCCCTCAGAGCCTAAAGCAGAAAGGCAGGGACCCAGAATGGAAGATTCTCTCCTGGCCTGATTGAGCCTTTCTTTGGCTTGTCAGCCATAGAGAGGATTATGTCAAATATGCTAGAGGAGGGGGCCAGGCAGCATGAGACTGGAGGCCCAGAGTAGCTGCTAGGGTATCACTCAGAGCCAACTTTTACTTTACATACAATTCTATACTCCAATAAACTTGTGACCTGGCTTTTAAGAGCACAGGAACAAATGAGAAAGGGGAAGCAAGGCTGCTACTAAGAGCACCCTAGCCCACTTGTGCTGTTTCTAAAGGAAGAGCAAGTGCAAGTCAGTCAAAAAGCAACCACTTTGGACCATGGTGATGCAGTGCTAAACTGTCCCACAGATCCCAGTAATGGATGAGGGAGAGTCAGTTAGACTGGGTGATCTCTAAATTTGCTTCTAAACCTGAGATTCTGGAAGGCATCTTCAACTTTGTGGTAGGCAGAGTAATGCCCCCTCCCTGAAGATGCCCGTGTCCTAATCCCTGGATTCTGTGAATTTGCTTTGCTATGTGGCAAAGAGTAATTAAAATTGCTATCAGCTAACCTTAAAATAGGGAGATTATCTTGGATTATCAGGGTGGACACAATGTAATCACAAGGATCCTTAAAAGCAGATGCAGGAGGCCAAAGAAGAGTTAACATCAGAGTGATACAATGTCAGAAAGACTGGATGGGCCACTGCTGGCTTTGAAAATGGTAGGGGACCACAAGCCAAGGAATGTGGGCAGCCAGAAAAGGCAAAGAAATGGATGTTCTGTAGAGCCTCCAGAAGGAAGCCCTGTGGACACCCTTGAATATAGCCTAGTGAGATCCATCTTGGACTTGACTTACAAAACTGTAAGATAATAAGCGCGTTGTTTTAAGTTTGTGTTAATTTGTTACAGCAGCCATAGGAAGGGAATACAAATATCATCTGGTACTGCCCAGTAAAATAGATACCCAGAGAAGAGGAGTGCCCTGCCCCTGGCCGCACAGCCGCTGGAAGCAACATACTCCTGGCTCTGGTCTTTTTTTTTTTTCCCGCTAGGTCCTGCTGCTTCTCTGCCTTCTTAATGACGAGCCCCAGGTATCACGAAAGTTAAATTCTGTGCTGCCGACATTCAATTATCTGGAACAGCCATCTCCGGGGGATGCCCAGTTTATTTTTTTGAATGAGCGGGGCTCCCCCCACCCCCCGCGCCCCAACTCGAAGGGCGAGGCTTTGTGTCCCTCCCCCAAGGGCAGATGCTGTCCAGATGGGGGGGGGGGGCGGGGCCCTGGGGCTCCGGCCACAGCGGGGCTGGGGGACGTAGCGGGGTAGGGTGTGGAAGCGGGAGACCTGGAACCGAAGAGCAATTCCAGGGCCTGCGGGCCGGCCGTCGTTGGAGCGGCTCCCCATCGGGGGTGCTCTTGGGAGGCTGCGGGCAGGCGGGGGAGGAGTCCGGGCGGAGCTGCGGGGGGGCAGAGGTTAACCCGGGAGGAGTAGTGGTCGGGTCAGGTTACTTCCCTTTAAAAAGAAGGGGAAAGGAGGAGTCAGGTCCTGGTGGGCAGTGTCCGTGGCCGGTCCGGCTCGTCGTTCGGGAGAGGAGGCTCCGAGCAGGTCAGGGTCGGGCGCCCTGGCGGCCACAGGCAAGTGGAGCGCGGTGGAGAGGGGCTGCGGGGCGCGGAGGGGCTTTGGGGCAGCTGCGGGGCGGGAGCCACAGTGAGGAAGGGACATCGACGCAAGCGCGCGCAGAGACCCCGACGTCCCCGCCGACGCCCCCTTCTCAGACCGGTACACTGAGGTCCAAGGAGAGCGAAGAATTCTTTTGGCTGAGATCCCGCTACGATCTCGCGGCCAAGTTGGTTCCGCAGCGGGCCTATCAGCCGGGCAGGGGGCCGCCCACCTGGAAAGGGGAGGACAGATGGAGAGACCCCGCTGGTGCAGCGGACTCTACCCTGTTGGGGTCTGAGGCAGGGTGGTGTGGGGACAGAGGTGCGAGCGTGGTGACTATGAGGCACAGCAGCTCAGACTCGTAGTGGGTGGGGCGGAGCCAAAGATGAACGGAATCCCTGCCAGCCCTTGGGGTCTATACAGCCCCCAGAGGAGGAGGGGGGGGGGCCAGGGTCAAGGCCGCAGCAGGAGTCCCCCTTAGCTAACCTTGGACGTTTTGCCTTTGTCCAAAGCCCTCCCCCCGACCGCTTAAAGGGAATTCCTATTTTTAAGCACCCATTGAACAATCGTCGTCTCCCTTGCTCCTTACAACCCCATAGTTTGCGGGTTTTCCTGAGGCGGGAACAGAGTGCCTGCTCCAGCACTCCTTGGCAGCCGAGATGATCAATGCTCCTACTGCAACCCGCACTTGTTCTGGGGAGGGGTCCTCCAGATGGAGCCAGTGGGGTCCTAACTCTGCACCTCCAAACCCCCTGCAGTGCAGTGGGCACGGGTGCCCCAGTTGGGTCATGCCTTGGGTTTTGTAACTTGAATCCGCCTCCTCCCTCCAACCCAGCCCAGGGACTGCACCAACCAGGCAGTTTGGTTGAATGGTCAGAGCACTGTTCTCAGTCAGGCCTAAGGTATGATTGTGGCTTAGTCTCTGAGTCGCTAACTGACCTGGACCTCTCTGGGCCTTGACTTATTCACCTGTAAAAGCAGAGTCTTGGACTAGATGGGCCCTCCCGTTGGTTGTCTGTGTTTGAGGAGCTGGCTGTAGATATGTGAGGTGGGGGAGGGAAGAAATGAGGGCATGGTCACACGGAAGTGGAAATGGGCCTCCAATCCACCAAAGATCCCTTTTGGACACATTGGGGGCAGGGGAGGTGGGGAAGGCAGGGTGCCTTGCCCCTCTCTGGCAGTGGGCTGGCATCCTCCACTAGCCCACCTCCCTAAAGAGCCCTAGTGTAAGGCTAGACTATCAGTGGAAGAAAGCTTACCCCAGAGAGCTGCTCCCGCTTCGCAGATGGAGAAACAGGCTCAACTGCGTGAGGCAGACCGGCCACCTGCCCTGTGATTCCCCCAGAGCCTTCTAGGGAGTGGGGCATCAGCTCCTTCCCACTTCCACAACCCTTAAGCCAAGTCCTCCAGCCCCTTTGCTTCAAGAGTTTTATTGCTAAGCATTCTGAGAAGACAGGTGGGGGTCCCCACGTGGGAAGGCATCAATCAGGGTATTGGAATGGGGCCTAGTTCCTGGGCCTCTGGCTCTGGTGGAAAATCCAGGACCCCATGCTGGGGGCTATTCGAGAGTCTGGGAGGGATGGCAGGGACAGTAGGCCAGCTGTTCACACTGAGTCCCCTGGGTGCCTTCCTTCACACAGGCCAACAGCCATCACCTCCAGCCTGGGCCCAACCCTGGGTGTCCGTCATTGGAGACGCTACAGTGGTTCGGCTGCACCCTTGAAGGCAAGCCAGGGTCCTCCACAGAGACCTGTGTCTGGTAGCACAGCGCTCCCCCTCGGATAAGAAGTTCCACTTCCTAGAACCAGCCCCCGCTCCCGGTCCTGGTCTGGGGGCAGGGAGTTCATGGCCCCTTTGTAGAGACCCCAAGCTGACTTCCACCAGGTTCCCAGTCTCTCAGCTATTCCTTGCAGCAGCCACTCCTGCTCCATGTCCCTTAGTGTGCCTCTAAAATTCAGAAGAAGGGACACACAGTTCCCCTAAAAGATGATCAGGTCTTTCATCCTGCCCAGATTGGCCTTCCTTAACTTGTTGTCATGTGTTGTTATGCTAAAATGTGTGTGTCTCCTCCTGTGGTCTTTTAACCCTCCTGGGCACTGCATAGTAGGAAATGTGGGGAGCTGTATGAGAGGATGCTTTGGGAGGCATATATAGTTAAGCAATAGAACCTGCCACTAACTAGCTGTGTGACCTTGGGCAAGTCACTTAACTTCTCTGTGCCTTGGTTTTCTCAACAGCCAAATGGTGGTGATTATCCTGATGGTGATTATCTGTTCAGTTACACAGATGGGAGGATCCACAGCCCAGAATGGCCCTTCCAAGGCTGGTGTACTTCCCCCACTCCAAGAGAGCCCCTTCTGCTCCTTCGCTCCTGAGTGCCCTTGCATTGGGCTCCAGAGGCCAAAACAGGAGCTGACTTCCCATTAGGGCCTTCTGCAGTTCTCACAGGATGGACAATGTCCAAGGCTCCCAGAGGAAGCACCCTGGGGGCTGGCCCAGGCCCAGCCTCATGCAGCTGTGGGTGGAGACCTCAGAAGTCTGGGAGGAGGCCAGGGGCCGGAGGGGCCAGAGGGGCCAGAATGTGCCCTGCATTGGGGCCCCAGCCTCATCCCTGCTCCTAACTCGCTGCTCCTTCAGAGCAGACAGATGGGCTTCAGGTTGTTCCATAGCTCCCAGCCTGCCCAGCCCTGCAGCTGAGGAGGATAGGGCAGCGAGGTGTTGAGTGAGCTTGAGCAGTAGCTTACCCCAAGACCCAGTGATCGGTGAGGGAGCCTGGATTGCGCAGTTGTTTGCCTGACTGCTGGTCCTAGCTCTCCCCACTACAGCCCCTCCCAGGCTCCTGGTGTTGTCATGTTTGAATACAAGGCAACTTGTACCCCCATATCTGAGATAAAGCTGACTTTTCCCATTCAATTAATGTCTTCTACACGAGTGGCTATGCCTCAAATATTCTCTAACATGATTGTTGTCGACCTTAATTTTTTTTTTTTTTTTTAAGTTTAGAACTTTTGTTCCCGGACCAAAACATAGGCAGGGCAGAAATATATAAACCCATAGATAGGAAGGCTGCTTTGGTTGAGACCAGAGCCGGATACTCAGCTTCTCCCCCATCAAGAAATGAATGGTAAAAGGAATGCACACATTCTGCTCGCCTGCAGAAATCTTCCACTCCAAAGACAGTCTGCAGGTGATGCCACCCCAGAATCATACAGGGTGGAGCAGTGATTCCCCAAGTGAGTGCAGCTGAACAAGATGATTTCGGTGGCTACCTAGATGAATAGTTTTAAAATCAATAGTCATAAATTGAAATGTGTATCAGAAAAAATATAACGTAATACATCCAACCATGACTTCATGGTCATTATTGCTCAGAAGGAGAGTAAGTAGTGAATTTATTTAAAGAAAAATGTTAACTAAATAATGTACAGGAGGATCACAGATATGGCAAAACTCACAAAAGTGGTTTGTATGCACAATGTAGGAGCCCAAGAAGGAACGTGAGGCATAGAGGGGAAATCTGTGCTGAGGATCCAGGGTCTGAATTAACGCCGAGTTCGATCTTTAACCACTGCCTCTCGTTTTCTTATTGCTGCTCCATTTCACAAGCATGTGTTACCTGCCTGCTGTGTACTAGGTGCTTGCCTGGTATAGAGGATAACATCCTTATGGTGCTGAGTCTTGGGGGTGCTGGGAGGGCTGCCCTGGGATAGCATCGCTGAAGTGAGCTTCCGGGATGAGTGGGTGGTATGTGAGGGAAAGACAGAAGCTGTCCAGGCCCAAAGAGAAGCTTGGGGTGAGGGTGAGGGTGAGGGTGGAGTGGGGGTGGAGGAAGGAAGAGATGGTGGGCTTGAGAAACCAAAAGAGGCCATTGGGGCAGAGCAACAGGGGGAGAAGGCTTGAGATGAGACCAGAGAATCATTGGAGGCTAGATCACACTGGACCTATAAGCCAAGGCAAGGATTGTGGACATTGTCATTCATTTAGCCAGCGTTGAGCTTCTGCCCTGTGCTAGGCATGGAGGGGTGTACAAAGTCACAGAGGCTTCCCTTGAGGTGCCTAGGTCTAGTGAGAAGCTTTTGAACACATAGATGGCCTTAAGTGCTGTGATAGAGGTGTGAACCAGAGGCCAGGGAAGCACCCAGGGGAAAGGGGCTGCCTGTTCATGAGAAGGCAGTGACGTTTGAGCTGGGTTTTGAAAGATGAGTAGGAGTTTGACAGGAGGGAGAGGAAAGGCATTCCTGGCAGTGGAAACAGGATGGGCACAGGCACAGAGGTATGAAAAAGTCCAGGGAGTTTGGGGAAATACCCATAACTGGAGCCACATTGGGCATTGGAAAGAGGAGAGGCCAGAGGGTCAAGTCCACAGAAGGTTTTCAGGCTCAAGCCAGAGCTGAGGTTTCATTCTACAAGCAGTGTGGAGCCAGAGACCAGGTTCAAGCAGGAGAGGACGATCCCTCTGCCAAGGTGTGTGGGCAGGTTGGGTGGCAGGGGAGAAGAGCACGGTTACTGCTACCCAGTGGGGTGTGGAGATGACCATGCCTGGGCCTTGGCAGGGGGCTGGAAGAGGGATCCCTTTTTATTATCAGAGAAGGTGGGGGCTGTGGAGCATGCCCCTCTATGTGCCCCCAGCCTGGGCTGGCACAGTGCGCAGAACAGTGACCTCTCCTTACAGGGCAATGGGCTGCCTGCTGTGCCAGCTTTGAAGACAAGAGGCCCTTTCCAAAAGGGTAAAGATCCCAGCCAGCTGGGCCCACGGGCTGTGTCCAAAGCAAACAGGAAAAGGCCATGGTGGGCCAGGCAGGGCCTCTTTCTTTGTTTGGAGTAGAGATTAGGCCAAGGAGGCTTATGTGTCTTTCTGCTGCAAAGGTGGGAGAGGGCTGCAGGTCTTACAGAGTGAAACTTGTTGCAAGGGGATGCATGACTCCTGGGTGCCAGCCTTCAGGGGTACAACAGAGATGGCTTTCCTTGGCAAATTCTAGCCCTGATGGAGGGAGACTGGAAGCACATACTTCTCACTCTCAGTCACCCTCAGGGGCTGCTGCTCCCTCTGTCACCATGCCCAAGTTGGAGCCCCTCCTCGGTACTTGGCTTCCCACTCTTGCCCCTTGGCCATCAGCCCAGGCCTAATAGGGGTGGCTGTAGGTCACTGCAATGCGAAATCCACACTGTCCAGACTAAGGCCCTGGGGGGCAGGTCTCTAGAGAGAAGGAGGGAAGTGCTGACGGCTCAGAGCACCCTTGAGCCCAAAGATGGGCACCCAGGATTCCCCTGAAGACCCTGTACAGGGATGCCTGAATGAATTAACCTATGAATACTTACAATCCATGCATGCATTTGTTTACCAAGCCTCCAGGCAGGCTCAGGGGTCGCTGGCCCAAGCCAGGGCAGGGAGTGGCCAATGAATGAGGAGCTGACAGACAGCTGAGGGAGGAGACAAGCGTGGGCCCTGAGATGCATTTGGCCCTAGCAAGAGTCTTGCCTGTCTGCCATGGTTGGAGGAGGGCTCAGAAAAGGGGGTAGACAATTCTCCCAGGGCTAAGTGGGAGTGGAGACAGGGGTGGAGATGGGCTGCAAAGACTCCAATAAGGAGTGACTTCTGAATTGACTCACTCATTCATCCATGCACCCATTCACGCCTGTGTGCATTCACTTGGCAAATATGTATTGAGCAACTACTATGTGCCGGGCACCGTGCCTAGTGCCAGTGAGCAGAAGCAGCCAAGGACCTGCTCTCATGGGGCCTGCCGTTGGTGGGGGAGACAGGCAACACTCAAGTCATCACCACACAGATCAAATGGAAAATTGTGCTGAGTTATAGGGCTTTGAAGAAGAGGTTTGTGGTTCTAAGGGGCCTGACCTAGTCACGGAGGTCAGGGTGTCTTCTCTGAGAAAGACTTGAAGGATAAATAGGAAGTAACCAGAGCAAGAAGGGGGAGACGATGATCCAAGCAGAGGGAACTGCACATGCAAAGGTCCTGTGGTGGAGGGTCTGGGTGAAGGCCAGAGTGGCTGGAGTTCTGCAACAGAGGGGAGTGTGGTGAGAATGAGGTTGGGAAGTGGGCCAGCTGATAGCACTTGAACTTGTGGGTGTCTTTAGAAGATTTGGTCTGAATTCCAAGAGCAAAGGGAAGGTTTTAAGCAGTGGTGCAAAATGATCCAATTTGTGTAGCAAACTAGTTTGAGGGGGCCCAAGTGGAAGTGAGGAGTCCATGAGGGTCCAGCAGTGCCCACATAAACAATGAGAGTGGCTTTGACGAAGGACATGGTGAGATTGGGGAGCAGGGTGAGTTGGATGTTGGGGTGAGGGTCAGGCGATGTTGAGGTCTGAGGTACTGGGCTGGCGGATGGGAAGGGTGACAATGAACATCATATTCCTGTAAGAACATATTATATTGAGCATAAGTAATATCTTCCTTTCTACCAAGGATAGAATGGTTGACCTCTGAGTAAGAAAGAAGGGAAGAATTTTCAGGTTCTACTATATGGTATTTAATATGTTTTCTCATTAAATCTGTTCAACAAATCTGAGAAGTAAATACTATTATTTATGTATGAGGAAAGGGGTCTCAGAAAGGTAAAATTACCTGCCCAAGGTCATGGCTGGGGAGAGGTTAAGCCTCCACCAGCCTCCTCTCTTAAAAAAAAAAAAGGCAAAACAACTTATTTCATTCTTCTCAGTGAGCTGATAATTGAGGAAAAAGTTTTTGGCAGAAGGGAAAGGGAGGGGAACCTGGAAGAACTTCCTGCTCTGAAAGAATGCAAGGGAGGCTGGGGCCATGTCACTGAGGAGCCCTGGGCATCCATCCAACCACAGGGGTGAACCAATGTGTTCTTGACCTGAGCCAGAAACCAACTCTCCGTTTCTCTTCATCTCCCACCGCCCTGCTCCTGGGAAGTCCTTCTAACCTCCTGGACCTAACCTCAATCCTGTTCCTGTGCCCATTGTCTCAGCTTGCAGGCAGATCCAAGACAGCTGGCCGCTCCCTCTCCCCGCTGGGCACGAAGCCTGACACCTGCCCTTCAGCCCTCGGTGGGCTCCCAGGAAGCCTGCAGCCTGTAACCAGACAGTTTGCTCCCAGCAGGTACCCCTGAGCTGCACTCCGCACACTGTTCCTGGATCTCCTCTCCGAAACCTGGGCAGGGTGTGTTCCCACCCAGTCCAGTGACCTTTGCCTGTCTGAGCCCTGGTTAATTTTTGCCCAGTCTGCAAGCTGTGGGGCTCCTCCCCTTCAGGGATATAAGCCTGGCCCGAGGCTGCCCTGTTCCCCACCTGTCCTGAGCCTCCCCAAGCTCCCTCCGCACCCTCACCATGGCCAAAGGATTCTACATATCCAAGGCCCTGGGCATCCTGGGCATCCTCCTGGGCATGGCGGCCATAGCCACCATCATCGCTCTGTCTGTGGTGTATGCCCAGGAGAAGAACAAGAATGCCGCCGTGGACCTCACGAGCCCCGCGACCACCCTGACCACCACCATCACCACGCCCACCACCATCACCACGGCCAACACCTTCACCACGACCACCACCATCACCACGGCCACCACCTTGGACCAGAGCAAGCCGTGGAACCGATACCGCCTACCCACGACACTGTTGCCCGACTCCTACAAGGTGACACTGAGGCCCTACCTCACTCCCAATGAGAATGGCCTGTATATCTTCAAGGGCACAAGCATCGTCCGCTTCATCTGCAAGGACCCCACTGACGTCATCATCATCCATAGCAAGAAGCTCAACTACACCACAACCCAGGGGCACATGGTGGCCCTGCGGGGCGTGGGGGCCTTCTCGGCCCCCGACATCGACAGGACCGAGCTGGTAGAGCCCACGGAGTATCTGGTGGTGCACCTCAAGGGCTTGCTGGAGGCAGGCGGAATGTACGAGATGGAGAGTGAATTTCAGGGGGAGCTGGCCGACGACCTGGCAGGCTTCTACCGCAGCGAGTACATGGAAGGCAACGTCAAAAAGTAAGTCAGAGCCAGGTCTGCTGGGTGGGGGCAGATCCTAGGTGCTGAGGCAGAACTGGACCCTGGGAGCCAAGGAAGGGCTTGGGTTCGGGGCCTTTGAACCTTCGGGAGCCCTTGGCTGGCCCATCACTCCATCTGCAGCTCCGGTAGAGCAGCTACCAAGACAATCGACCCTTTCCCGGAGGGCTCCCCTATACTTTATTAGGGAGTCAGGGATGAGAGATGAAAGTGCCCCTTGGATAGATAGGAAAACAGGCTCCGAGGAAAGAAATTTGCCAAGGTTTCCCAGCCAATACAGGGATGGAGCCTGCCAGGCCTTTGACCCTGAGTCCAGAAGGAGCTCTGCTCTCCCATGTCAGCTGGCCTGTCGGCCTGGAGGCGGCCTGGGGGAGGTGGGGAGGGCAGGGATTAGGCCAGGCAGCATCTGTGCACCCCATCCCTGCACACCCAGCAACACCCTACAGCCCCAGCCCCGCACACCCACACGGGCACAGGCATTAAGCTGGCACACCCTCTAACCCCCGCTTCGGGCAGGGTGCTGGCCACGACACAGATGCAGTCTGCAGATGCCCGGAAATCCTTCCCGTGCTTTGACGAGCCAGCCATGAAGGCCACATTTAACATCACCCTCATCTACCCCAAGGAACTCACGGCCCTGTCCAACATGCCGCCCAAAGGTGAGCAGGTCTGGCTGGGGCCACACATCCTCGGAAAGCAGACCCCCAGGGCTGGGGCACAGGGCAGGGAGAGGGCTCAACCCCACATGCCTGCGTGCTCCCTGCCCAGGTCCCAGTGTCCCGCTTGCAGAAGACCCCAACTGGAACGTCACTGAGTTCCAAACCACGCCTGTAATGTCCACATACCTTCTGGCCTACATCGTGAGCGAGTTCACGAGTGTGGAGACAAGGGCACCCAACAACGTCCAGGTATGGAGCTGAGGCCACCTATCCTTCCTCGGGATTGGTCCTGGCCTGGGAGATATTCCTATTTATCCTCATCCTTGTCCCAGCCCCTGAGTTGCTAGGCAGTGTTTGAATCCCAGTTCTGAGTGATCTTGGGCAAATGCCTTAGGTTCTCTGACCCTCTGTCTCTGCATCTGAAAAGTGAGACCCTCCTCACGAAGGGAGTTCCCAACTCCTGGGTGCCAGACAGATGGTGGCTATGGCTATTGTTATTCCCCAAAGGCCCCTGCCTGTGACTCAAGGCTCTGAGGAGACACCCACGCCCTCTCCTCCGCTGACCAAGCCTCCCAGTTTAACCTAGTTGGTCCCCCAGCCTGCCAGGCTTTGGGACTCGGCCCACCTGCACCAGGACCCAAGAAGGGCCCCTGACCTACCTCTGTCTTCTTTGCAGGTCCGGATCTGGGCTCGGCCTAATGCAACTGCACAGAACCATGGCATTTATGCCCTGAACGTGACAGGTCCCATCCTAAACTTCTTTGCCAATCATTTTGATACACCCTACCCACTCCCAAAATCTGGTGAGTGAGGTGCCTCACACTGGGGGGAAGCGGATGGGTCTCCCCCCATAGCCCGAGGCCATCCCACCAACAGCCTGGACTTCCCAGACCAGATTGCCTTGCCCGACTTCAACGCTGGTGCCATGGAGAACTGGGGGCTGGTGACCTACCGGGAGAACTCGCTGCTGTTTGACCCACAGGCCTCCTCCAGCAGCAACAAAGAGCGGGTTGTCACTGTGATTGCTCACGAGCTGGCCCACCAGGTAGCCCCCCAGTCATGGGGAGTGCAGACGGAGAACGAGGGGGGCTCTGGGAGGAGACGGCACAAGTTGTGGCTCCGTCCTTGGCAGCTGAGAAGGGAAGAGTTCCACCTGGTAGGGTGTCAGGGAGGAGTCATGATGATGTCGGTGAAGCTTCGAGCTCAAGACTGGCACACTGGGAGCACTCGGTGAAGCGTAGCTCTGGGTACCGTTAGTGACTGCAAGGCCCAAGTGGCTTGCCGGGCTGACCTCCCCTCCCCCACAGTGGTTTGGGAACTTGGTGACCCTGGCCTGGTGGAATGATCTTTGGCTGAACGAGGGCTTTGCCTCCTACGTGGAGTACCTGGGTGCTGACTATGCAGAGCCCACCTGGAATCTGGTGAGCCCGCTGCCCAGGGACCTCTGGGGTCTGGGTTGGGGGAAGACCTGGGTCACCCCCTCCCAGGCCAGTCTCCTGATGGCTGCTGGGGATTTGCAGAAAGACCTCATGGTGCCGAACGATTTGTACCGTGTGATGGCTGTGGACGCACTGGCCTCCTCCCATCCCCTGAGCACCCCTGCCGAGGAGGTCAACACACCCGCCCAGATCAGCGAGATGTTTGACTCCATCTCCTACAGCAAGGTGCTGCCCAGCCCCCGTGCTGGTCCTGAGACAGTAGGGGTCATGGGAAGGGAAGTGGGGACTCGGCCCACAGGGGCCCACCGAAGCCGGGGCTCCGGGAGCACCTGTCCCAGCCCGATGGGGACACAGGGTCTCCTGCTGGCTCGGCGCAGCCTTCTGAGCCCCCTCTCCTCCACCAGGGAGCCTCGGTCATCAGGATGCTTTCTGAGTTCCTGACTGAGGACCTGTTCAGGAAGGGCCTGGCGGTGAGTACCCTTGGCCAGCCATAGGGTGGGAGGTGTTTCCTCCAAGCCCTGGCCTACCACAGAGGCTGAGTGGTAGAGCCTGGGGCAGCAGCTTTACCCTCACCGTGCCCTGTCTTTCCACAGTCCTACTTGCATGCCTTTGCCTATCAGAACACCACCTACCTGGACCTGTGGGAACACCTGCAGATGGTCAGTAACAACCAGCCCCCCTGAAGCCATTCTGTGGGGGTCCTGAGATGCTGAAAGTCCTTGGGGGCAGCACACGTGTAAGAGAATGTGCCCAGCTCCACTGCTTACCCTCCCAGGCAGGCCATCTGGAGGCTTGGTTGCTCATCTGTAAAATGGGTGCAATGATGGCTCCTTGAAGGAGGTGTTATGAGAGCCTGGGTCACGAGCCCTGGCAGGCAGCCCGCCTCACGCTACAGTGAGCTCTGTGAGGGCAGCTGAGGAGTGCCGTCATCTGAGTAGCGAGGAAACGGGCTCTTGTGGTTCCCAGGCCCAAGCCTTCCTGTCCCTGGAACTTTGGAGCCAGTCATTCACCTACTCAGCACTCCTGGCTGCCCTGCGCCCTGGCCGGCCCCTCCCAGACATGACTTTGCACACACCAGCACCCTCGGCGCGCTCTCTGACCCTCCCATCCAGCCTCACCTTGCATTCCTGTCCATTCAGACCCTGAGTGGCCCCTGTCTTTGGGCAAACCCTCTGACCACTCCCACCCTCCCACCTGCCCCTCCCCGCCTCTCCTGAGACTCTCCCCATCATCCCCCATCATGTCCTCTCCTTCACGGCGGCCCCCACCCCTTCTCTGTGGCCCTGGTCAGCCCTACCGACCCCTCCATATGCCTGTGCTCCATGACCAGCCTGACCAGGGAGGGGAGACCCAGGGCCTTGTCACAGAGTCACAGCTGGGCTCCAGGGCCCTCCTGGCCAGTCTGCAGCCCAACATCCATCTGCCATGAGGCCGGTCCACCTCCCCCACCTCCCACAGCGTCAGTCCCTCCCCTCCGCTTCCACTGTCTTCCTTGCCCAGCCTCAGTTTCCAGCGCCTTCCTTTCTTCCGAAGCCAAGCCCTCCTCTGCACCAGCACCCCTCCAGCTCCATCTGCCCCTCCCTCTTTCCCTGAGCCCCTTCTCTCTGCAGCCCCCCTAGAGATCCCCTCCCCCTTAGCTTGCACCTTCCGACAGGGTCTTCTGCCCTCTATTTATGCTGTTCTTAGTTTTTTATTTTCTCAGTTATTAACAGATGTGGTTGGTTTTTTGTTACTATTATGAAAGCAATGCACACACATGGAAAAAGATGAAAAAAGATTTAAGACAATAACAACCACCCTAAGCCCATCCCCAGACCCTCATCCGGGTGCATTTCCTTCACATTGCCACGACCCTCTCCTTCGCGCTGCCTGTGACATGGGGACACTGGTTTTCCTTCCTCTCTGTCTCCTCTCCCTGCCCGTCCTCCCGGGTTTGTTCAGGCTGAGCCATGGGCATCCTGGGTGCCCCTCCCTGACACACACTCACCTCAGGTTGGATCACAGAATGGGAAGCCACATGGATTTGCTTAATCAAAGTGGAATGAACCGGAGGCTGGGAAGCTCTTGGCTCGTCCAGCACTGGGCAGCCGAGGAGACAGAGAGCCGGGCTGGGACCCCAGCTCCTGCCTCTCAGCCCAGTGCTCCTCCACTGCCTCCCAGCAAAGTGGTGCCACTAAGGGGAGGCCAAGGGTGAAAGGGGAGAGTGGGTGGGTGGGAGAATGGCAGTCGCTGATGGCCGCACCATATCCCTCTGCCCAAGGCTGTAAACAATCAGTCGACCATCAAGCTGCCAGGCACCGTGCGTGACATCATGGACCGCTGGACCCTGCAGATGGGCTTCCCTGTCATCACCGTGAACACCAAGACAGGGCACATCTCCCAGAAGCACTTCCTCCTTGACCCCGAGTCCAACGTCACCCGCCCCTCAGCGTTCAAGTGAGCAGATGAGGTCACTGAGACAGGCGTCCTAGTGAGGGTTCTGAGGGGCAGTTGCTCTGGGACCCTCTGACCATAGCAGGGCCTGGCCCGCTGTGGCCCCTGCCATAGTGGCTGTAGACAGTCTCCCCTCTGGGCCAGGAGGATGGGGGCGTTTAGTGCCAGAGTTGGGCAGAAACTGGAAGTCCGGGCAGGGCTGTTCTTTGCTGGCAGTGCCCAAGAGCTGCCGTTTCTCACCCCTGGCCTCTGGATCTCTTGTTGCAGCTACCTGTGGATTGTTCCCATCTCATCTATCAGAAATGGCAAACTGCAGAACCACTACTGGCTGCGGGACAGCGCAACAAGTAATCCAGCCCTGCCCTAGTGGACAGCAGCCCCATCCCATACTCCCAGCTCCTGGCCCATGTTCTGGGGTTATGGCAAGCCTCAGCCAGGGCTTCCTTCATCGTTTCATTCAACAAATGGAGCCAGCTTCTTTGGTTCTAATTTCTACGCTGTGTGACCCTGGTCAAGTTACCATGTCTCTCTGGTCTCCATTTCCCCATCTATACAATGGGGCTAGGAACAATATCTACCCCATTGAGTTTTGTGAAGGTTAAAGAAGAGGATTCCCATGAAATGTTTAAAACAGTGCCTGGCACATAGTATGAGCAGTCCTACTCTGCCAGGCACTGAGGAAACCAAGGTCAAGGCAAGTCATCCTCTGCCTAAGCCAAGGCTGCAGATGAAGGGAAGGAAGACAAGCAGTTCAAACGTTCCAGAGCTGTGCTGAGTGCTTTAACAGAGGCATATGTGGCCTCTGGGGTACTGGGGCAGGTGGGCAGGGAGCCGGGAATAAGGAGCTTCAACTTCATGGAGAGGTCAGGAAACGCTTCCTGGAGGAGGTGAGCTGAGTCAGAGGAAGAGTAGGAGCTCGCCAGGCTAATGGCAGCAGAGAGAAGCAGTCCAGGCAGAGTCAATAGCAAGTGCAAGGCTTGAGGTAGGAGAGAACTCGGAGACTGAGTGTGGCTCGGGCAGAGGTGCGCCCTCGGTGAAGCGGGTCCCTGCAGGCTGCAGGAGACAATGGCTATGTCCTCGGGCCAGGAGGAGCCGGGACAGGTGGGAAGTGGGAAAGCCATTGGGTCTGACCTGCAGGTATGGAAGGATCCCCTCTGGCTGCCAGGAGAAAGGGTGGAGGGAGAGCCGTGAGGAGGAGGCATGGAGCCCCCAGGAAGAGAGGAGCAGTGCTGGGGGGCTAACTGGATGGGAAGCGCTGCCTGGGTGTGATGGCGCTGTTACAAGCGGAGAGGTGGGAGGAGGAGGGGGTGGAGGAGGAGCGGCCGCCTGGGGAGTTGAGTCTGAGGGGCCGGGGGTGTGCCGATGGAGTTGTCTCGGTGGATGCCACTGGCCCGGCCACCCAGAGCCTGTGGGAGGCAGGGCGGCCACTGAGGTTCAGAGATGGCAACTGGTCTGTCCAAGGTCCCCGGCCAGAGTTGGGCCCCGGCAGCCAGTCCTACCCCTCTTCTCCGCCCCTCTCCTTGGCGTTGGGCCAGCGGCGTGAGGGCCAGCTGCTGCCAGGCTGCAGGGGAGGCTGCTCTGCCGAGGCCTGGGTCAGGTCAGCCTGTGGCCTTCTGAGCAGCCCTGCCCCAGCTCTGGTCTCTCCCCACAGCCCAGAAAGATCTGTTCGAAACCCAAGCAGATGACTGGGTCCTGCTAAACGTCAACGTGACGGGCTATTACCAGGTTAACTACGATGAGAACAACTGGAGGAAGATTCAGAATCAGCTGCAGATAAAACCATTGGTGGGTACCTGCCGCCCCACCCATCCCCTGCCTGAGGCCCAGCCCCAGGATGGGGCCCCAGACTGCAGGGCCTGCCCGCACCGCCAGCCCGAGGTCACACGCTCTGTTACCCCTTCTAGACCATCCCTGTCATCAATCGGGCGCAGGTCATCCACGACAGCTTCAACCTGGCCAGGTGAGTGCTCAGCCATGGAAGCCTGGAGACTTGGCAAGTGCGGTTCCATAGTGAGAGCCAGTGCTGCCTCCCGCCGTCCTCACCATGTGCCAGGCTCAGCACCGTGGGCTCCCTGTGCTTCTGGACACCCCTCCCTTGGCCACACGTCCCCAGAGATTGTCGGTGTCACAGCCCATACTTCCCAGAGAAGGAATCTGAGATTCAGAGCTTGAGTACCCTGCCTGAGGTCACACAGTAGCCCATGACAGCCAGACGCAGTCCTGTCCAACTCCAAAACCACAGTGCACTCCACGGCACCAAGGTTTTCCGGAGGGCTACCTGTGGCCCAGGCCACCGTGCTCAGTGCTAAGAAAAATCCGGGAAGGACAGGATAGAAGAGATGCAGCATGGATAAACAGATATTTATTGAGCAGCTGCTGTGTTCATGAGCACCAGCAGGTGCCAAGTTCTTTGACATAAGTGATGTCACCCATAGACATGGACCTTTATGAACCAAATATGCACAGATGGCCTGAGGAGGTGGAGGGAGGAAAGACCAGAGGGCCAAGCAAATCAGAGAAGAGGTGGGCAGAGTAAAGAGCACAGGTTTCTTGTCTTTTTGAATCTCTGATCTGTCTCCTATGGGCTGTGTGGCCTTAGGCAAGGCACTTTACCTCTCTGAGCCTCAGTTTCCTCATCTGTAAAATGGGGATAATGAGCAAGGAAATGTGACTGGCAGTGGGTGAGGGCCAGGCCTGGGCTGGCCTCGTTTGTGGCACCACCCAGCATCCACATCCCTCACCCCTACCCCCAGCCCCACCCCTGGTGAACGCTGGAGCTGGCTCAGTTGGGCCTCTGGGACCTCAGGCTCTAGGAGGAGGCTGGGGTTCCCACAGTGAGGCTGGACTGGGTGGGGGTGCTCACTTGAGCCCCTCTGTCTGCTCCCAGTGCCCATATAGTCCCTGTCACCCTGGCGCTGAACAACACCCTCTTCCTGATCAACGAGAAAGAGTACATGCCCTGGCAGGCCGCCCTGAGCAGCCTGAGGTACTTCAAGCTCATGTTCGACCGATCCGAGGTCTACGGCCCCATGAAGGTACAGAGGGGCATGGCAGGGTTCAAGGACCAATTCCCCAGTGCCTGAAATTACGCCATAAGGAAGTGAATAGAAATATTGCCTGGAATGGTGAAACACGCCAGGTCCTTGGCAGTGGTGAGAGAGCAGGAGGGATGTAGGGTGAAGGGAGCAGGGATTGAGAAGGTGAGCAGGTTGGGCACAGCAAAGAAAGGACACAGACTTCTAGCAAAGTTTGCTAGATTTGGAAATTAGCAAATCCTTCTTTCAGAAGGCAACAGAAAAAGCCACAGTACAGGAAGGGGGTGGGAGTGGGGGAGAAGGCCTTTTACCAGCTGTGTGGACTCAGGCAAGCCTCTTCAGACCCAGAGAACCCTTCTGTGAAAGGAGCGGGCCTGTGCCTGCCTAGCCTAGCCCTAAGGGCCTGGAGGGGGATGCCGCTGTTAACAGTTTTGAAGCTTGGGGGCACGGGCAGGGAGGATCAGAGGGAAACTGCTTGCTCTGGATGCATAGCTGAACCCATAAGGATGTTCATTGCAGTGTGGTTTATAAAAGACAAGAAAACCAAAAATACTCAAATGTCCAACAGTTGGAGTTGGTTAAGTAAACTAGAATATCCATTTGATGGAATATTATGTAGTAATTAAAAATGTTTTTCACATAATTAACGAACTGTTATGGTAAATGAGGTTTTAACTCACTTTAAACTCATTAACCTACCTACACCTTGGATTCACCCCATCCTCCTAATGTAGTAAAATCACAATATTTGGTCAACTCAGTATTCAGCATTTACTTTATGTGATTATTTAAATATCATTCTCTGCTGAGCCACATAAAGTACCATGTTTGTGTCTCCTTTTTTATACATCGTATACAAATGTATCAGATAATACATTAGTTTTGCTTTTTCCTGGAGGCATCCCTCCTGGAGCCCTCTGTCGGCCTGCTCCCTTCTAGAACTGCTACTCAGCTCCCACGCTGGGAGGCTCTCCATTGTTGCATCTCTTGTTTCCTGAACCCATGGATTCTTCCTTGAGTTTTCTCTCTATTAGGGGAGCACATCTTCCAGTTTTGGAGAAAGGGTTCATAAGAGGTGGATTTTTTCAGGTAGATTGTCTGAAATGTCTTTATTCCACCTTCACACTGCATTGAGAGTTTGCTTGAGTTTAGAAGTTTCTAGGTTGAGGGACTTCCCTGGCGGTCCAGTGGTTAGGACTCTGCGCTTCCACTGTAGGGAGCATGGGTTCAATCCCTGATCAGGGAACTAAGATCCCACATGCCTCGCAGCATGGCCAAAAAAATTTTTTAAAAAAAGTAGTTTCTATTTTGGAAATTATTCCTCAGGAAATTTCAGGTCTTGCTCCATTGACATCAAACCTCTCATGTTTCTGTTGAGAAGCCCAGGGCCTTTCTTATTTCCAGTTCTTTGAATGTGGCCAGGTTCCCCTTCTGGAAGCTGTGGGCTCTTCTCTCCATGCTGGTGGTCCTTCATGCAGGTCTTTCTCATCCTTCTACGTTTTCAACCTGGACAACTTTGCATTGCTCCTTTAAACTTTCTTCCTCTCCTTTTTTCCCCCGGTTCTCCCTTTCTGGGACCCTTGTTAATCCAATTCACTGCCCTTACATTGGTCCTCTAGTTTTCTTCTCTCCTATTTTCCAGCTTGGTGACTTTTTGTTCTGCCCTCTGGCATATGCCCTCAGTTTAGCACACCACCTCTCCTCCTTTTTTCTATCATATATTTAAGCTTCCAAGTGCTATTCCTTGCTCCAGTGCCCTATGCAATATCTTCTCTGAACTCTTGGAGGATATTTATCACAGGCTTTTTTTTTTTATTAAATGTATTTATTTTATTATTTATTTATTTTTGGCAGTGTTGGGTTTTCGTTGCTGCATGTGGGCTTTCTCTAGTTGCGGCGAGCGGGGGCTAATCTTCGTTGTGATGCACAGGCTTCTCATTGCGGTGGCTTCTCTCATTGCGAAGCACGGGCTCTAGGTGCACGGGCTTCAGTAGTTGTAGCGCATGGGCTCAGTAGTTGTGGCTTGCTGGCTCTAGAGCGCAGGCTCAGTAGTTGCGGCGCACGGGCTTAGTTGCTCCGCGACATGTGGGATCTTCCCGGACCAGGGCTCGAACCCGTGTCCCCAGCATTGGCAGACGAATTCTTAACCACTGCGCCACCAGGGAAGTCCCCTATCACAGGCTTTTATGAAGTTTTCTTTTTCTTTCACTGACTTGTTTCCTCCAAGTCATCTGTTTGTTTTGATCTCCTCTTTCAAGTTGGAAACTGAGCTGCCCCTTTGAATTTGAGAGTGAGGCAGTGGTTGAAAGCTCCACGGGGAGGTGGAGTTTGTCACCTGCAGTCTTGTTATGGGGTGACTAGGTGGCCAAGTAACTCCTCGTGGGGACCCTCAAAAATTAATATCTATGACTGTGTTCCCTTGACACTATTCAGTCTCCAGAGAGTGATCCTCTGTCTTGTGCAATTGAGGCTCACTTTCTGGGATCAGGGTGGGGAAGGAAACTGGGGGTACCTCCATTTAGGCTGTAAACTTTCACCTCCGGCCCTCTCTGCAATTCAGCAACCCTCCCACTGTGTCTGGGGACCCTAGTTCTGAGCCCCTCTGATTCAGCCTTGCTCATGGGGGAGGGAGGGGTGTTGCTTGAGGCAGGGAGGGAAGTGGGCGCTTGAGGGTTTAATTAGTCCCTCTACAGATTTTGACTCCATTGCCCTGTTCACAGCCCGGCCTCACTCCTGTCCCCGGCACACCCATCCCTCTAATCCTGAGCCTCGTCACAGCAAGTCTCTTTGCTTCTGTCTCCATCTCCCCCATGGCAGGTGCTCTGCTGCAGACCCCCGCCTCGGCCAAGCCTGTTCCATCTCCCTCTCTCCACCTCCCAGGTCCTACACTGTGTGGACGTCTCATCCACTGTTGTTTCCTTTCCAATTCTCTTTGCTCTTGGGGGTTTATTCCTTTTACGTTTGGATGCGGATTCTGGTTGACACACATGATAATCTACTGTATTGAACCAGCGTCTGCAAAGGATTTTAATAACATGGGTTGGGCCTTACACGACAATGCCAGCTAAAAGAACAGCATGCAGAATTGTAGATATGCTGGGCAGAAAAGAGAAAGGAAGGGGCAAACTCACCAATTTGGAAGTCATGGATTTGGTAAGTTCTGGGGTGGTTAGTATTTTCTGCCTATGCTTTACAGTGTTTTCTAAATTCCCCACAATAAAGGCAGAATACTTATGATCAGGTGGTGGGGGATGGTGGGCCCTAAAACTATATTAGGAAATGGTGATACTTAGACATAGAGTGTCAGAACTGGTTGAGGGAAAGAACCCCAGATCAGTCATCTGAGACCTGGACTAGCGCTGGCTCCTTTGACCACTCTGGCCTTGGGCGAAGCCCTTAGCCTCTGGCCTCTTGCTTCTGTAGCCATTAGCCCTTGCTACACTTGCCTACCCACATCAGAGGCTCCGTGGGGCTCCAGGTGGGTCAGGCATGAGTCTCCTCTTTGAGGCTATTCATGTTTTCTTTTTCCCAGAATTACCTCAGGAATCAGGTTGAACCCCTCTTCCTACATTTTGAAAATCTCACCAAGCACTGGACTATGCGCCCAGAAACGCTGATGGACCAGTGAGTATGACCTCTCTTGGGTCTGGAGATCACAGGTGGCCCAGGCACCCTGACCTGGGAAGTCCAGAGCAAGTCCCAGCAGCATTCTCCTCTGAAGTGCCCAACTCCTGGCCGGACCAGGGCCACCAGTCAGGGAGAGACCCCCCACCCCACCCACTAGGAATAGGGAGCCCTGCCCTGAGGCTCTATGTGGCCTCTTTGTACAAAGGACCAAACTGAAATTTCAAGGTCCCCTCACCGGCATTGTTATTCAGATTCTAGGGGTTGAAGGTGGGGCTGGAGTTTATGCCCGCCCTCCCTGGGCTGCCCAAGGCAAGAAGCAAAGAGGGGAACCCAAAGGGCGGGTGGGCTGCAACCTTAGAGCCCCAGCCCTGTTGCCCTGCCTGGAGCTGTGTGTCAGCAGGGGAGTCTTTGCCAGAGTCAGAGCCAGGCATGCTGACAGAGTGTCACCCTGGGGCAGGTACAATGAGATTAATGCCATCAGCACTGCCTGCTCCAATGGGCTGCCTAAGTGTGAGGAGCTGGCCAAGAACCTTTACAACCAGTGGATGGAGAACCCCCAAAATAATCCGTGAGTGTGTCCCCTGCTTGTCTCCTGATCTTTATCTGTCCCTCAAGCTCACAGCCCTGTCCTCATCAGACCCTCGTCCCGCCCTCCCTGCTGCTGCTCTACCCCTGACACCCTGACCCCACACCAGGATCCACCCCAACCTGCGGTCCACCATCTACTGCAATGCCATCGCCCAGGGCGACCAGAAAGAGTGGGACTTCGCCTGGAGGCAGTTACAACAAGTCCAACTGGTTAATGAAGCTGACAAACTCCGCTCAGCGCTGGCCTGCACCAACAAGGTCTGGCTCCTGAGCAGGTGAGGACCAGAGCTGGACGGGGCTGGGTGAGTTCCCCTCCCCGCCGGGGACCAGGGTCCCAGTGTGGGGGAGAAAGAACCAGCCAGGCGTCCACACTCTCCTCCGTGGGATCCTCGCAAACCTGCGCAGTGGAGCAGTGCGTTTCCCAGTTTTACAGATGAGGACACGGAGGCTCAAAGAAGCAAAACAACTTGCCCAAAGGCTAGAAGCTTTACTCAGTGAAAAAAACAAGATTTGAATCTGGATCTGGGTCCACGTCCTGTGCTTTTAACTGCTGCAGTCTCCTAGCCTTTACCTCTCTGTCAAGGGCTGTGGTGCATCTGGACCTGAGTCCTTCTGGACATCCAGCTGGGCACCCCCCAAACCCTTGGATGAGGGCTCCTGGCTCCCACTGTGTGCCTCATATGCCACCTTCTGTACTTCAGTAAAGAAGAGCTACCCTCAATGTCAAAGACAGGAGTGGCCACCCTACCTGGTGCAGGGCTTACCCCTTCCTTCATTCATTCATCGTCAGATATTTATCAAGCACTTGGTCTATGTCAGTATGATACCTGGCATAGCCAGTGACCCTGCTTAGGGGACTCAGTGTCCCATCTACAGGAGGGCGGTAGGACCAAGGAGTCTTCAACCCGCAGCATGCTGAAGGGATGTTGAGAGGTTGCAGGAGAGGTGTGTGGGATGGAGGGCAGGGTCCTTTTACTTATTACGCAGCATGCTGTCCTCACAGGTACCTGAGTTACACCCTGAAGCCAGACCTCATCCGGAAGCAGGATGCCACCTCCACCATTAACAGCATTGCCAGCAACGTCCTCGGGCAATCTCTGGCCTGGGACTTTGTCCAGAGCAACTGGAAGAAACTCTTTCAGGAGTGAGTCTGCTGAGAGCATGTTAGGGGAAGTGCACACCAAGGCTGAGTCCCCTGGGGGTGGGCTGTGTGCACCAGACCCTGCAGGGTCGGGAGTGGAGGGTAGACACTGCATCGGAGTGGTCCAAAAAGAACCCAGCTTGAGGTCGGGAAGGGACAGGAATTGAAAGACGTGGCAGCGGGGCACAGCTGTCCCTTTTCCCACTTGGGGGAAAGAAAGTCTGGCTGGTGGGAGTGTTCTCTGAAGAGATGGGAGCGAGGACACTGCAATCAAACCTGTGTTCAAGTCCCTAGTGGTGTCTCCTTGGACATGTCATTTCATCGCATCTACGAGATGGGGACAGTCACAGGGTCCTGTGTCGCCTGCCAGTCACCGAACATTGGTTCCTGGCCCCCCTCACGGTTCCTCTCTCTCCCTGCCATGCAGTTATGGCGGTGGTTCCTTCTCCTTCTCCAACCTCATCCAGGCTGTGACCCGAAGATTCTCCACTGAGTTCGAGCTGCAGCAGGTAAGAAGCCCCGGATCTTGGGGCGGCACCCAGAGACCCATCCCCAGTCTCAAGGGACAGCCGCCACTCAGCTCCCACCGCATGTGTTCACAAGGCAGCGGGGCTCCATGTGGTCAGGGCTTCCTCATGTAGAGGGGCAGCTGGGTATCCAGACTTTCTAAATGTCACAATTCAATCACAGATATTCATCTTGGAATTTTTGTATAGGCAAAAGGTAAAGAGAATAATATAATGAACCTCCATGTACCCGTTACTCAGATTGAACAATTATTAACATTTGCCGACATTTTTTTGGGGCGGACAGTTTTCAAGCTAATCACTGATATTATATAATTTCACCTATAAACACTTTAGTCGTATCTAAAATAAAGAATTTTAAAAACATAATCTATCATTAGCAAATACAAGAAAATTAACAATGCCTTACTATCATCTTATACCCAGGCCATTTTCAAATTTTCTGTCTTTTTTTTTTTTTTTTTTTTTTGGCCGTGCCACAGCCGCTTGTGGGATCTTAGTTCCCTGACCAGCGATTGAACCTGTGCCCCCTGCATTGGGAGCGCAGAGTCTTAACCACTGGACCACCAGGGAATTCCCCTATGTTCACATTTTTGAGTGAACCTCTGTTTTTACTTCTCTTGGGTGTACACCTAGGAGTGGAATTGCTAGGTCATTTGGTAACTGTGTTTAACTTTTTGAGAAACTGCCAAACTGTTTTCCAAAGCAACTGCACCAACTTACATTCCCACCAGCAATGTATGAAGGTTCCAATTTCTTTATGTTTTGGGGAAAATTGTTATTTTCCTTTTTGAAAAAATTATAGCCATCCTACTGGGTGCAAAGTGGTATCTCATTGTGGTTATGAGTTGCATTTCTCTGATGACTAATGATGTTGAGCATCTTTTCATGTGCTTCTTGGCCATTTGTATATCTTCTTTGGAAAAATGTCTATTCAAATCCTTCACTCATTTTTTTTTTAAATAAATTTATTTATTTATTTTTGGCTGCGTTGGGTCTTCATTGCTGCACGCGGGCTTTCTCTAGTTGTGGCGCGTGGGGGCTGCTCTTTGTTGCGGTGTGCGGGCTTCTCATTGAGGTGGCTTCTCTTGTTGCGGAGCATGGGGCTCTAGGCACGCGGGCTTCAGTAGTTGTGGCTCGCAGGCTCAGTAGTTGTGGCTCGCAGGCTCTAGAGTGCAGGCTCAGTAGTTGTGGCACGCGGGCTTAGTTGCTCCGCGGCATGTGGGATCTTCCCGGACCAGGGCTCAAACCCGTGTCCCCTGCATTGGCAGGCGGATTCTTAACCACTGTGCCACCAGGGAAACCCCCTTCACTCAGTTTTTAATTGGTATATTTGTCTTTTTATTGTTGAGTTATAAGAGTTCTTTATATAATCTGGATACTAGGCCCTTATTAGACACATATTAGGCAAATATTTTCTCCCATTTTGTGGATTGTCTTTTCAGTTTCTTGATAGTGTCTTTGATACACAAAGTTTTCAATTTCTTTAAAAAATTTTATTTATTTATTTATTTATGGCTGCATTGGGTCTTCATTGCTGCATGTGGGCTTTCTCTAGTTGCAGCGAGCTGGGGCTACTCTTCGTTGTGGTGCGTGGGCTTCTCGCTGCGGTGGCTTCTCTTGTTGTGGAGCATGGGCTCTAGGCACGAGGGCTTCAGTGGTTGTGGCACGTGGGCTCAGTAGTTATGGCTCGCAGGCTCTAGAGCACAAGCTCAGTAGTCGTGGCGCATGGGCTTAGTTGCTCCGCGGCATGTGGGATCTTCCCGACCCAGGGATCGAACCCATGTCCCCTGCTTTGGCAGGCGGATTCTTTACCACTGAGCCATCAGGGAAGTCCAAAAGTTTTTTATTTTGATGAAGTCTAACCTTCTAATTTTCTTTTGTTGCTTGTGCTTTATGTGTCATATATAAGAAACAATTACCTAATCCAAGGTCACAAAGATTTACACCTATGCTTTTTACTAAGATTCTTATCATTTTAGCTCTTACATTTAGTAGTGATCAATTTTGACTTAATTTTTGTACATGGTGTAAGGCAGAGGTCCAACTTCATCCCTTTGCATGTGGCTATCCAGTTGTCCCAGTACCATTCATTAAAAGGACTATTCTTTTTTTTGTAATATCATTAATTTATTAAAAAATTTTATTGGAGTATAGTTGATTTACAATGTTGTGTCAGTTTCAGGTGTACAGCAAAGTGATTCAGTTATACATATACATATATTCATTCTTTTTCAGATTCTTTTCTCATATAGCTTTATCACAGAATATTGAGTAACGCTCCCTGTGCTATACAGTAGGTCCTTGCTGGTTATTATAGTGGTGTGTGTATATTAATCCCAAGGTCCTGATTTATCCCTCCCCACCCCCATGTTTCCCCTTTGGTAACCATAAGTTTGTTTTCGATATCTGTAAGTCTGTTTCTGTTTTGTAAATAAGTTCATTTGTATCATTTAAAAAAAAATAGATTCCACATATAAATATCATATGATATTTGTCTTTCTCTGTCTGACTTACTTCATTTAGTATGATAATCTCTAGGTCCATTCATGATGCTGCAAATGGCATTATTTCATTCTTTTTTATGGCTGAGTAATATTCCATTGTAGATATGTACCACATCTTCTTTATCCATTCCTCTGTTGATAAAAGGACTATTCTTTCACCCATTGAATGATCTTGGCACCTTTGTTGAAAATCAATTGACTGTAAATTTTAGGGTCTATTTCTGGACTCTCAATTCTATTTCATTGATCTGTTTGTCTTTATGCTAGTACACATTGTCTTAATTATCATAGATTTGTAGTGAGTTTTGAAATCGGGATTGTGGGCCTTCCAACTTTGTTCTTTTTCAAGATCATTTGGCTATTCTGAATCTTTGCATTTTTTTATGAATTTTAGGATCAGCTTGCCAATTTCTGCAAAAAAATACAGTTGGAATTTTGATAGGGATTGTACTGAATCTGTAGATCAATTTGGGGAGTATGTCCGTGTTAGTAATATTAAATCTACCAATCCATTAACACAGATTTGTCATTTTTTTTCCTTTTATTTAGGTCTTCTTAATTTTTCTCAACAATATTTTATAGTTTTCAGCATACTGGTCTTGCACTTCTTTTGTCAAATTTATTCCTAAGTATTTTATTCTTTTTGATGCTATTGTAAATGGAACTGTTTTCTTAATTTCATTTTCAGATTTTTCACAGCTAGTGTATAGAAATACAATTGATCTTTGCATATTGCTCTTATATCCTGCAACCTTGTTGAACTCATAAGTTTTAATAGTTGTGCTTTTTTATTTTTCGATTCCTTGGGACTTTCTGTATACAAAATCATGTCATCTGCAAATAGAGATAGTTTACTTCTTCCTTTCTGGATGCTTTTAATTTCATTTTCTTGCCTAATTGCCCCCGCTACAACCTCCAGTACTAATACATCTTTTAATCTGTAGCATCTCTTTTAAAAAAAAAAAAAACAACATTTATTTACTCAAGCAACTGGGCCATTTGTACTATAGAAATGACCACATTTTGAATTTGGCTGGTTGCTTCCTTGTGGTGTCTGTTTAATTTGTCCCTCTCTCCTCCCTTGATTGGATTGAGATTGTAATTCATTAAAAAACTGAGAATCAACTCAATAAGGACCTCACAATGAAGGTCAAATACATGTAGGAGCCAAGCTGAACCTTGGGGCGGTCATTTTTTTTTTTAAATAAATTTATTTATTTATTTATTTTTGGCTGTGTTGGGTCTTTGTTGCTGCATGCAGGCTTTCTCTAGTTGCAGCAAGCAGGGGCTACTCTTAGTTGTGGTGCGTGAGCTTCTCACTGCAGTGGCTTCTCTTGTTGCAGAGCGCAGGCTCTCGGCGTGCAGGCTTGCTTCAGTAGTTGTGGCTCGCGGGCTCTGGAGCGGAGGCTCAGTAGTTGTGGCGCATGGGCTTAGTTACTCTGAGGCATGTGGGATCTTCCCGGACAAGGGCTTGAACCCGCGTCCCCTTGCATTGGGAGGCGGATTCTTAACCACTGCACCATTAGGGAAGCCCAGGGCTGTCATTTTTGACCTCTGCCAGGGAGAGGGAAGGACTGGCCCTCCCTGTCCTGGAGAACAGGCTGTGGTCCCCATCCCCAGGGGCCCTAACGTGGAGGGGGAGGACAGAGGACCTGGCAGCCCTCTCCTCAGGACTGTGTTAGAGACCTAACCTGGGGCTCAGAATTATCCTTTTCCTCGCAGCTGGAGCAGTTCAAGAAGAACAACATGGATGTAGGCTTCGGCTCAGGCACCCGGGCTCTGGAGCAAGCCCTGGAGAAGACCAAAGCCAACATCAAGTGGGTGAAGGAGAACAAGGAGGTGGTGTTAAACTGGTTCACAGAACACAGCCAAATAGTCCCTGGTCCTCACAGTCACCTGGCCCCCATGTGAGATGCCCACGTGTGTCTATCCAAGTGGCTCACGGTAGGGCCCCCATTCCTGAAGCCTGAGGCACCCGTGTCCTCCCCTTAGGAACAGTCTCTGGCCCATGTTCTCTCCACTCTGCCCAGGGGGCCAATCCAGTTTCTGATGGCCAGACTGTCCAAGTGCCTCCCAGCCCCTGCCCCTCATGCCAACCCCACCCAGGCATGGCTCCTGTCACCCAGGGCCCTGGGGCTGATCTCAGGGAAGTCCAGCTCCAGGGCCAGATGAGCAGAGGCCCTCGATGGATGATGGACTGCCTTGGGGGGCTGCCCTGTGCCCTCTCTCACCCTCCCATAAAGACCCTGAACCTGAGGAGTTAACAGAGCACCAGATCTGTATATTTTTTTCTAAGATAAAATGTAAATAAAGGATTTCTAGATGAGCTTCCAGACTCATTACTAAACTAGAGCAGGAGTGGGTCTGCACAACAGCTAGAGAACCTGGGGTGCTTGGGGGCCTTGGACCCCCAGGAAACATAGGAAGGAAGAAGTAGCCAGCCTGCTGGTCCTTCCTAGAACACCTGTGTGGCAGTGTCTGCCTGCAGTGTTCATTTCATCGGCAGGATTGAGACTCTGGGTGCTGGGGAGCCACTGGAGGTGGAAGGAATGGGGACACAGCGGTTCCCAAGGTGGAGTGGGGCTTGGTGCCAGACACAGAGCAGGTCCTTACAGTGGAGGGAGTGCTTTTCCAGAAAGCAGGAGTTGCCATGGTTTCAGAAGCTAGGATTTGCACCTGAACTAGCGTGAGGCAAGGGAGCAGGGTGCTGGCTGGGCCCCTCTTCCTGCACTGCAGCCAGCACACCTGGGAGAGTGAGAGAAAAGGGCTCGCGGTAAGGGTAGCAAGCCCTGGATTCAGGCCTGGTGTGACCACTCACTGGCCAAGGGCATGTCCTGCCACCTCTCCAGGATCCCTGGGTGGCATATCAGTTTGTAAAGTTTTTGTTTTCAAGAGTAGCATACAGAAAAAGGCAGGTGCTCTCCAGATCACCTGGGGCAGCCAGTGATAAGGGCCAACTCTGAGGAGAAGGTCTGGGACCCGCAGGGCTCCACGGCCCACATCAGCCTTGGTGGAAATTTCTTGGCAAAGGAGGCCCAGCTGAGCACCCAAGGCTGGTGGGAGGGAAAGAGGGAGGTAACAGATAGCCCAGGCTCCTCAGGGGTCACCTCCAGTTGACCCCACCTGTGAGCTGCTCCAGCTGGAGTCTTGAAGTCCAGCCTGTTTCTTGACCCCTGGGCTTTGGTTTCCTCATCTGCACGATAAAGACAATCTATCATAGGGTTGGTGTGTGGATCTAAGGAGATTCACGTACTTAGCACACAGTCTGACACTTAAGGAGAGCAGGGTGTTACTATCATCCTTAGCCCTGTCTCCTGCTCAAGGCCCCATCCATCCTTTTTCCTCCCAGCCTCTTCCTCCTTGTGAGAAGCACGACAGCAGGCCCGGGGCCAGGAAGGCTCCTCCACGCTCCACTGCCTTCCGCATATCAAAGGGTGGGGCGGGCCAAGGGGTGGGACCAGCCTTGGGTATGGGTCCTTCCACCAACCAGGAGGCTCCCCCCAGCCCAGCCTCTCCGGACCAGCCCTTCCTGTCGCCAGGGCCCAGCTGCTGGCGGCTGGCACTTGACCTTCGGGGGACCAGAGGGCAGGCGGCCCCCTCAGGTGGTCCCCGCTGGGGGAAGGACCAGCACCGCCATCTAGGGTCCCTGGGGGAGAGCTGGCCTCCAGGTAGGGGAGTCAGCAGGGACCCTAGTCTCCGTGCCTGGCACTGGGCTAAGTGTTTATGCGCATTATCTCATTTGGTTTTCAACAGTCCCAGGAGATAAGGACTGTCTTTTTTTTTTTTTTTTTTTTTAAAGTCAAGTTTTTTTGTTTTTTTTTTAAATTTTTTATTTTATTTTATTTTTTATTTTTTTAATGCTATTCTTGTCTGCTTACATTCTTTTTATGTATGTATGTATGTATGTATGTATGCCTGTGTTGGGTCTTCGTTTCTGTGCGAGGGCTTTCTCTAGTTGTGGCAAGCGGGGGCCACTCTTCATCGCGGTGCGCGGGCCTCTCACTATCGCTGCCTCTCGTTGCCGAGCACAGGCTTCAGGCGCGCAGGCTCAGTAATTGTGGCTCACGGGCCGAGTTGCTCCGCGGCATGTGGGATCTTCCCAGACCAGGGCTTGAACCCGTGTCTCCTGCGTTGGCAGGCAGATTCTCAACCACTGCGCCACCAGGGAAGCCCAGGACTGTCTTTATCTCAGTTTTGCAGGTAAGGAAACCGAGGCGCAGGGAGGTTAAGACCCCGCCTCTAATGCCCGTGCATGAGTGGAAGCTGGCCCTGCATTTGGGGCTACGGTAGTTAGGCACTCATCACCTGACACCTCACAGCGCAGGCATTCGTGACTGCCTGTGGGGCTGGAGGAAATTGGTACCGAGGATGCAGCGAGGACATGCAGAGCCAGAGACCTGCTTGCAGAACCTAGCTCAAGGTCGGATGCAGAACAGGAGCTGCCTAGAACTCCGACTGCTCATTCCCTATCCAGCGCTCTGTCTACAGGTGGGTTGGCTTCTCACGGCCAGTGGGGGGCCCTGAGGATCAGCCAGAAGCAGCGGGGGCGGGGGAGGGCTCTCCCACCTCCCTACCCTCCAGGAGACTCCTCAGGAGGCACGTCCTCTGCACTGCAGGGTCATTGAGAAGCCCCGGGTGAGGTACTCGGTGAATGTCCAGTCTCTTATGGATGGTGATTGGGTCCCCAGGAAGGTGTAGGTGGACCAGTCATCCCAGGCAGGGCACCAGCATCAGCCCCTCTCCCACCCCTGCCAGGCACTTAGCACAGAGGTGCAGTCAACAGCAGCCTGTCTGGGATGGAGCCACACATGAGGGTGAGGGGTTGCTGCTCCTGAGAGGCAGGGCTGAGCCTGCCCTCCCAGAGGGTGAGGACAGGGGTGGGGGATTAGCCCAAGCCCCTGGCCCTGCTCCCTGCCCAACGCCAACAGCATTTAGGAAGTGTCCCAGGCAACTCCAGCTGGGGTGATAGCAGCCTTTTGCCTCTGCCTTTGCATCTCCCAGAGGAGCTGGGAGAAGAAGGCTGCCAAATTCCAGAAGATGCTCAGCTCTGGCTGGCCCTTGCCGTGGTCATCAGTGACTGGACCAAGGACTGAGCCCAGATAGGTGGGAGCCAAAGGAAGGAGATGGGCAGCTGTTCAGTTCTGCCTTGGGTGCAGGTGCCATGTGACTGTGGAGCCAAGTCCTTGCATCTTCTTGAGAAGGAGAGAGCACTGGACAGGGAGCCAGGGGCTTGATGTTCCAACCTAGCTGGAGGGCTAGAGAAAGTTGCTCCCCTCCCTAGGCCGGTTTCCTCAGCTGTAAAATGAAGGAGCAAAAAATAGCCATTGCTCCCAAACCTGGTTGGGCCTCGGTTCCAGTTTCCCAGGTCCCGGCCCAATGCACTGAATCGCACTCTCAGGGTGGGACCCTGGAACCAGAGGGCTCAACATGCAGTCAGGTGAGGGAACCACCGGACTGGATCATCTCTAAGGTCGTGTGATTCTATTCAGCTATCATGTATTAAGCAATTACTACGTGCCAAGCCTAAGAACCCTGAGAGGTAGGGTCTATTATTGTTGCCACTTCACATCTGAGGAGATAGATTGAGAGTCAGGGAGGTTTTGTTCGTTTTTTGTTAATTTTTTGGCTGCGCTGTGCGGCATGTGGGATCTTAGTTCCCCAACCAGCGATTGAACCTGCACTCCCTGCATTGGAAGCTTGGAGTCTTAACCACTGGACTGCCAGGGAAGTCCCCAGGGAGGTTTTGAAGCTTGCCCACGGTTACACAGAGAGTAAGAGCTGAATGAATGTGCAACCAGGGCAGCTGTGCCCTGTATCAGTGTCCCTGCTGCATGTAACCTTGTGTGAGCTTTTCTCGAACTCCGCTGTGGCATGCAGCCCCTACAGAGGGTCCTGGGGTAGGAACCAGAACCCACTTCTGAAAGGTTGGGGAAAGAAGGCACTGCAGTGGTCACCTAATCCAGCTCCTCTTTAAGAGATGGGGAAACTGAGGCACAGAGATGGACTGACTTGCCTGGCGTCAAAGGGCATGTCAGCAGGCAGTGGGTCAGATGGGAGGCCCTGCATGTGGCAGCTCATGCTCTGGTCTTCCTCCTGCCTCTGCTCTGGCCCTGCACCGTTAACAGCGGACCCCTGCCAGGCTCCATTTCTATAAGGCAGCCCAAAAGACCAAGAGTGGCTCTGACCAGCCCACTCCCTTCCCCCCACCTTCACTGCCCCCTCCACCCAGGACACAGAGGCCAGATGCCTCCCCCTGCCGTCATGTGGGGCTCCCCACAACCCCGCCTCCCAGCTCCTTTTCCAACTCAATTTGTCACTTTTCCCCATCAGTCCTGGACTTTAACCACCTGTTTCAACTTGGCTCATGCTGTTTCTTCTGCCTACTCCTCCTGGCAAACTCCACACATCCTTCAATACTCGGTTCCAACATCCTGCAACTCTCCCCTCTACGAGTCAGAAACAGAATGAAGTCACCACCACTGCTGGCTCCCAAGCCCATGGCAGCCTTTGCTAATGGATCATGGCGCCCTTTCCCCAAGATCCTGGAGGTGCCTCTTAGTCTTGCTCAAGGCCACATAAATCAACGCAGCAGGACTAATGGATCAGGTAACTCAAGAACGCAACAGCACCGTCAACCCCATCTCCCACCAGGCTGGCATATCCTCTCTGGTCCCAAAGTACCTTATATAAACCCCCATCTTGACCTGGGCTCTAATCATTTCCTTCCCTGTTATTTACCCCATTAGTCAGGGCATGTTTTCTCCGGCACCTAGTACTGGGTGTTGTGAGCTGAACTGTGTTCCCCCAAAACCCTTGGTGCAGTTCTAACCCCCAGTATCTCAGAATGTGAATGTATTTGGAGATAGAGCCTGTAAAGAGGTACTTAAGGTAAAATGACTTCATGTGGGTGGGCCCAAATCCAATATACTGGTGTCCTTGTAAGAAGAGAAGATTAAGACACAGACACAAAGACTGGACCATGGGATAACCATGTGAGGACACAGCAAGAAGGCGGCCATCTGCAAGCCAAGGAGAGAGGCCTCAGAAGAAACCAAACCTGCTGACCCCTTGGTCTTGGACTTCCAGTCTCCAGAACTGTGAGATAATCAATTTCTGTTGTTTAAGCCACCCAATTTGTGGTATTGTCTTACGGCAGCCCTAGTAAACTAATACACTGGGCCTAGCACATGGGAGCCGCTCACAAGCACCCTTTGGAAACAACTTCACATAACTGTGAAAGAGCCCTACGGGTCAGCAGGAATGCACCCAGGAGAATGGAAAAGGGCAATGGTGACGGGCTTCAGGCAAGTGAACAGGCCCGAGCGTTAACTCACCTGTGTCGCCTGCACAGCAGGCCAGGTGGAGCCCCTGCGCAATAATTACTGTCAAATTGGCAAGTGAGGGCCTGGATTCCAGGAGGGGAAAAGCAGCATGATTTGTTCCCTGCAGGACAGGAACATTTTTCCTTTTCCAGAAGCAATAAAAACCCAGGTGGATAGAAGAAAAACAGACCAAACCAAATTTGGGGGTTTCTTTTGGGTTTTTTTTTAAGAAGTACAAAATCTAAGCATATACTTTTTTTCCCACTCCCATCCCCACCCCGCCAAGCCCACTCCCCCACCAGTCCCAGCCTGTCCAACCACTGTTGTCAAACAACCCATGTTACTGCAGCTCAGGCTGTGCTCTGCAGAGCACTGGTCATTCTGTGGGGCGTCTAGGAGTGGAGGGACTGCCCCAGCCCCGACTTCAGCCAGGGAGGCCACCCCTAGCTGTTTCAAACACTGCTTCCATGAAAGACATCATTTGGAAAAGGCTAAAACAAAGACTGAATACTAGTGAAGTAGCAGATGAGGAGGACACCCCACGCTACAGGCCTGATTCCTGGCTGGAAAGGGGGCAGCCAAGGC
Organism: Eubalaena glacialis; assembly: GCF_028564815.1. NCBI lineage: Eukaryota > Metazoa > Chordata > Mammalia > Artiodactyla > Balaenidae > Eubalaena > Eubalaena glacialis. Next base: position 38,706,250 of record NC_083717.1, read on the forward strand.
CATTAGTAGAAGATGCCCAGGTGAGTCCCCTCCAAATCTTCTTGCCAAAATTCAGGGCAGCCACTGAGCTGTACGCCTGAGCTCTGGGGAGGGCTTTCATCACTGAGCTGGAAGGCAGGGCCTGGTCCCTGGTCCTCCGAGCTGGGCAGCACCTCTGCACTGTGGCTCCACCATCCCCACTGGGTCTCAGGCTGGAGTCTCTGGCATGCTGGGCGGGGCAGGACAGGAGGGGTTTCTGGCAACACACAGGACTCCGGAGACATAGAGATACCCTGAGAGAAAGAAGAGTAGCGGGTTAGTGGGTCACTGCCTCATGCCCTGAGATCCTGAACCTGGATGTTCCCCATAGTGTGGCTGGCAACTGCTGAACTGCCCTGGTGCCATGGATCCAGTGAAGCAAAGTGGTTTAGAGTACAAGCTCTGGAGATATACTGCCAGGGTTCAAAACCCAGCTCTGCCACTCACTAGCTATGAGAACTCAGATAACCTCTTTTAGTCTCAGTTTTCTCATCTATTAAATGGTGATGATGAAATAAAACCTACTTCACAGGGTTGCTGGAGGGCTGATGAGTTAGTTAATTCATGTAAAATACCAAGAATCGTGTTGGGCACACAGTAAGCATTCAATAAATTTTGGTTATTAATATGCTCTTTTATGGAAGCTTGAGGAAGGCATGAAGGTCACCAGCTCCAAGCCCATCTACTTAGGAAGCCCCTACCCCTGGGGCAGCCAGGCCTCCCTCCCCCTCAAACCTTGATGGAGCACTTGCAAGGAATTTCCTGAATTACCTGAAGGCCCCTGCTACCTTCCACCCTGGACTCTGAAAGCAAGTCTGAAGATTCCCCCCTCTTCCACATGACTGTGAAGGCTTCTAGGTAGAGGTGGTGGTGGCCTTAACTTCCCAGGGCCCCACCTCTTTCCCCAAGGAGGTTAGGGTCCTCTTCATCCTCCCTTCAGCTTCTTTCCATCCCTAACCAGGGTTGGATTAGGTAACCCGGGATCTAAGAAGCATAAGATTCTCTGCAAACTAGAGCGTACTCACCCCCTCCGTTTCCAATCGAAGCCTGGGGACCACTCCGAGGGAAGCGGAGAGAGCCTGGGCGCGTACCTGGTACACTGCAGCCAGCTCCATCGCGGGGGGCGAGGTCCAGGGCGTGGCCTGGTTCCGGGGCTCTGGGGGTGTCTGCGTTCCGGAACAGGCTTGGGGCGGCGTCCAACGGGCCGCTTCAGGGGCTCTCCCTTGGGACAGCTGCGGGGGCGACTGCATCCCGGGGCAGTAAAGGGGTGTCACCCAGGCACCCATATCGGGGACCCTGCTCCCCAGGCGCTCGGGCGCCGCTATGGCTCCGGGATAGACGGGCGGGGACGCCCACGACACCGCGGAGCTAGCGGCTGAGCCAGGGCCGCACCCTTGCGTCTGCGCCTGCGCCTGCGCGGGGCCGCCGTCGGGGCACAGCGGGCAGCCTCGAGGGAGTACCGCGTCGCTGTGCCGCCGGCACTGCAGGCTCTCCTCGCTGAGGCCCAGCACGGCCGACAGGTGGCCGATGTAGCGGATGGCCAGGCGCAGTGTCTCGATCTTGGTCAGGCTCTGGCCGGCGGGCGCCACGGACGGCGGCAGAAAGCGTCGCAGCTCGTGCAGGGCGCGGGCGAGCGTGCGCATGCGCAGCTTCTCACGCTCGCTGGCGCTCTGCCGCTGTCCGCCTGCCGGCCGCGTCCGCGCACGTCCGGGTGCTGTCGAGGCGGCCTCTGAGGCGCTGGGGGCTGGGGGCGCCGGCTGCGAGGGGCCGCGGGCACGGTCGCAGGGGCACGAGCCCGACGAATCCGAGGAGGAGGCCGGGGACGTGGAGTCCGAGTGGCCGGTCCAGCCCCAACCCTGGGGGAAGATCCAGTGGTCGTGGCCGAGGAGGCCCTGCAGAGGAGGGGACTGGGCCATGGCCGGGGCTGCGGGCTCTGGGAGGCTGGGCCGGCCACCTCCAGGACTGAGCTTTTATCTGGACCAAAGGTGCGAGGTGGACCCCCGCCACGTTACAGAGAGGTGTCAAAACCCACAGAGCCCAGGGAAGGTCTGGGCAGGGGGCGCCCTGGGAAAGCGGGCCCATTTGCGGAGGTGTGGATTCTGACTCCTCGGGGGCTCTAATGGAGGCCCCTGCAGCCCGGGAAGTGTGGGAGGGACAATTCGCATCTGGATGGAGCTGCTAAGCTTCTCACTGTGTTCCCACCCACTCCGCCTCATCCACTGCTCCGGTGAGTGCCCGGGACCCTGACAGTGGTGGGCAGTGCCATCGTCTGGGGGCGGCCAGGCTGTCCCTCCAGTGACTCAAGGACCCCCGCAAAGAGTGGCCGCCTCCCTCATCACCACCCTCCGGGAGGCTGTACCCAGTAACTCCCACCCAGTGCCTACAAGTGTGCTGGATAAGGCGTCAAGACAAACCCCGAGGGACTTGCTCACAGTGATGGCGGGAGAGGGGTTGGGGAAGGAGGGGACATACAGGTGGACCGTTCCTGGGTTCCCAGAGCCCGCACTTGCTGCTTTGCTGAGTGACACTGAGAAAGTCATCTCACGTCCACAGTTAGTTTCTTTCCCTGAGAAATAGTACAGAGCAGCCTGAAGAAGAGGCATGGAGTGTAGTGAGTGATGAAAATGGGGGCATGTGGGCCCCCAGGCAGGCCTGAGTCAGACCCTCTTTATTTGCTGTGTGACCTTGGGCAGTTCACTTAACTCCTCTGAGGCTCAAGTTGCCTCATCCCTGTGGCAGTAATAATATAAAATATCCACCACCTAGGATGGTTGCTGGTACTAAGTGGAACCATCCATGGGACCACTTAGTATGAGCCTGGCAAGTGGGCTAAATGTTTGCTGCTACCATTTTATTAAGAAAGTACTTACATTTCAAGATGCTTGTAGGCATTATTCATTTAATACATATTTATTTAGCAACTGGTAAATGTCAGGCACACCAGAGTGAACAAGATAGTTGTGGTCTGTGCTCTCATGGGATTTCAGTCTTGTGGGAGAGAGAAGTAAACGTTATGTAATTAGTAGCTCCACCACTAGCTAGCTGTATGCCCTTGGGCAGCTCTGAGCCTGAACTACAGCTCTTAAAACAGGAGTAGTAATTATAGTATCTGCTCACAGGACTGTTGTTATAGTCTTATAACCTTTGACACAGTGAAGTTTAAAAGTAAAAGCTCCCACTCCTCAGCAATAATTACAATTTAAAGGAGGCATCAGTGTTGTTCGTAATCTTCAGAGAAAAGGCTGAACTCAGAGGGACTGTCACACTCTGGCCACAGAGGCGGAGAGGTCACAGCTGGGCCTTGAACAATGGGTAGGACTTGGGTAGGGAGAGAAGCAGGTGGAGAGCATTCTGAATGTGGGAACTGCATAAGCAAAGGCCTGGCAGTGGGACTTCCCAGTGTGCTTCAGGAACGGTGTGCAAGGGGGCGTGATGTGGAGAGCAGGAGCTCACCTTGGCTGGGGCCAGGCTGAGAAGTTGTATTTTACTGCCAAGGCAATGGGAAGCCAAATGGACTTTTCAGCAGAAGTGTGACATTAAAAAAAAAAATCAGTAATCAGTAACTAAAGGTTAACATGATTCAGGAATAGATTAGCCCTCACCAGCCTGAAGTAATAAATGGCCTTGTAGTATTTTTGTGACTGTTATAAAAAATTAACTTTTAGGGACTTCCGTGGTGGCGCAGTGTGGTTAAGAATCCGCCTGCCAATGCAGGGGACACGGGTTCGAGCCCTGGTCTGGGAAGATCCCACATGCCGCGGAGCAGCTAAGCCCGTGCGCCACAACTACTGAGCCCACGTGCCACAACTACTGAAGCCCGCGCGCCTAGAGCCCGTGCTCCGCAACAAGAGAAGCCACCGCAATGAGAAGCCCACGCACCTCAACGAAGAGTAGCCCCTGCTCGCTGCAACTAGAGAAAGCCTGCGCGCAACAACAAAGACCCAATGCAGCCAAAATTAATAAGTAGATAGATAAATAAATTTATTTTAAAAAATTAACTTTGTTACACAAATTACATAACTAGTACGTTCTCTTTATAAGAAATGGAAACCTGACAGATAAAGCTGGAGTCCCTATAACCCCTCCCCAAAGGTCATGTGTCCTTCCAGACTTGGTCCCTGTGCACTCACATAAACATATGTATCCTTAGAAAACACATAGTATAAATGAGGTAACATTATGGCAATTTGCCTGTAAATTGCTTTTTTTTCATTCAACAGCGTATCTGAGAGCATTCCATGTCAGGATGTGTTTAGCTGACTCATAGTTGGTCTTAGCTGATTTAAATGTTCATCCATTTAAATCATAGTGGATAATTTTAACTAGAAAAAAAATTAAATGGCAGGAGGTGCAGATAAACCTTCAATAATGAAATTACATCACTTTCTCCTTAGAACTTATTTTTTTAAATATTGGAGAAAATATGCCCAAGTTACTACTCTAACGTTATGATGAAGTAATAATTGACATTGAATAAGGTTGGTCAGGGCAACTGTTTTTAGTTTATCCTAGCTGCTGTGAATGAGGAGGGGACATGTTTAATTTGTCCATCACACAAAAAGAAGGTGGAATCAATCAACAATGGCCTTGATTTCAAACAGGAAAGAATCAATTAGTTATGCAATATTTCATGATCTGAAAGGGTTTAAACCAAGGTTAAAAAAATAATAATCCTTTTTCCTAAGGGGAGGGAGACTTAGAAAACAGTCAATCCTACACTTTTTAGGATTAAAATAATGGCAAATCATTATTTGTCCAAGGCTGCACAGTACTATAAAGATCTTGACGTATTGTACTATCAGGAAATTTATATATATGTAATTGACAGTTGTTAACAAGATTCATCAGTTTTCATGTATATTTCTTTTAAAAAAATTTTTATTTATTTATTTGGCTGTGCTGGGTCTTGGTTGCGGCATGCAGGATCTAGTTCCCTGACCAGGGTTGAAACCTGGGCCCCCTGCATTGGGAGCACGGAGTTTTAACCACTGGACCACCAGGGAAGTCCCTCATGTATATTTCTTCATCTGCATTCTGAAGTGTCAGATCGCTGTGCTGTTGATACTCAGTGTTCCAACTCACCCCTTTTCACTGCAGTATAATATTCCATGGAGTGCTCACACCATAGTCCCTTATTGATGTACCTTTAGCATGGTTTTAGTTTTTGCCAAAGAGTGCTGCCTTGTGCACAGGCAGCTAGATATGGAGTGGTGGAATGGCGTTGTGATTCCCAGCAAGGTTCTGAACATCCAGAATCATTCCTCCTCTCCCCCCACCCCCTACTCATTAGAGCAAGCCTGGAGGGATTTCCTGTGAAAGGATTTGGTGAGTTATGAGAATTCACCGTCAGCAGAGCTCTGCATACTATCCTTTCTTCTCTAAGATAGCCTGGCCTCCTTCTGTCTTAGTTTGGGCTAGCCCTGGCGCCCAGGCCTCAGGCTGACTGTGGGATGGCAGAGCATAAGTTCTGGGAGGTGAGGCCCTGGAGCTGGTTTGCTGTGGCCCCTGGCTCTTCACTGGGCCCTTCAGCCAGGCTCCGGGAGCACAGGGGCACACTGTCACCAGCCCCACTCACTTAGCACAGGGAGACAGTATGGCTTAATGGTTAGGAGGCTGGGCTATGGAATCAGACAGATCCGGATTTAGAGTCCCAGCTTCATCCCTTCCAAGCTCTCAGAACTTGGGCAACTTAACCTCAGTTTTCTCATCTATGAAGTGGGGATTCTGATTTCCAGGGCAACTGTTGGGACAAAGTAAGATAATGCATGTTGTAGAGCTTAGAATAGAGCCTATAAGTCTTGCTTATAGTAAATTCAGGGGTAGCAGAATGAAGTGGGTAAAGGACTAGATTGGATTTTGGGTAAGAGGGCCGACATCTTTAGCCTTGGCCCTACAAGATGATTCCTTCCTTCCTCACTCTACAACCAGGCCTCAGGCATCCTGCCCTACCCCCTCCTCCATCTTCAGCCCTTCTCTGGGACCCAGCATGGGGGGTCCTCCTCAGCAGGGCACTCCAGCTCCTGGCCTGTGGCAGGGGTCACCAGAGCTGCAGTGCAGAGGCAATGGAAGAGCTCCAGGTGCCTGGAGCTGGAGCCGGAGCCGCAGCCGACTGGCCCAACCAAGGCTAGGAAGTGGAGGATCTGAACCAGCTTCTCCTGGTGGGCTGGGTCCTGGCCCAGGTGCTTTTCCAGCTTGTCTCTGGCCCTGGGACCCTCAAGCATTCCTCCCTGTGTGCTCAAACCAGCCCCAGGTGCCGCGCGAACAAGCTAGGTCTGGGCCCAGGCCGCAGGGGCTTCCACTTGAGCAGTCTCCACTTCTCTTTCATCTGACTCGCCTGGTAGAAGGAGGGATATTTATGGCTGTGTGCTGTTAGATAAGGTGATTAACTTCTGAGCCTCAGCCTGATAGTGACACCAGGTTTACCCCCCTCCTTCCCATGATAGGAGGAGGTGGAAGCTAGATCAGGGAAACATGGTCAGTAGAATATTCACTAGTGTGGCAGACACTTCTGGTTGCCCACACAGCATCTGTTACAGCCTCTATTCTTCTTTCTCCCTTAATAACAGGGCTCTGTATTATCATGGGTGGTGATATGCCCAGCTGAAAAACTATATTTCCCAGCCTCTCTTGCAGATGGAATGGCCAATGAGATTTATTAGAATATTGTTTGGGGCTTCTAGGAAAGCTCTTTAAAGCAGAGAGGTACACTCCTGTGGCTCTACTCCCTTATATTGTCATCCTGGAAAACGTGATGGCTGGTGCTTCAGCAACCATTTTGTGACCCTCAGGCAATCTCAAGGACAGAAGTCACACCTAAGGATGGTGGAGCAGAAGGAAGCCTGAGTCACTGATAACAACATGGAAGTGCCATACTGGCCCAGAACAGTCTAACTCTAAATTTCTTTAATGTGAGAGATAATAAATTACCATCTTGTTTAAGTCATTGTCAGTTTGGGTGTGTGCTATGAGCAGCCAAACATAATTCCTGTCCACATAGTAAAGAAGTTCAGGGCTTCCCTGGTGGTGCAGTGGTTAAGAATCCGCCCGCCAGTGCAGGGGACACGGGTTGGAGCCCTGGTCCAGGAAGATCCCAACTGCTGCTAAGTAACTAAGCCCGTGCACCACAACTACTGAGCCTGCACTCTAGCGCCCGTGAGCCACAACTACTGAGCCTGTGTGCCACAACTACTGAAGCCCATGCGCCTAGAGCCCATTAATTAAATAAATAAATTTATTTTTTTTAAAGTTATAAAAAAAAGTTCCTAGATTATCCTTGTCAACAAATGGGGCCATGTGAGCTTAAGTTAAGTGAATTCATAACAGATTCAATGTTACCACAGTTGAATGGATGGATGTTCATCTAGAGGAAGGTCTCTAGTGATGTGCCACCAACTCTATTCCCAGCCTCGTCATGGGCAGCATTATGATCTTTTTAATTAATTTATTTATTTTTTATTATTTTTAAAAATTTATTTATTTTATTTTTTTATTTTTGGCTGCGTTGGGTCTTCATTGCTGTGCGTGGGCTTTTCTCTAGTTGTGGCCAGCGGGGGCTACCTTCGTTGAGGTGTGCAGGCTTCTCATTGCAGTGGCTTCTCTTGTTGCGGAGCACGGGCTCTAGGTGCACAGGCTTCAGTAGTTGTGGCTCGCGGGCTCTAAAGTGAAGGCTCAGTAGTTGTGGCGCACGGGCTTAGCTGCTCCGCAGCATGTGGGATCTTCCCGGACCAGGGCTCGAACCCATGTCCCCTGCATTGGCAGGCGGATTCTTAACAACTGCGCCACCAGGGAAGCCCCAGCGTTATGATCTTGAATGAAGATATGAACTGATCTAATTGGGGGTAAGATCCAAACCCAAGAAGTTAACTGGGTAACAGCCAGGATCTAAAGAGATTCTGGCAGGCTGGAACAACTGATCGGATCTAATTACTAATAAGGTAGAATCAACAGAGCCCTATGTACCCTCCCTCTAAGTTGAGGGTTAGGAGACGTCATGTAACCAGCAGCAACTGTGGAAAGGGCATGGTAGTCGTTGCCTTCTAGGCACCAAGGGCATGAAAATCAGATGTGATCCCATTCACGTTTGCAAGAAACAGGGGATCTTCAATCAAGGAGGCAGTGGTCTCTTATTGCCTATGCGGGGTAAGTGGTCAAATCTGGGGGCCACAGTTTATGAGGGCAGGGGATAAACCCTAGTTCAGGAGAGGGAGGTTAGTGAGGGGCTTGAAGCAGGGTCACCAGAGAAATAGCTGAAGGACTTGGGAATGTTTCATCCAAAAAGGAAAAGACATAGGGGATGTGAGAGTTGTCTCCAGATGCCTGGATGGGGTACTCCAGGGAGAGTCTGAAGGACTTTCTAAGATCACAGGGGCTGTCTTGTGAGGGGGTGAGTGGCCTGTACATGGAGGTGGTCGAGTAGGAGCCGGATGAGTACATGCAGGAGCTGGAGGGGATGGCTGCTGTTGTCTCTGCCAACACTGACAAGTACCATAAAACGAGGCGTTTGGACCTGATGATCCCTGAGGTACTTTCAGAGCTGAGGCCAAGAATCAGGGAGAGGACAGGAGCTGTCCCCTGGGGAGTCTCAGGGCGAGGGAGCCACAGGAGACCTTGGCTTCTTGGGTGGGGGGAGGGCAGAATAAGGCCTCACATGTGCTTCAGCGCTCATGACACTCCCACCCCCGTTCTTCTCTGTGCCGGCAGCTCGGGCTCAGCTGGGCCTGCTCTCAGGGCCGGAACCACAGGGCCACGTGATCTTTGGCTCAGCTTGCTGGTGTGGCACCAGTCAGCTTGGCAGTGCGAGGCAGGCAGTGTCCACATCAGTATTCCTATTATACAAGAGAAGAAATGGGGGCCCCCGCCCCATCAGCCCCTGATCGACTTCCCAGGACTTTGCCCCAGACCACCAGTCAGATGGGAAGGGCAGAGGCCCAGGTTGGAGTCAGAATGTGCTCCCTGAGCCCCGGCCCTGCGAGGAGCTGCGGAGGGCATTGCCTCTGTTCAGCCTGCTCTCGGTGGCTTAGCGCAGGCCTCACCTGTGTTTGTTTACCCCCAGCCCTGCTCCAGGAAGTTCTCCACCCGCTCTTTCTCCCTGGGCAGGTGGTGCAGGGCCCTCGGGAACAGGCCCAAGGACGTGGAGCCAGCTTAAGGGCTGGCCTCTGCCCTGTAGGTCTTCTTTCCCTTCCTTCCCCTTGGGTCCCTGCCAGGCCCTGGGGGTGGTCAGGCTGTGGGAACATGGGAGGGAAGGGGGCTGCATGCAGGGGCCGTGTGGTATTCTCATTACCAGCCAGCGGCGAGGGCCAGCCCAGCCTCCCCCTTGGCCACTGTGGCTGCCTTCACACCTCCCGTCTGCCTGTTGACACAAGGCCGCCTCCCCCGGGGCAGAAGGTGTCGACTTGGGAACGAGGGTGTGCAGGGGCCTCCAAAACAGACCGGCAGCAGGTCCCCTCAGAAACCCTGGAAAGCCCTTCTGGGGTGGGGGTGGGAGGCTGCAGGTCCCCATCCTGGGAGGCCTAAGGAAAAGGCAGAGCCTGTGTCCCTGGAACAGGGAGAGGGGTGCAGGGGGGCCTGCATGGGCCCCTCGCTCCGGGAGCCCTGAGTCAGCCTGCCGGGATACTCCCCTCCCCTGGCCCCAGGGGCTGGTGCGTGACTCTGGGCACAGCCAGGGAAGCCCGATGACCAGGCCCTGCCAGGCAGGCACCATCAGTGTCACCAGAGGCTGACAGCCACCAGGCAAGGTCACAGAGCAGCCCCTGGAGCTGAATTCACCCTGACCGGGCCTCAGACTACTGGTCTCCGAGCATTTCCACACCGCATGGCACCCAGCGCGGTGCCTGCAGCAGCCTGTTCGTGCTCAAACCCCAGGCCTGACAGCCTGCTCTTCCCCGCTTGCTGAGCTAGGGAAACCGGGCCCAGAGAGGCCACTTCCTTTGCTTTAGGTCCCCCAGAACCAGAATTCAAACCCACAAAGGCCATGTACCCCATCATTGGGAAACACTGTTCCGAACCAGGGGGCTGAGGCTCCAGGGAGGGAGGAGTCTCTGCTGCCCTCTGGGAGCTGAGAGTTGGAGGAGGAGAAAGACAAATTGGCTCTGAGTCTGTGGGGCCCTGGTGTGCGGGGAGCCCATGGGCGACAGAGCGGAGCCACCTGGCCAGATGATCAGTGCGGGTCCCAGGAGGAAGGGAGGGACCTGAAATTGTGGATTTTCTCCAAGTGGAGGTGGGGCATTCCTGGCCGAGGGGAAAGGTGTGAGCCCAAGTCTGGAAGCAGGGAAGCCCAGGGTTAATTTGGGTGATGCCAAGCGGTCTGGAGCCCTGGGTTGGAGGTGGGGAGGGTGGGAGGGGTATGGACAAGCAAGTGGGAGCCGGATGGGGTTGGAAAGTCCTGCTGAATGAGGAGTTTGGACTCTTAGGGAGACAGTGAGAACCACAGAAATTCTGAGGAGGGAGAGGGGCTGGGAGGTAAAGAGCTGGAGGCAGGAAACCAGTCAGGAAACTGCAGTCACGTCATGGCAAGGGCTGACTAGATTGGAGCACGGGCAGGGGCACTGGGAGTGGGCAGAGGATCCGATAGGAGGGAACGTGGGAAAAAGTGGGAAGGACGTGGCCACTAGTGGCTGGGGCCACAGGCATCCGGAGAGCTGCCCAGCAGGCCGGGGGGATGGAGGTGGACTCGACGTTCTTCCTCCAACAAGAAGGCTGAGCCAAGGAGGCTGGTGTGGAAGGGCCTGCAGAGGCCCCAGGGCTGCCTGGTCCATCTCCTTGGGCGACAAGGCGCAGTAGAGGTGGCTCAGGCCTAGGACCATCCGTGCCTGGGCTCAGTCCCCATCTGAGCCTCAGTCTCCTCATCTATGAAATGGGTGTCCTTGCCAGGAGGATTAGATGCAGCATCAGGTGTTCAGCATGTGGGACTACATGAGTATTGCCTGCCTGCCCTGCTGGAGAGGTGTGACCATCTGTGGTCCTGCAGCTCTAGGGAGGGACAAAGGAGGAGAATGAGTGGTGCTCACTCCTGCAGGCTCTGCGAGGGAAGACCCAGCCTCCCCAGCCTGATCTCCAAAAGCTATAAGGGAGCTTGGGTCCACCAGCTCTACTACTGGAATGCAAACAAGGGAGGGAAGGGGGGCTGCAAAGTCTTTTCCTTCCTCCCTCCCTTCCTTCCTTTTCTTTCTTTTTTAATTTATAAAAGCAATGCATAATCATTACAAAGAAGTGAGAAAATACAGACAATCAAAAAGAAGGGAATTTTAAAGCCCCCACTTCCATCCACCCAGAGAGAACCAGGTTAACATGTTGGTCCATATCTCTGTATCCTAACCTTTTCTGAGCATCCCTACAAGTACAGGGTATGGAGACAGAGGCATTGAGGGAGCATGTTGAGTTCTTCTTCCCACTTTCTGAAGCTTCTGGTAATATATATTCTCTTTTTTATAACAGCTTTATTGAGATATACTTCACATACCATAATTCACCTGTTTGAAGTGTACAGTTCAATATTTTTTATGTTACATTTAAAATTCCTTTAAATTGTGGTAAAATATATATAACATAAAATTTGCCATCTTAACCATTGTTAAATGTGCAATTCAGTGGCATTAATTACATTTGCAATGTTGTGCAACCATCACCACTTCTATTTCCAAAACTTTTTCATCATCTCAAGTAGAAACTCTGTACCCATTAAGCAAAAACTCCCCTTTACCCCCAGCCCCCAGCCCCTGGTAGCTTCTCATCTGCTTCCTGTCTCTATGAATTTGCCTATTTTAGGTACCTCTCATATAAGTCTAATCATACAGTATTTGTCCTTTGGTGTCTGGCTTATTTCATGTCATCAAGGTTCATTCACAGTGTAGAATGTGCCCAAACTTCATTCCTTCTTATGGTTGAATAATATTCCATTGTACATTTATACCACATTTTGTTTATCCATTCATCAGTTGATAGACATTTGGGTTGTTTCCACTTTTTAGCTATTATGAATAATGTTGCTATGAATGTTGGCGGACAAATATTTGTTCTAGCCCCTGCTTTCAATTCTTTGGATATATAAAGAGCATGTTGTTTTGTGACCTTTTCTCACTAATGTATGAATAACTTTTCCATATCAGTAGCTGTATTTATTTCTGCAATGAGATTTTTTAAGGCATGCCTAGTACTCCATGGTGTGGCAGTAACAGTTTAGGTAACAAATTCTCTAGCATATACTGAGATGCCTTAAAGTTTTCCACATAGGTGTATCCTTATACCTATATTTTAAAAGTTATTATTATTTTTTTACATTTATTTATTTTATTTATCTTATTTTTGGCTGCATTGGGTCTTTGCTGCTGCACTGGGCTTTTCTCCGGTTGGGGTGAGCAGGGGCCACTCCTGTTACGGTGCGTGGGTCTCTCACTGCTATGGCCTCTCCTGCTGTGGAGCACGGGCTCTAGGTGCATGGGCTTCAATAGTTGTGGCACGCGGGCTCAGTAGCTGTGGCTCGTGAGCTCTAGAGCTCAGGCTCAGTAGCTGTGGCGCCCGGGCTTAGTTGCTCCGCGGCATGTGGGATCCTTCCAGACCAGGGCTCGAACCCGTGTCCCCTGCATTGGCAGGCGGATTCCCAACCACTGCGCCACCAGGGAAGCCCCTTCAAAGTTATTTTTAAATTGCACATGTCATATATGAATGCAAACTCCTTGTAAAAATTTTAGACATTACAGATATGATTAAAGTCTCCCTTTATCACCCCTCAGAACCTGCCCTTCTTCCACCCCACACCAAATAAGTCCTGGTATATTATCACAGACTTGGTGAGTATGCATTTACGCACATAGATACAGTAGAGCCTTACAAAATGCATGGTATCATCTGATGCCTTTCGGTGTAGGGGTTGGTTTTTAGATTTTTGTTTTCTTTTGCTTTTCCTTATATCAATCGAGTCATACTGAAGGGATTTTTCTGCAGTTTGGTTCTGTCACTCAACAGTACGTCTTCACTTGCACCTTTAATTTTTTCTTGTCAGGATGAATTCCCCATCAGGGAACCCACTGGGCAAAGGGCATGCTGAGGCTGTTTTGAAGCCTCAGGCCAGCCTTGGGGAGCCCTGGGGGTGGGTTGTTGAGGCCAACCTGGTTGTGAGCAGCCAGCGGCACATGTCGGCACTCCCAGGGGCCTCAGCCAGCCTGGCCACCTGTGCCGGGCGCTGACCTTGAACTCCCAGGGCCTGGGGTGGTGCGTAATCTCCCAGGGTGAAGGAAACTTCCTCGGCTCAGCCAAGGGCTGGATCTTGGATTTCTCTTGGTGGGGAAACCTCTAGAACCAAGGACTGAGTTCATCCTATCCTTAGTCTTCGGCACATAATCAGTACTGACCATCTAAGACCCTTCTTCTGTTTGATCTATTATCTGGTCATCTTAAGCTTTATCCTTGCCCCCAACATGTTCTCCACTCTGTCCAGGGATGTCACTGTCCCCCAGCCTCTGGTAAAGGATCCTATGCCCAGAGGCTGTTCACTCTCCCAGGTCCTGCCTAGGCATTCCAGCTCAGTCCTAGACCCACTCTGCTTCTTATTGGGTCTGAAGACAGATACCTCGGGGGAGGGGAGGCAGAGGTGCGCTCCTTCCCCTGACCTTGGGAAGGACGACCTGGAGCTGGCTGAGAGCCTGAGCCACCCAGTGACTTGGCAGGAGCCTCATCATTGTCCTGGCACCTCACTGTTCTGCTGTGCAGTCAGCCAGGGCAGGGGTGGGGTTAGAAGGAGCCTGAAACCTGTGCGTCCTGCCCGGAGGGAGCTCCATCCTGTGCTTTCAGCAGGTGCTGGTGTTGGATGCGCCCCAAGTTGGCAGCTGAGCTGGGCCTGCAAATCCCCACTGGGGAGCTGGCAAGCCTAGAGTTTCGGTCAACTTGTGGTCTGATTGTTTTCAACCTCTGCTTCCAGAGGTGTGCAGGGAAGGTAGGGAGACCTGAGCCCTGTTTGGCCCCTGCCCTCCGGAGCCCGTCCCCCTCTCCTCATTCCTCTGGGCTCCATCTTGCTCTGCCTTTCTGCATACAGGTGTATGTTTTTCCCAGTGGACAGATGAACAAATTGGGGTCCAGAGAGGGCAAGTGGCCTGTCTAGGGTCACACGGCCCATCACACTGGCACTAAGCCGGCTTCACCTATTTCTTAAGCCAGCCCCAGCATCTCTGCCACACCTGCTTAGTTCCCAGTGCCCACCACCCCCAACCCGCACTGGCCCTGGCCCCAGAAAAAAAAGGCCTCTGACCGGTTGGCAGGAGGTCTGCCCAGCTCAGATCCCAAGATCCTAGGTGGTTGGGTGGCGCCCTCTGCTGTCTGTGGCTGGGATCGCAAGGACACTGGACACACAGGGGCAGCCCTCTGGCCTGAGACGGTGCCTTGCAATCAAGGCATGCAGTCTCCCAGGACAGCTCAGCAGGCAGTTGGGAGTCCCTGCTCCATTTTACAGCCATAGAAACTGAGGAGCCGTGTGACAAGTTTCCCTACATTCACCTGTCTACATCTTTGCTCTGGGCTGGTTCAACTACTTAACCCCTTTATGCCTCAGTTTCCCCATGTTTCACTATAAGGCTTAGACCCTCCTCCACTTACCCAGACGAAGTGAAGGAGCATAAATGTGACACCCCTAAGGAGAAAGGCACAATCTACTTACCCTGCATTCTCAGCCCAGCTCCCAGAACAGGGGAGATTCTGGCACTTCCTCTTGAGCCTTTCCCGGAATCTGACAAATCTCTCTCCTTTCCTCCCACCCCCTCCCTCCTCGTCACTCCTCTGCCTCCTGTGACTTCCACTGGCTGCGCATCCAGCTGATCCATGACCAAGATAATCAGATTATCATGGGTCCAGAATAATCTATTCCATATGGCTTGCCAACTCGGTGGCTCCGGGAGCTAAAGGTGTGAGGAGAGGGGCTGATCTCAGTTGGAAGGGGCTTCCTGGGAGCTTCCGGGGCCTTAGCTGGGAGACTGATGGGGAAGGAGGGAGGTGGAGGAGAAGTTGGGAGCCTTCCTGCTGGGCCCTCTGACTGCTCTGGGCTCCAGGTGGCTGCTGCCCCCTCTCCAGCACAAGCACGGCCTCATCTATCCACGACCCAGTGGGGCTTAGGCTCCATGGTAGGGGGCTGGGCACTCCCCGTGCCTTTTCCACTCTCTGGATTGGGGGGTGCTCACTATAGGGCATTGCTTCTCAAAAGTGGCCAAGCTTCATAATTCTTGGGAGATTTTACTTTTCATACCCAGAATCTCCTCCAGGGATTCTGGTTCAAGCAGCTCCAGGGTGGGTCTGGAAACGTTTTTCTTTTTACATCTCAACAGGTCCCAGTGACTTGTAGTGAGGTTTCAAGGGGGCTTGAGGACTATGGGCCGTCGTCCCCACCTCGGCACCCTCACTCTCCAGGCGGCCCTCCAGGAGGAAAGGAGACAATCAAGTCCTCCAGAGGAGACAGGGGAGCTGGTGGTAGGACAGAACACTGGCTTTGGTCCCAGACAGAGCCAAATGGATCCCAGCTCTACCCCTACTAGCCATGTGACATAGGACCACCTCTCTGCTCCTCCATGTCTTTAACTACAAAGCGAGGCAATGACACCCACATCACGTCAGCACAGTAGGTATTACTCATGGCACAGAAGCAGAGGCTGGGGCCCAGAGATGGAGAGTGAGTTACCCAAGTGACACAAGTGGTACATGGCAGGGCAGGGGTTCTATTCTAAGCTACACTGGCCACACCCAAGAGGGGTGTCCTAGGCTGTCTAAAGGTGGGGACTTCTTGAATAACAATCGCTCCCCTGAAAGGGCTTGCCTCTCAGGCTGGTGCCGAGGTGTGGCGGGAAAATCCCTGGCAGTAGGAAACACCCAAATTAGGAGCTTCCCAGGAGGTGCGCCTGCTGATGCTAAACAGGCTGGCGGTAGCAGAGAGCTGCTTCCTTCTCCTGGGGCCTCTGGCTCCCGAGGGGATGGGGATTAGGGGCTGCAAGGGCAGTACTGACATTGCACCTTTGATTAGCACTCCTATGTCAGAGGGGCTGGCCGGGAAAATGAGGGCGCTGAGGCTGGGAGGTGGGAGGGGGAGAGCGCCCAGGACCCAGGCTTGGCCTGAGGAAGCCGGCTGGTTCCTAGCAGGAAGGCTGAGACGGGGGCCCCAGCCTGAGAGGGTGCTGCCCTGTCCTGCCTGCCCCCACCCTGGCCGAGGACCCCGACTGAACTCTCACCTCCGCTCGGTGGGGCTGCCCCAAGGCCTCATTTCCCAGCCTTACACGTTGGCAGGCGATGGCAGGCTCGGGCCAGGGGAGCAGGAGCCACTGGCTCCGGCACTTGTCAAAACACAGGCCCCAGAGGTGTGAAGTCCTCACCCCAGCGGGAGGGCGTGTGGGCCGTGCCGCCCGGAGAACTCATTAACTGGGGCAGCTCCCTAATGAAGCCACCGGAGAGGCTGGCGATAAGGAGATCAAAGGTGAGAGAGGCATGGGGGCAAGGGAAGAGGGAGGCTGGCTGACGGGAGGGGGTAGAGCCCAGGATCTAGGTTGGGGGTCCCCCCTTTGCCCCCACTTGGCTTCATCAGGCCCACTGACCACAGCCCTTGCACACTCTGGGCCCCAAGACTCAGAGGCAACAGGAAAGGGAGGGACTCCCACGTGGCACATCCAATTTGTCAGCCTTAGGGCTGAAGACTGAAGGACTGGGGTTGGGGGTGGAACCCTCCCATCTGCCCTGCCTCTCATGACATTTTTGTGAGTTCTTTGCCTCCACAGACACCCCTGGGTCTTTTTAACCCTCTCTCATGGTGTCTCTCTCCTGCTCCAGATCTCTCAGTGGCTCCCATGTAAGTGAGCAATGAATGTTAACTGTTCGGTCCCAGATCTGAGAATCCTCAGGGGCCAGAGCTGTGTTTTCAGGATAAACAGTCTGCCTCCCACACATATGGCCTCTTGTTTAAAGAATGTCTAGTTGATTTCGTACTTAATAAAACTTCACTTCAGAGCATTGATGCCCACAAACCAGTAATGGTGGTTTCCTCTGGACCGGGAATTGGAGGCCTCAGATGGAGAATAGTAAAGAGATTTGTTATACCCTCTGTACTTGTTCAACTTTTAATCACATGCATGTATTATATTTTCAAATATATAACAATATAACAAAAGGGTGGCTGATTGTCTAGGAGTTTTTGGTCATTCTGAGTTTTCTCAATTATTAGCTACAAAGTGGAAATCAGAATCATGTGGGAATTGGAGGAATTTTTTGACATTCAGAGGTTGGCAACAGAATGCCCAGAGCCCTCTGAGATCCCACCCCTCCTGCCTGTCCAGCTTTTAGGCTGCACCTCCCCCTGCTTGGGTGCACAACCAGTTCTCACCATTTGTTAGCTCTGGTCCAGTGGATCAAAGGGGCCATCACTGGGCTCTAATGCCAGGTTCTTGGCTTGGATCTGGAACCCCAGGAAGGCATCCATTGGCCAGGGTCCAGAAGGGGCAGACCCTGCTGACAGCTGCAGGCCTAGGCCAGGCTCTCATAGGGAGCAGATGGGCCCTATGGCATGTGTCCATGGAGTGGGCTCCTCCCCTTCTCCCCAACGGTGGGTTGGCATTGCCTGTCCTGGATGTGACCATGGGCATAAGCATCTGGGGCTGCTGGGACAGACTGCAGGGTAGAGGGTATAGAGGGTGTTAGAAAAGGCCAAAGGCAGTAGAAGAAAAAAGAGACAAGGGGAGGGGGGAGGTGGTGAGCAGAGATGCCCAGGAAGAAGGTACCAAGCCACTTGGCTTTGCTACACACCAGCTCACCCATCAATCTCACAGAACTGGAAGCCATGGGGGATGCAAAACAGTAGACCGCCGGCACTGAAAGAGACCCTAGATACCGCTTCTTCTTCTTCTTTTTTTTAAATTTTTTTTTTACCACTTCTTTTGAAGACATGATACCAGACACCAGGTACTTCACAGTCTAGCTGGAGAGCAGACAACCATGCATGAAGTGGCTATTTTGACAATGTGCAAACTCAAACCCAAGGGGTCAGGCAGGCAATGTATTAGATTCTCTGAGACTTCCCATGTGGACAATCATGTTGTCCATAAATAGAGAGACTTTTATTTCTTCCTTTCCAATCTGTACGCCTTTTATTTCTTTCCTTATTGCACAAGCTAGATGCCCCCCCCCCACCTCCCGGCAACGTTGAAGAGGCATGGGGTAGGAGCAGACATCCTCACCTTGTTTTCAGTATTAGGGGGAAATCTTTCAGTCTTTCACTATTTAGTATGCTGTTAGCTGTAGCTTCTTTGTAGATGCTTTTCATCAGACTGAGAAAGTTCTCCTTTAGTCTGAGTTTGCTGAGAATTTTTATCATGAAGAGGTGCTGGTTTTTTTTTTTTTTTTGGCTCCGCTGTGGTTTGTGGGATCTTATTTCCCTGACCAGGGATTGAACCCAGCAGTGAGAGAGCCCAGTCCTAACCACTGGACCACAAGGGAATTCCCCTGATTTTGTTAAATGCTTTTTTTCTGTGTCATTTGCACTCACATTTCATTGGCAAGTCCCGTTATACCTGCCCCAAAGTGGCAGAATACCAGCTAGAGGCCAGTGGTGGCAGCGGTGGCAACAGGCCGAGCCCTTGATCCTGCCAGGCTGAAGGTGGCCTGGAGGGCAGCAGGCTTCCTCTCCCTCCACTCAAGACGGTCCAGCAACCTGCCCAGATTCAGCCAGCTTGTTGGATTTACCTAGGATAGCCTTGTCCCTCCCACTCACCACCACCAGGGAGGGGTGCACCCAGGACCAACCTGCCTCAGAGGAGGAACGGATTACTCTGGCCTCTGGCAGGAATCAGGGCCCCACTCCCGGTCACTATACGAGTCCACAGACCTGGCTGCACTATGCCCTGAGGCTCCCATCATTCAAACTGGAAACGAAGATACAAGAAAACTTAAGAATTTGCATAAGATCCCCAACAGGTGAAGGCAGACCCAAACCTAAGTACTGAACCTCCAGTTCCCCGACCTTGCTTCCTTTAACCTACTGAGCTGGCCCAACACCCTGGACAGCGCCCGCACTGGCGCAGGCAGGAGGCCCGAGTGTCTGGGTCAGGTGCCCATGCGAGGACCCAGGAGGGGCCAACCTGGCGCAGTCAACGGGCAGGCACCTTTGCCCCCCGTTGGTTCAAAGGGTCAAGCCCCGCCCCCACCAGGCCCCGAGCCCGCTTTGAAGTGCTGATGCGGCCTGGAAGGGGCCACTTCACACCTCGGGCTCAGGATAAAGCGGTCGCTGGCCGCCGGCCCCCAGACGCGCCGCCGCTGCCATGGCCCAGTCCCTGTGCCCGCCGCTCTCTGAGTCCTGGATCCTCTCCGCGGGCTGGGGCCCAGCTCGGCCGCCGCCGGCCTCCAACAGGGACTGTGGCTGCTCGCCCGCCTCGTCCCCGGACTCCTGGGGCAGTGCCCCGGCCGGCAGCCCCGTGTCTAGCCCCGGGAAGCCCGTCACCAGCGCCGCCCTCCGCGCCCCGACTGCGGGGAGGCGCGGCGTCCGCGGCAGCCGCCTAGGCAGCGGGCAGCGGCAGAGCGCCAGCGAGCGCGAGAAGCTGCGCATGCGCACGCTCGCCCGCGCCCTGCACGAGCTGCGCCGCTTTCTGCCCCCGTCAGTGGCGCCCGCCGGCCAGAGCCTGACCAAGATCGAGACACTGCGCCTGGCCATCCGCTACATCGGCCACCTGTCGGCCGTGCTGGGCCTCAGCGAGGAGAGCCTGCAGCGCCGGCGCCGGCGCCACAGCGACGCGGCGCTCCCTCGAGGCTGCCCGCTGTGCCCCGACGGTGGCCCCGCGCAGGCGCAGACGCAGACGCAGATGCAGACTCAGGCGCAGGCGTGCGGCCCAGACCTGGGCTCAGCCGCCAGCGCAGTGGTGTCCTGGGGGTCCCCGCCCGCCTACCCCGGAGCCCTAGCGGCGCCCGAGCCGCGCGATCCGCCGGTGCTTTACGACGAGGCGGCGTGCCCGGAAGGGCCGGCGATGGAGCCAGGCCCCTCATCTCCGGTTAGTACCTCCTTCCCGCGCGGAGCTCCCTCCGGGCGCGGCGCAGTAGTGGATGGCGCTACCTACTGTCTCACGCCCCCTGGCGCGCACTGCGGGGACCAGCCCCCGTGCGGCTCCCCCACTGACGGCCCGGCCTCGCCTGCTCGCCCTCCGGAGCAACAGAGTTGGTGTGCCCGGGGCGCTCGAGCGGCGAGGGGAGGGAGAGTACACGCAGGGGGCGGGGTCCCGCTCCCCGCCAGAGGCGCCCTAAAAGTGGAGCTCGCGAGGCGGACACCCACGCTCGGTGTCCAACGCTGAGGGCCTCGCTGTTCCCTCTCTCCTCAAGCTCTTTCCCGGCGACGTACTGGCCCTGCTGGAGACCTGGATGCCCCTCTCGCCCCTGGAGTGGCCGCCGGCCTGAGTAGTTGAAGTGACGGTGGACATCTGGCACCCCGTTCTGTGAACACCGACGCCTTTTTGGCCTCTGCGCCTTCGAAGAGGTCCCACTCCAGACTCCCTTTCCTGGAAGAGGGCACCGGCGATACTGGCATGGGCATTGCTGAAAGGGAGAGCCTGTCCCCACCCAGGACGGACTTCCCCAACCCCTCCCGTGATGAAGGGACCCAGAGAGTAGACACTTCGAGGCAGGCAGGAGGCTCTGCCTAGTACGTGTTTATTTATTTGTGAATAAATTTTGTGCTGGTGTCACTTGGCAAGTTCTTCTTTCTCTACAGGGGCACAAAGCTCCCTTCCCCTCCTCCAAAGGACGTAGGAGAGTTGGGAGGGTTTCTTGCAGTCTTCAGCCCCCAAAGCACACAGGCTCAGACCCCTTCCTCCTTTCCCTCAGCCCTGGCTTAGCACCTCCTGTTCCAGATGGGTTAGCCTGAGGGGGGAGGAGATTCATTGGAGAAAGTGGCAGCGAGCGGAGTCTGTCCATCTTTTCTTTGAACCTGGTGGGGAGCTGAATAAAACCAAGTATCTCTGTAGAAAATGCATTTCCATTAGTGCGTACTTACTGTGCACCAGGTCCTTTACACATTTTATACCTAAGTAATCATTTTGCAGAAGGATAAGCCAAGAATCAGCACTCAAGCCTAGGTATGACTTCAGAATCCGGGCTCTCAGCTCTGGTAGGGTTTTGCCAGCTCCATTCATTCTGGGGTCTGAGGGGACACCAGCTCCAAGGGCTCATTGCATGTGTCCCAAGTCCTTATTCCCCTTGTGCTGGAGCGTTAGGCCTGGACCCTGGGATTTTCCCATCTCCCTTCACTCTGGTTTCTCTCCCATGTGGTTTAGAGACATGAAATAATATCAGTGGTCAGCCCCAAGTTTAAGTAACTGTGACCTCCTAGAGGCCTGGCTAGGGTGAGATGAGAGGTCCATTGGTTGCATCCAAATCCACAGAGCTGACCTGGAACCAGGCTTGGATTCAGATTAGGGAAGTGCTGTGTGGGGAAGGGGGAGCCTTGAGCCCAGAAGGAGCCTGGCCTCAGTCAGGGGGTCTGGTGAGCAGTCAAGCCTGGGGGGTGGTGACGTGGGGTAAGGGGTGTAGCCTCTCTGTCCGAGGGTTCCTCAGCCATCTATGGATACTCAGTTCTTCCCCTCTGCCCCGCTCAAGTATCTTTGAAATACTGGCCTTGGCATTTTTTATAAGAGCTTTATTGAGGTATAATTTATGTACCATAAAATTCACTCTTTTAAAGTACATAATTCAATGGTTTTAGTATATTCATACGGTTATGTAACCATCACCACTGTCTAATTTTGGGTCATTTTCCATCACCCCCCAAAAGAGACCCTGTAACCATTAACAGTGACTCCCCATTATTCCGTTCCCCCACTCCCCACCCCAGCCAGCTCATCTGCTTTCTATCTCTATAGATTTGCCTGTTCTGGACATTTAGTATGAATGGAATCATATAACATGAGACCTTTTGCATCTTGCTTCTTTCACTTGGCATCATATTTTCTCATGTATCGGTACTTTGTTTCTTTTTATTGCTCAATGATATTCCATTGTATGGATATACCACAGTTTATTTATCCATTGATATTGATAGGTTTGTTTTGAAACCACTTTGGAGATCATTTCCAGTGCTCTGGCCCAGGCCAGGAGGGGCAGTGATTCAGAGTGGGGTGGGGGGCTCACTGTGTATAATTCAGAAGCCCAGGCGCACCCTGGCCAGCGTTTGGCTGCACAGAGTGCGATGCAAAAGCAGAGGCCCTGCAGGGGGGCGGGACCTCACACCTTCGCTGATCCGCCCCCTTTCCCGCACCTCCACCCCCAAGGCGCTCTCCCCTCCCAGAGCCCTAAGGAGCAGAACGGGAAGTCTTTTCCAGGACCCAGCCCAGTTTAGAAAATCTATTTACATGGCAAAGGCCCCGTGGTTTAGGACGGGGAATTAAAGTTATTAGCAAGTCTTTTCACAGATAAGTGGGGCTCATCGGCCAGCCCCCTCCCCTGCGGAGAGCCTCCCCTCGCTCTCTGAGCCCAGGAGCGGCCCACTGTTTATTAGCACCTGGGTGTGAATTTTCATTAGCACGTCCCTGTTAATAAGAGAGGTCTGGAGATGGGAAGGGGGCGCCTCCCACCACTCCCACGCCCCCACCCCCTTCCTGGGCTGGCCGCACTCACACCCACCGGGAGGAGGACCGTAAGCAGCGTCCAGGTAGGTGAGCCCTGGGCGAGTGCTCGCTCTCAGTTCTCCGCTAACCTGTGAGCTAACCCCAGTTAGCAGGGCCATCTTGAGGATGGGCAGTTAGGTAAGGAAGAGGCTAACTAACACGCCCATGCAGATATTCAGGGGCAGCGCTGGGACTGGGACGCGGGTGTGACTCTAGGGCCTGCCTGTGTGCTTCCCCGATGGTGCACTGCCTTTGCGACAGCTGAGCAAGGACAGAGGGTGCTGGGTGGCGCCTCACCTCACCTGGGGCTGGTCCAGAGCGGTCTGGGCACCGTCCTGCTAGAAGTGGGAGGAGGGGGAGGATGGCATCAGAGGCCTGGCCTGCGGATCCGCCTGCACGCTGGTCGCCGCCAGTCAACAATGCTGCCCTCCTTTCCACCTTCGAAGCCCAAGGGGTCAGAACCCACATGGTGGAGAAACAGACATATATGGAGCAGCAATTTCAAGTCATTTTAGCCTCAGAGCCACAGGTGAGGCGGGCAGGTGGTGCTTATACCAATTTTACAGATCAGGACACTGGAGCACAGAAAAAGGTCAAGGAATTTTTCACAAAGCTAGTACGCGGCTATTGGGGTGGGGACAACGGTGGGTGGTAGTCGACAAATCCGGTCTTTGCCTTAGCCTGGCAGGCAAGTGTGTGAGCATGTTGGGGGTGTGAAATAAAGCTCCTAAAGCACATGGACCACCAGCGCCGTTGCCAGCAGGGACGTGCCACTGCCTGCTGACCACACGTGTTGCTCCCGCTGAGACAGCTGTACTGTGTAGATGCTGATGCTGGCCGGGCCAGTGTTTTAAGGAGGGGCAGCTAAGCTGATTGGTCGACATGCAAGACATTTATTCAAGGACACGGCACTTGGGTCACCGTATGAACCCAGGGGCGGAGGGAAGGGCTGGTGGTCATGAGTTGTCTGTATCGGCAGATGGCAGACTGTCCTGGTAGCAGGGCTGGAGAGCTGGGCTCAGCCGTGGGTGGGCAGGTGGTGCACCTGGAGGAGGGCCGTGCGTTGGCCATGCGTTGCTAAATAAACAGGTCCATCTGAGGGGCACATGGATGCCCCAGGATTCTGAAATACCCCCTACCTGGAGAACCAGGCTGGCACAGGGCTGGGGAGGGAAGTGAGCCCTAACTGCAAAGCCCCTGTTCATCCCAGGGCGAGGCCAGGGCCACTTTGTCCACTCCCCCGCTCTCCCCCACTCTCCCCCAGTGGCAGACCCTGCATTTGCACAACGCTGAGGGTAAGTGCCTCCTCAACTTTGTACCCCAGGCACCCATTTGCCTCACCCTAGTCCCAACACTCCCCTGAGAAGACCCAAGGTTCTTGATGCTGCTTCTAAGGGGCCCTTTCTCCCAGTGGGCAAGGACCTCTTTGGGGGCCACTGGCACAGCCCCAGTGGTGCACCAGCGCTAGTGCCCTGGATCCCCAGCCTAGTGCCACCTGGGCCTCTTCTGCCCATCTTCTGGCACTTTACCAGCCCTGGCTCCTTCTCCTTCATCCCTCTGTGGGCCCCAGCATCTAAGGCTCCCTGTGAATGCCCCAGCCCTCCTCGCTCCCCCCATGCACACTAGGAAATGAGGAGGTGGCCTGGTGTTGCCTGCATGTGACTTTGGAAAGGGTGGACAGGGCACCTTCGTTGTCTCGGCCTGTTCAGCACCCCTCCTGCCTTCATCCCTTGCAGCCTGTCATTTTCTTTTCTCCAGACAGCTCCCCCTTCCTTAGTTTGGGTGGCCATGACCTCCATGCCCCCCCAGGGATGGGCACGTGCACAGGCTGGCAAGGTCGTCACGGTGAGTGGTTCAGGGATGTGACCACATGCAGGCCGGTGAGGAGCAGGCTCAGGACTTTGCTGGAACCATTGAGAAAGGGACACTCACTGTGGGTGCTGTTGGTGGCCATGTTGCCGCCCAAGCAGAGGGCCTACCTGGAAAGGGAGTCAAAACTGAGAGGCCAAGAAGGATTTCTGCTCTTATCCAACACCGGGGTCCAGCCACATGGAAAACATTACGCCTGGACTTTTACACTACATGAGCCAACAAATTCCCCTTGTTGCTAAAGTTAGTTTGAGTTGGGTTTCTGACACTTTCTGTTGAAAAATTCCATCAGGATTTGATACAGGCTGTTCCAAGCTGTGTAACCTGTGTGTCAATTTCCCTCTCATGTAAAATGGGGGTAATGATATCTACATTTCACAAAGCTTATATGAAAAATACACAGACCACGGTAGATGCCCCGTAAATGTTAGCTCCCCGTCACATTTAGGTGCCGTGTAAGGCCAAGACTATCATCCTAAGTTTTCCTTCCTCATCTCAGAGAGAGCTGCCACCATGCCTACTGTGGAAAAGGATTGTTGTAGAAAGTTATTTTTGCTGCTGTGTTTTCATTCCCATCCGGGGGAGGGCAAGGGGCAGAGTGTCTCATGCGGGGACCTCTTCATCCAGGGGACATTCAGCTATAGTCAGTATCAGCACCATGAGGGCGGTGTCGTGCCAACAAAGAGTGTGTGTGACCCAGGGGAGAAGGTGGATGGGGACACAAAAGCAGCTGCGGTCACAAAACAATGCAAGCATTTGGCCTTGGTGGGCGGTCTTGGGAGACGGCCGGAGGCACTAACCACTTGCAGTTCTCAAAGATACCACACGGTGTCCTCGGAGAGTCAGACGTAGGCCTTGAGCTGCAGGGGACTCCTCCACCCAGTTTTCTTGGGAAGGGCAGTTTCTAGAAAAGAAAAAGGCACCTCTCCGCCCTCTTCCTGTGCCCCTAGGTACCCCAGCCTCCTATAGGGTTCCCAGACCAGAAGGCAAGAGGCAGTAGTGGCACAGTTCCTGCCTGCCTCCTCACCTGCCCCTACTTTGCCTCTCATACCTGTGTGACCTCAGGCAGTCACTCAACCTCTCTGAGCCTCAGCCTCTCCAAAGTGATTCCATAAGGTTATGAGACAGCAAAGAGAGGGAAAAGAAGTAGGCGGAGAGAAAAGGAGGCCACACAGTAGCTGGGGTGGACTGGGCGTCTTGCTCATTTGAACAAAGTGGCTCCTGGTCCTATGAGGCAAGTGGTCCTCACAAGGCCTGGGACTCTGGCTGACATCATTGCCTGGGCCCTGCTGGGGGTCTGGACTGGGTGGGAATGAAGTTTACACACCACAGCAGCTTTGGAGTCTGGAGACAATATCGCTGTTTATTTAGGTGACACATCTGCCCGCCTGAGGATTCCAAGTGGCTTAGTGGTTGAAGGCCCCCCAAACTGGGCCTCTCCCCTTGCTGGCTCTGCAGAGGTCCCAGACTGCAAGTCTAGGCCCCTTAGGCCTACTGAGCTGCAGCCCTTTGTCACCGTGTCTCTTGACCTCACAGCATTCCAGGGCAAAGCCTGCCTGCTGCCAACCTTTTCAGAGAGCCCAGAGCAGCAGCCCTGTCACTTCTTGAGGTTCTCTCTTTGGAGAAGCAAGGAATACCTCTGAAGCCGGGTCCAGTGCTCCTGTTCTTTCACCTTGTTCTTCACCGGCTTCTGAAACCTGTGGGTCACACAGTTGATGAGAGGAACCTGCTTTGTGCTGCGTTGCCCCCCACCCCCCCCCCCGGGGGCTCCTAGGTCCCCAAGGCAGACCCTGACCATCCTGGGCTGATATAAGAAGCTCTCCAAATGACACATCTGCTTCCTGTCTGTGTTCTCAGGACTCAGCCTGGTGCACAGAAGGCACTCGAAACAACTTCACTGAAGGAACAATATAGGTCTAGCATCCTAAACTAGGAAATGTACAGTGATAGAAGGCATGGTGAATTTACGAACTAAAAGTCCATTTGCAGGACCAACGTTAAATACATCCGAATGCCAATAGTTACATTTAACAAACATTCCTTGAGCATCTACTAGTGACCGGCACTGGTGGACGTGTTGGAAAGATCAAAGTGACTAAAACAGCTGCCCCTCCCCCCAGTTTAGTAAGAGGGACAAGAGGAAAAGAACATTTGTAATAGGAGGCATTTAAGAGCAATAGAGGTAAAGTGCAGAGAGGAGCACTCCCTGCCTGGGCAGTGCTCTCAGAAGATAAGATTTTTGAGTTGAGGTTTTTTTAAAAAAAATAATAGGTTTTTAAAAAATAACAAATAAATGCATAGTCAGTGTGGAAGAATCAGAGAAGCCCAGGGTCACCCCTCATTCTGCACGTAGAGCTGGCCACTGCAAGCAGGCAGGAGGAGGCCTTCATTCTGGGGAGAGGATGCAGGCTGCTGCCAGCTTTCCGCCTCTGGTGCCTGAGTGAGCGATGTTTTAAAAAATGTTTAAAAGCTTAGGGCAAACGGGAGAAGGGACACTTTTGTGGGGAAAGACAAGGACTGCAGTTTTTTGCGGCTCTGCCTATGGGACAGTCACATGGAGATGTCTGGTACACAGTGCATTATAACTTAAAGAAGTAACCTATGCTTTGCTTTAAAAAAAAAAAATCAGGGATACAAGTGAGTGTACAATTAAATCTCCTTCTCACCTCAGATCCTTATTTTCTGTTCTCAAAGCAACTGTAATTAACAACTCCTTATAAATCCTTGAATACTGTTCATACACACAAGTACAGACATGCATATAATCTTTTTTTAAATTTAAATGGAAGTGTGCAACACACTGTTGTGCCGTCTGCCTTTTTCACTGAAAATGTATCCTGGCAGTTGCTTCCAGGAGGCACTCAGATCTGCCTCATTCTCTTTCCCTACTGATGACACTTGGAGATTCCAGTATACAGTGTGTGTGTGTATATGTGTGTGTTGGTGGGGGGAGCGGATGGGCAGGGGGCAGGCAGAGGGTGTGCAGGTTAGAAACTCGGCCTTGGCCCCTCACTGCTTGTGTGCAAACCCAGCTCCTTCACTTATAAGGTGCTGACCCTGGACGGGCAATTTGACTTCTGTCTTCCTCGCTGTACTGTGGGGATGATAATAATCATAGTAAGAAACAAGATATGCCACAAAGTACTTAGCA
The DNA here is from genome assembly GCF_028564815.1 of Eubalaena glacialis. NCBI lineage: Eukaryota > Metazoa > Chordata > Mammalia > Artiodactyla > Balaenidae > Eubalaena > Eubalaena glacialis. The sequence continues at coordinate 38,733,886 of NC_083717.1, forward strand.
TAGTACCTGGCACACAGTAGGTGCTCAGTAAAGGTTAATTTTTTTTCATTTTTTAAAATTGAAGTATAGTTGATTTACAATGTTGTGTTAATGACTGCTGTACAGCAAAGTGAATCAGTTATACATATATATACATTCTTTTTTTAAATATTCTTTTCCATTATGGTTTATCACAGGATATTTTTTAAAAATATTTATTTATTTATTTATTTAGGCTGCCCCGGGTCTTAATTGCATAACGCTGACTTCTTAGTTGCAACATGCATGTGGGATCTAGTTCCTGCAGGAATCAAACCTGGGCCCCATGCATTGGAAGCGCGGAGTCTTACCCACTGGACCGCCAGGGAAGTCCCTATCATAGGATATTGAATACTGGTCTCTGTGCTATATAGTAGGACCTTGCTGTTTATCCATTCTATATATAAAAGCTTACATCTGCTCACCCCAACCTCCCACTCCATCCCTCCCCCAACCCCCTCCCCCTTGGCAACCACCAATCTGTTCTCTGTGTCCGTGATTCTGTTTCTGTTTCATAGGTAGGTTCATTTGTGTCATATTTTAGATTCCACATATAAGTGATATCATATGGTATTTGTCTTTCTCTTTCTGACTTACTTCACTTAGTGTGATAATCTCTAGTTGCATCCACGTTGCTGCAAATGGCATTATTTCGTTCTTTTTTATGACTGAGTAGTATTCCATTGTATTTAGGTACCACATCTTCTTTATCCATTCATCTATCGATGGACATTTAGGTGGTTTCCATGTCTTGGCTATTGTGAATAGTGCTGCTATGAACATAGGGGTGCATGTTATCATTTTGAACTATAGTTTTGTCCAGATATATGCCCAGGAGTGGAACTGCTGGATCATATGGTAATTCTATTTTTAGTTTTCTGAGGAACCTCCAAACTGTTGGCTGCACCAATTTACATTCCCACCAACAGTGTAGGAGAGTTCCAGTAAAAGTTAATTATAATAACACTATTGCTGCTGCTAAATAAGTGGAAGTAAAATTGCTGGGCGGAGGGGTCAGGACAACGTGGAATCAGTGAGCGACCAGCCAGGAGGCAGCGCATAGATGGAACTAGGGCAAGTTTTAAAAGGAGGACTGAAAATAAAGTCATTAATCTGTTCAAAGAAGACGTGGGTGACTTTTAAAATATAATGTTGGAGTGTAGAAGGGCTTTCTCTATGATCTAGTAATAAATAATGGCTAACCTTTACTGAATGTGCCAGGCAATGTCCTATGAGGAGATAGGACTGTCACTGTTTTACATATGAGGACACTGAGGTCTGACCCGTCACACAGCTAGAGGCCCTCGTCTACCCCCCATCGCATTGCAGACTTGCACCCTGAATTTGAGGCTCTTTACAACCGCCCCTCAGCAAAGCCTAAGGGAGAAGATGGAAAAATACCAAACTTCTGTTTGGCTAAACAAGCAACCAAAATTACTCCTATCCAAAGACAAAGCAGGAAAAATTATTCACAACATATTAACAAAGAACTCTTAAAATCAAAAGAAAATGAACTCACCTGTAAGAAAAAGACCCAGGTGGGGTCACAGGAGAGAGAGAAACGTACAATAGATGTAACACAAAGATGCTCAACCTTGTTAATTTCCAAATTAAAATAGTAATGAGCTATCAATTTTTATCCCTCATTTCTTGGCCAGTATGGGGAAGGGGTGAGGATGCAGAATGAATCCACCGTCTCTGGAGGGCTGGTGGGTACAACTATCCCAGTCCAAACATGCCTACCCCGTAACTCTGAAAGTCCACCTCTAATTTACCCTACAGAAATATTAGGAAAAACTCACAAAAATGACTGGTTGAGGATGTTGTCTGGGAAAGTGGGGCCAGAGTGACACCCATGATGAGTCTGCAGTGGGCTGGGGCGCAGATGGGAGAAGAGGACACGGGAGTGGGGTGTGGACTGATTGCTGGGAGCCGCGCTCTGGGCGGAGGAGAAATAAGGCGGCTGCAGAACTGGGAAGGCGTTTGCTTGTTTTCTAACATGGGAATGTGGTCGGGACACATGCCTGTGATTAGGACAGTGGAGGGGAAGAGGTCACCAACCAGATGGACAGTAAGGTCTGGGTGTCCTGGGGGAGGAGATGGCCTTGGGTATGAGCAGGATGCCTCTTTCTCTGCATCAGGAGGGAGACAGGGGGTGGGGGGTGACCCAGGAGACCCGGATGAGAGGGCAGCCAAGGAACTGGCGTGCTCTGGGAAGTGGGAGGTGAGGTTATCCACCAACGGCCAGGGCAGGGGTGGTGGGAGCCGCCTGCCACGTGGTACCGGCACATCTCCCGTGTGCTTCCCCTTGGCAGTCAGTGCTCAGCGGTGAGGAGGGACAGGGGAGGATGCCTGTTCATGTGAGGCTGGGCACTGACTGTCAGGTGCCCCCTGGGGAAAGCCCTCTCTGGAGACTGAGACAACCTCCCTCCACCATCAGCAAGGAAAGGGTTTTCCTTCCCATGATGGCACAACAAATGTGACTGCTGTCTATTGTTTTGAAGCAATGTGTGTGCATACATCTTCCAAAAAGATGGACTGTCCATCTGCAAAGTGGGAGAGGAGATGGAACATCTGTAAGGCCTCCCACAAAACCTCTGAATTCCAATAGCCCGATGGCATGCACATTTGGGATCTATGAGTCTATAAATAATTTTCCAGGGATTCGTCCCTTTGTTTCTCAAGAAAGGCAAAGGAAGGTTAGGATAGGCCCACAATTTCCCTCCCAGGGATAGTAAAAATGGGGGTGGGGTGGGGTGGGAGGGTATTCCTCCTCCACCCTCAAGGGAAATGTCACCTGGTGTCCATACAGGGCCTGCCGACCCCCTCGCCAAGGGGGCGTGTGCCCTGTGGAGCTGGGACTGTTGGGTCAGCCCAGAAGCCCACCTTCTGCTTGGCCATAGGGAACAAAGGGGGCTCGGGGGGGGGAGAGAGAGAGAGAGAGAGAGAGAGAGAGAGAGAGAGAGAGAGAGAGACATAGAGAGAGAGACATTTTGTTTCTGTCAGCTTCCTGTGTCCTGAAATTTCTGTCTTGTGATCAAAAGTCTGAGCCAGCCGAGATGGCAGATACTACAACAGGGAGTGGAGCCAGATGGAAATGGTGCCCTGGAGGCCCAGGCTGGATGGGAGCAGAAGCCAGGCCTGCGGGGGTGGGGGGGGGGCACACTGGGTACTATCTGGGCTCCTTTCAAAGTCCTAAAGGCAGGCTCCTTCACACTGGCTATTTATAAAAGTCCCAAGTGCAGGTTTTGCGAAAACAATTTGGACAGACTATCGCGAGTTTGAAACTCTGAATCCATTGCCTTAAAGTTTCACCTAGTTTTAGGGCCAATGGAAACTGTTTCAGACACAAGGAGTAAATAGAGAAAAAAAAAAAAAAAAGATAAGATTAACATCCTCGGACATATATGGTTATGTGTGAGAAACGATAGTAAAATGTTAATGACAGAATCTAGGTTGTGGGTATGTGGATGTTTACTGACTTTTTTCAAAGCTGCTGTATATTTAACATAATAAAATGTTGGAGGCGAGGTACTCTTTGGAAAAGCCCCAGGTGTCAGACCTCAGAGCAAGCAGAACAGGAAGAGCCTTCTTTAAATCAGTGTTTCCTAATTTATCTCTGGGACCCAATTCAGAAAATGGGTTGCCGTGAGGAATATGATTTGAATACTGTGATCAGGCCCAAGTAAATGTCCCTTCAAGCTAGGCCTGCCCCACCCACACAGTGCAGCCCCTCCCGGCTCCTGCTGGGTCCTCGGAGCCAGGGAGCACTTCCCTGAGCTCTTCCCTTCCCCAAGCTCCCACTGCCTGTTTAGCCCCGAGCCTTGTCCCTGGCCCCCAGCGCCCCACCTGGTCAGCCCTGCTGACTCCAGCCCTCTTCCCTGCAGAAGGTTCCCTGGGAGGCAGTCCCCTCCACCCCACCCAGCCTCTGGGGTCCCTCCCGGTGAGGGGTTGGGGTGTGGGACCTAGGGGCTAAGCTGTGTTGACAGGGAAGAGAGACGGTTGGGAAGGGAGACAGTTGGGAAGGGGGAACTGGAGGAATCCCTCCCAATTCCCACTGGGGGTCAGGATAGGTCTCTGGGGTTCCAGAGACTGGAGGGGGTCAGGGCAGACGGACTGTCTTCTCATGAGAGCAGACCCAACCATAGCGGGGTGGGGAAGGATATTATAGACACCTTTCCCACGGAAATTACATAGTCGTTAAAAACCACTGTGACAAGGAAGTTTTTCTTAAAATTAAAAAGTCATTAAGTTGTATTCTGGAGTGACATAAAGCCAGATTTAAAAAGTGAACACGATCTCAACTTAGTAAAAATGCTAAGGATAAAACCTTAAGGAAATGTACTAACACATTAATGGCAGTGCTGGGATTTGGGGTGATGGGTTGTGGGTTATTTAAATTTTCTTCTTTGTATTGTCCTGTTTCCCAAATTTTACAAGTGCATATATATATTTCAGAAATAATGAATAACATTTTTTGCAGTGGGGAATTACTCTGTTATGGTAGTAGTTCTACATGTGAAGCAACCTTATTGGGCTAATAAGCAGAGTTCAGCAGGTGTCTGAGTGGTAACGTCCACCTGGCACCCTGGTTGAGGGCGGGAAATGTCAGTTAGGGGCTGAATGTCCTGAGTTGCTTGGGCCCTCGGCTGCCAGCCAGGAGGTAAGCTGCCCAGAGCTGGAGCTGCTGGCCTGTGGTCCATTCCCAAAAGGAGGGCAGCCTGTTGGCTTTTGGGTGAAGTGGAGAGGCTCACCCTTCCTAGGCCAGTAAAAGGAGGGGGTTCCACAGAAAGGACAGAAATGGGAACACGCTCATTAAACAAGTTCTCTGAGCCTCATCAAACAAGAGTACCAGAAAGCTCCACACCATGACCTCCAACCCAGGAGAACGGCCTCACTACAGCCATGACCTAACCTCACACTCTTGACTTTTTTTAAAACCAGTATTTGAAATTTTCCAAAATCATGCACATGTTTGATAGAAAAGAGCAAAGAGGAAAAACACAAAGAAAAAAATCACACATCCTTCATTACCCAAATATAACTACTGTTACTAGTGGTGTATACATTTCTAGTCTTCTCTCTTTTACTCAAAATCAGGATTCTACTGTAAATAATATAATCTCTCTCCATCTTTTATTTAGAAAAATTTCAGACCTATAGAAAAGCTGCAAGTAGTACAACGAGCCTTCACCTAGACTCACCAGTTAGCATTTCCTCTCCCTCTCTTTCTCTCTCTCTCTATAAATATTTTCCTGGGTTTCAGCAGTTGTTAACATTTTCTCTTTCTTTCTGTCTCTCTCTACAAATGTTTTCTTAGACCACTTGAAAGTAAGTTGTAGACATCATAATACTTGACCCTTAAATTCTTCAGCTGCATCTCCTAAGGACAAGTCAAGTCATCAAGGGTCAAAATAAGAAACTTCCAGGTGAGGGATAGCTGAGCATTCTTGGTAAATCTTTAATCAGGGGAAATGTCAACTGACCCCTTCTTCACTGTCCTCCTCCCCCAAGACCCATGGACCATATTCCCCTCCTGGTGGGTGGGCATGCTTCCCCCCATGAGGTACTGGAAGCCGCCTCAGCAACACATCACAACCCAGGGAGGAACTGAATGCGGCGGTTAATGCAGTCACGGAGGAGAGCTGTGGTGCCCCCTCGTGGTGATATGTACAATCCTCCCAGGCGTGAATTTGAACTCAGAGGGGACCCATCACCATTTTTGTACCTACCATTTACTGAGCGACCACCCTGTGCCTAGCACTTTACATGTATTTTCTCACTGAATACCTACGAAGCCTGGAGAACAGGCATCATAAAAATGTTCAGAACACAGTCTGGCACATAGTAGGTGCTCAATAAATATTTTTGAATGACTAAGGGAACTGAGGCCTTCAGAGGCTAAGTAACTCACCCAACGTCTCCCCCAGTTAGTAAGTGATAGAGTCATAACTCAAATCTGGGACTTCCCTGGTGGTGCAGTGGATAAGACTCTGCGCTCCCAATGCAGGGGGCCCAGGTTCAATCTCCGGTCAGGGAACTAGATCCCATGTGCATGCTGCAACTAAGAGTTTGCATGACACAACTAAGGAGCCTGCATGCCGCAACTAAGGAGCCAGTGAGCCACAACTAAGGAGCCAGCGAGCTGCAACTAAGGAGCCCACTTGCCGCAACTAAGACCCAGCGCAACCAAAAAACCCCTCAAATCTGAGTATCTTAGCCATTTCACTTCGTTCCTCGAGGGACACTGAGACCCTGGCAGGGAGAGCCCACCAAAGCCCCCCAGCTCTGTAGTGGCAGGTGGTGTGAGAGTCCACGGCTCCACTGACAACCCTCTTCCACCTGACAGGTATGGTCAGATCATGGCAGAAATTGTCAACAAGAATTTGAAAACCCCTAGAAGTTTGTTGTGGATGGATTGGAAGAGACCCCTGCTTCCCCAGAATGGACTGAGTACCATTAATGATGCTTTTATAGGAGGAAGGAACACAAGCAGAGTCCCTGTGAGGCTGGGGTTTACAGAAAGGGGAAGAGGAAAGATGTATCACATAATCGTTTATCTGGATGACGGAGAGAGGAAAGGGGTCTTAGACTAGGGGCTGGCAAACATCTTCTATAAAGGGCCAGATAGTAAATGATTTAGGCTTTATGGGTCATAGGGTCTCTGTTGCAGCTGTTCAACTCTGCTGTTGTAGCACTTACATAAGTAGATGAGACATAAAGCAGTGGGCGTGATGTATTCCAGTGAAACTTTATTTACAAAAACAGGCAGTGGGCCAAATTTGGCTGTAGTTTGCCAACCCCTGTCTTAGATGACTGTGTCTGATAATCCAAATATACTTAAAAAAAAAAAATTGAGAAAGCAAAAAGAAAAGACAGTCTTGACAGGAAGAAAACACCAACTTGCAGCCCTTCTTTTCTTACCAGCCTGAATTCATTACTCCTTTTCTACCAGTCTGAATGAGATTTGAATGCCGAAAGGATCTTACCATCAAGCAAACCACTATTCCTTAGTCGAGAGACAACCCCGGGTGCGGGGAGGAGAGAGAGACCCAGAACTCTACCTCTTTTGGAAGAAATTCTCGCATCTTTCCTCCAAGGGCAACACCTGGGGGAAAGTTGTGTCATCCAACACATTAGCTTGAGGAATGGTGCAATTTCTTGAGATTTGTTCCAGGAGTGGGTAGGCCTCGAAATTAAAATAGAAAATAGAATTTGGGATGTCCTCGGCTTGGCTGGCAGATCCAATTTCATCTGGATGGTCTCCTGGGACGAAACAGGAACACCGCGTTCTGTTACAGTGATCCCTTTCTCTGTGGCCTTGTAGTCCCGGCGGGCATGAGGGGCCGCTCTCTGCTTACAAAGCCGGGGTCACTGGGGTTGAGCTGTGAGGGGCTCACTTGATCTGGAGGAGCAGGGGTCCAGAGAGGAGACCTTGTCTGGCATTTTATCTAAGTGCCAAGTGAGGACTCAGCGGTGGTGTCCTGCTGGCCTGTGGTGGATGGGATGAGGCGTGGGGAGGAGACTGGGTGGGGTCACCCTATGCTTTCTGAGAGGACTGAGAAATTCAGGGAAACGGTCAGCAGGCCACAGGTCTGGGCAGCAGCCCTCACGATCCCCCTTCCGTACCTCGGAGCAGGAAACACGGGTGGTGTAAAGACACACCAAACACTGGCTTCCAGGGGACCGCCAGGTGGTAGGACCTTGGGGGAGCAAAGGCGCAGACGATCTGCGGCTTGGCCACATCCATGAGGTGCACAGAGCCATTGCTGGAAAAGATCAGCACCTGGGAAGCAAAGAGATGGTGAATGGGGACTTCTCCACTCTGTCACTCACCCCCGTGTGAAATAAGAAAAGCAGGTAGAAATAAAAGACGAACAGAGAATTTTTTCACTCTTGGCACCCAGCCTGTGGCCCCAGCCAGACCGTTCAGGGGACAGCAGCAATGTGCGTGTTTGCTCCTATGGAGCCTCCAGCAGCAGCTGGCCAGCCCCAGGGCTGTGTCTGTTCCGGGCCCGTCCTTCCCCACTTGGCCCTGCTTCTCTTGCTACTTCCCCCTCCACGCGGCCAGGATTCAGTTCTGCATCTGTGCCATACCCTTTCCTCCCACCTCCTCAGGGACTGTTCAAGCCAACGGCCGCTCCTGCCCTGGGATGGAGCTGAGGCCTCTCTCCTGCCTGGGCTCTTTCCTCTCTGTAGATGAACATACTAAACTCACCGCCATCTTTAAAACCCCCCTTGACCCTACATCCTCTTCCCGCTGCCACACACTCAGACGCCTGAGAGAGACTCTCCTCGCCCTCCCTGCACCCCGACCTCCCCTGCTGTCCCCCTTGCCATGGACACTGGTCTCCACAAAGTACTCGGTTTCTCTTCAGCACAGGACCCTGTGCTCTCGCTTTCTTCCAGTCCTTCTCCCTGAGCCGCCAGGAGCCCCCTCCTGGTTTTCCTGGGGCGCCCCTGTCCGTCACTTCGTGAGCTCATTTTCCCTGTCCCGGAAGACTTACAGTGTAAGTGATGGTAGCGCCCCCGGGAACCTCTTCTCTACGCACCTCCTCGCTCTGGCCAGCCGCGCTGCTCCCCACGGCTTTAACTACCGCTAACCGGCTACTGAGCACAGAATCTACGCTTTCAGCCCTGGACTCTCTCAGAGCCTCCTCTGGGGGTCCTGTAGGCCCCTGACTCCTGGCAGGGCCACACAGGGAATCACAGGCTTTCCCTCCAGGCCTGTGTTTCCTTCAGTGGCCCTGTAGGGATTAGAGAATCAGCTCCACAAGCCAAGAGCAGCCTCAGTGCCTCCCTGACCTCTGGCTGCAGCCCAGGCAGCCCTGGGCTGTGGGGCCCGTCTCCTCACTAATGCCGCTCCACTCGCCGCCCTGCCCTGGACACAGTTGGAGCTCCCTGGCTCCAACTCCCCTCTAAGCTTCAAACTCCATCCCAGACAAGGGCCCCTCTGCCCCCACCCCCCAGCCTCTTCCCTCCCCACACCCCACAGGAGTCTGATCCTGCAGCTCCTTGAACTTCCTGCTGGCCTGGGACATGGTGTTCTCTCGCCTCCATGGTGCTGCCCTCTTAGTGCCCGTGGCTCAGCTCACTGCCCATCACTTCCTCCCCACCGACCTCTGCAGGCTGAGTTAGGAGGCCTCTCTCTCCGTTCCACAGTATCCTTTGCATGATATATCACAGCCTTTGTCAGGTTCTAGGGCGGCTGCTTGGGGGCTCGCCTGTCTTCCCAACTGAACTGTGAGCTCCACGAGGGCAGGTGCTTTCTCCTTCGTGTCAGTGCCCAAAGCTAGTCTAGTGCCCAGCACACGATAGGCCTTCAACAAATATTGGGTTGGCCAAAAAGTTCGTTCGGGTTTCCCCCTAAGATGGGATGAAAAACCCGAACGAACTTTTTGGCCAGCCCAGTATGTTTGGAAGGAATAAAGAACACATTCACTAAAGAGCAATGAGGGGCCTGAGGAACCTACCATGCCAGGTAAGGCTTGGACTGGGGCCACTGCACAGATGGCTTCATCCAGGTGCTTCACAGGCCTATAGGAAACAAGACACACAGATATCCAGACTTGAAGACTTTTCAAGTTTTGCTATCTTCTCCTAGGCATATATCCTGGAGAAATTCTTGTCTGTAAGCATTAGGAGGTATGTCAGAGATGTTCACAGTAGTGAAAACTGGGAACAATCTAAATAAATCATTGGTAGGAGAATGCTTAAGTAATTGTGTTACATTATACAATGGGATACAATATAGCAATGAAAATAAAAGAGCTGGAGCTACATACAACATGTATGGCTCTCATGAACAATATCACAAAGCAAGTTACAGAATAAATAGCATTGAAAAACAAGTTGGAGAATATACATAATATGATTCCACTTACAGGTCCCCTAAAATATGCACAGCTAAACAATATATTGCTTGGAGATACAGTCATATGGATGTGGTTAATTCTTAAAGGAAAACAAAGAAATGATGAATTTAGGAAAACATAAATAAATAAATAAATTTAAGAAAAAAGAAAAAAGGGACTTCCCTGGTGGCGCAGTGGTTAAGAATCTGCCTGCCAATGCAGGGGACACGGGTTCAATCCCTGGTCCAGGAAGATCCCACATGCTGCGGAGCAACTAAGCCCGTGCACCACAACTACTGAGCCTGTGCTCTAGAGCCTCTGAGCCACAACTACTGAGCCCGTGTGCCACAACTCCTGAGCCCACATGCCTACAGCCTGTGTTCCGCAACAAGGGAAGCCACCGCAATGAGGAATGCGCACACAGCAACAAAGAGTAGCCCCCCGCTCACCGCAACTAGAGAAAGCCTGCGCACAGCAATGAAGACCCAGTGCAGCCAAAAATAAATAAAGTAAAAAAAAAAAAAAAGAAAACAATGTGGTAGATTGAAAAAAAAAAGTAGACATAATATTTGGCAGTAACTCCCACTAAAAAGGTGGAGTCTATTTTTCTGCTGCTTAAATGTGGGTGTGGCCAGGTGACATGCTTTGTCCAGTGTCAGAGGCTTGGAAAGCATCAGTGAACCTCGCTGGCTGCTGGGAGCCCTCAGGCTACCGGGTGACAGAGACTGAGATGGCCTGCAGGAGAGGCCGAAAGGAAGAGTGCCCCAGCCAACAGCTGCCAACGCCTGGTACGTGAGTGAGGCCGGCTTAGACATCCAGCCCCTAACCGAGCTGCCAGCTGCCCAAAGGCACCTGTGAGAGCCAAGGCGAGACTAGCCCGTAGTGCTGACCTACTGCATCAGAGACTAAACACTGACTGTTTTCTTAAGCCATTAAGTTGTGGAGTGGTTTGTTATATGTAGCAATAGATAATTAAAAGGTGGTTAACTTGGAGGAGGAGAGAGAAGGATGTGATCAGGGAGCAGCACACAGAGGGCCTTAACTGAATTGGAGATGATCTATTTCTTAAGCTCGGTGATGGGTACAGTGGAGTTCTCACCACCCCCATATGTATGCTAAATACACCCCCTCACACATATTGTACAGATCATTTGCCTGCATAAAATAGTTCACAATTTAAAAGAGAGAAAGAGACCCTTGGAGAAACTGATAAAAAACTATTTTGGCAGAAATGACCCTCTTCCTGGTCATGTGGGATATGAAAGATGTCATTTGTGCCATCATACCATTTATATATATTTATATATACATATATATATACACCCACATGTAAAAGACATTGGTGATCTTGAGAAGCTCACTGGGAAAGTGATGACTAGAGGGAAAGTGGACTCTAGGCTGAGAGATTGTCAGTTTTTTACCATTAAATAGCATCATCTGTCTGGCAGATCATGTACCCACCCTGCCCTCAAGCCACTGACCTCTCCACCAGCACACTGAGGGTGGGTCTTTGGGTCCCCGTGGCTGCCACCAGATGGAGAGAAGCATCTGTACACAGTACCACACATTTCATTTGGGATTTCACTGGACCCTCAGGATACATGTTCTGTCCTTCGTGGACTAAGAAGTATTTCAGGAAGTGAATGCTTTGGCAGAGACATCTTTCAGGAAGAGCGATGACCCCAAGAGAGAGTCCTGGAGAAAGTAAACGCACAAGCAGGTCAGAAAAGGGGGAAGAGGGAGGCAGACATGGGTGCAGGGTCTATGACCAGCAAGAGTGTGAGGGATGTGAGGGCAAAACCAAGCAATGAGCATCCCCCGAGGGTGAAGGCAATAAACCCCAAAGTCCGAGGGGAGCCCTCTTCAGGGGGGCCCCTTCTAAGTATTTGGGGGAACCAAACCGATGGAGGGGGGCAGGGTCAGCACTGGAGCGGAGGGAAGGAATCTACAATGCAGCCAGGTACTGACTGTAGCCATCAAATGTGTATCAGAGGGACGGCGGTATTAGGCAGCAGTGGGGCTCACCTTCGGCTAGGTCCCACAGTGTGAGCACACCATCCTCGCAGGCCAGCACCAGGTAGGAGTAGCAGCCGCTGAGCTGAGACACCGCAATGGGTGCAGCACAGGGCCACACGCCCTCGGGGTCTAGTGGGGAGGACACCACTCACCAGGCTGCCCCCCAGACCCCGCCCCCACCCATCACCTCCACCTGGACAACATGAGACCCAGATTAGTCTGCCTGTCTGGACTCACCATCTCTCTCCTCTCTGTGCAATGCTGTCTCCTTCCTCAGGATAATATATATAACAAGTTATACCATTATTATACTACAGCTGACATTGAATGAGTACTTAGGTGCTAAACAGCGTGGTAGGCACTTTAATGCATCATTTCATTTAATTCTCACAAGGATCCTATGAGGTGGGGTCTATTAGTACCCCTGTCTTACAGATGAGGAGACTGAGGCAGAGAAGTAAGTGACTTGCCGGAGGTCATATAAGCCCGGTTAGTACGGAAGTTGAGATGAGAAGTCAGGTTGCCTGGGAGAGGGATGGAAGGAAAGAAATTCTTCCCTTGTGAGTTTTTAAACTTTACTTCTGAGATATAACTCTGAAGTACAACATAGTGTTGTGCTTCAAGGAATTCTCACAAAAGTGAACTTGCTCATGTAACTGCCTCCATGAGTTTGTAAAAAACCACCACCACCCATATTTCCTAAGTGCCTTTCAATTTCAAAGAGCTTTCACATACAGAAACTCTGAATTTTGCTATTCACAACAAATGCATGCAGTGGATAACAATGGTGTAATTGAGTAGTTTTCTGTTTTGGATGAGAAAACAGGATTGGGGTGTGAAGTGACTGGCCTGAGACTACACAGTTCACAGACAGTTGTGCTGGGACGGGCCCTCTGGTGCCAAGCCCACCTTCTTTTTACCTTCGTTGTCTAAGGAGCCCTGTGGACCTGATGGGGCTCTGTCCCTATGGACCTGTCATCTTTAAGAAACATGACAGTTCAGAGACAGAGCCTTGGGGTCACACCACAGCTGCCAAGCCACCCACTCTGCCTGCACAGCTCTGGTCCCCTAAAGCCACGCTGCTGTGTCAGTCACGTGCTCTCAGCTAAGCTGAAGAAGGACGTGTTCTCAGAGCGCTGAGCTTAGGCCACTCCCATCTCGGCAGTAAAGTACCAGCTTTATCCTTCAGCGTTCGGTTAAGTGAATAGAGGAAGAAGTTGTGACTCCCAGTCCAGTGTACGCCAATGACACAGGCTACCCCTGGGAAAGAAGAGAGGAAATGGGCATTACGTAAGGAGTCTGGGTGGCCTTTGGTTTGTGTGAAGGGATTTGCCCAAGAGGAAGTCAGTTTGAAATGGTTCGTTCTAATGGGCAGCACCCAACTGAAGGGTGAGCTTCCAGATGAGGGGCTGGGCACACCCCCAGGAGGGGTGTTCCTAGGGCCAAGTCACCTTCCTGTGCAGGGAGTGCAGGGAGGATGGTCACAACTGCCCCTCAGCTGCTTTCACATCTTCTAGATAATTCATGTCCACTTGGCTATCAGTGTTTTAAATAACATTTTCTACAAAAGGAATTCATATCCAGAAGCAGCCTGGCAGGACGTGTGTGCACACCGTCCTCTGTGGCAGCTCACTCCCTGAAGACAGTGCCAGCCTCCAGATCAGGGAATCTGGGCTCAGGGGCCACAGGTCCAACCAGAAACCATTAAGCTGCAGCTGGCAGCCGACTTTCCACCTCATTCCCTCCCAGCAGGCAGGGTGTGCTGTGCAGAACTTCCCTAGGAGGGCTTGCCAAGCATTCCCCCAAGGTGACCACCTGCTTCACGTTCATTTACCTGGGGGGCTCTTGACTTCCACTGGCATTGCAATTATGCAGCTAGGAAGGAGGAAGTGGAACGTGGCCATACTGGGAAAGAAAGAGACACTGGTCAGAGCCATGGCACACTCCTTGGCAAGGAGAAATGCTGGGAGAGTCTTGGTAGTAAGACCAGAAATAGGTAGTTCAGATGGACCTTCCCAGGAGTTCAGGACCATGAGGCAAATCACATTCTATGTGCTGGTCCTGGTGAGGGCAGGGCAGGTGGAGCGGTGGGAGTTATTCCCAGGCTGGGAACAGCACCCAGTGTGGGCAGATCCCTTCCCCAAGGGATCTTGGGGAAGATCCCTTAATGCCAGACTTGGGTGAAGTGCATAAATGCTCCTGTCCTGGGAGCAGTACAACCAGTGGTGTGCTGATAAGTTGGCACTCTTAAAAAAAACTAAAAAAAACCCTGATTTCCTGATTTACAGGGTTCGTAGCTTTTTGTGGTATAAATACTCCCATTATGGACGGTTACCAGTGGTTTAATGACTGGCTTGCAAAATTCCTAAATACCTTGCTGGGCAGCACAGCACTGAACCTTACTGGGTTCCAGTTCAGGCCTCAGGTAGTTTCTGTTAGGGCCTAGCCCTGGGACTTTGTGTGAAGTGAGAAAATTCAAGGCCCACTTGACGGCAAGATGAGAGGTTTCACTTCCCATGTGAAGCAAGAACATCCCTGACACCCACAGTCGCCGTGAGGAGAGCTGGTTCCTGAACCTGCTCCACCAGATACTTCAAGGACTTGGGCTCAGTTTTTACAATCACTGAGGCCTACCTGCTGACCGAGATTAGAAAGTAATGTTTTAATAATTACACATTAATGTATTACATTTAGAAAGACTGGATGGAAATGGAGAAAAATATTAATAGTGGTGACTTTCATTTGTTGAGACGTGGATGTATCTAGAGACTGTCATACAGAGTGAAGTAAGTCAGAAAGAGAAAAACAAATATCGTATATTAATGCATGTATGTGGAACCTAGAAAAATGGTACAGATGAGCCGGTTTGCAGGGCAGAAGTTGAGACACAGATGTAGAGAACAGACATATGGACACCAAGGGGGGAAAACCGCGGTGGGGTGGGGATGGTGGTGTGCTGAATTGGGCGATTGGGATTGACATGTATACACTGATGTGTATAAAATTGATGACTAATAAGAACCTGCAGTATAAAAAAACAAACAAAACAACTAATACTAAACTTTCATTGGGTTATTTGTATGGAAATATGTTAATATAAATGTTTCAGACATTACATGAAATTTCTAAAAATCTTAAATGTTCTGGTATAATGTTATAAGTCATAATTCTAGTTATTACTTTAAAATGTATATCTCAGAAATAACTAAATTTCCTTGTCAATTGCGAAAAAAAAAAAATAGTGGTGACTTTTATTTCCCTCTTGAGGATCATCTGTGCTGTCTAGATAATCAGGAAAACAAATTTTTTTAAGGAGACGCTATCATACAAAAAATTATAAAATAGGGAGTTCCCTGGTGGTCCAGTGGTTAGGATTCAGTGCCTTCACTGCCGTGGCCCGGGTTCAATACCTGGTCGAGGAACTGAGATCCTGCAAGCCACGTGGTACGGCCAAAAAAAAAAAATTCTAAAATAAACTCTACTTCTCATCTCCATAGATGTCTATGCCTTCTTTAAAATCTATGTTATCAGCCTTTGTTCGAGCTATATTTAGACAATCTCCATACAACTTTTTTTTTTTAAGGAATTTTTTCTTTTTAAAAAAAATTTAATTAATTAATTAATTTATGGCTGCGTTGGGTCTTCGTTGCTGTGCACGGGCTTTCTCTAGTTGCGGTGAGCGGGGGCTATTCTTCATTGTGGTGTGCAGGCTTCTCATTGCGGTGGCTTTTCCTGTTGCGGAGCATGGGCTCTACGTGTGTGAGCTCAGTAGTTGTGGCTTACTGGCTCTAGAGAGCAGGCTCAGTAGTTGTGGCGCACGGGCTTAGGTGATCCACGGCATGTGGGATCCTCCCGGCCCGGGGCTCGAACACGTGTCCCCTGCACTGGCAGGCAGATTCTTAACCGCTGCGCCACCAGGGAAGTCCCTCCATACAACTTTTCAAAAGACGTTTCTGAAGTTCTCAGAAAAGTCCCCCAAACCATCGAGAGCTTTGAGACCTTGAATTAATTCAGGTCCTTGGGTTGATTCCTGCATGTGCCCAGAGAGG
Organism: Eubalaena glacialis; assembly: GCF_028564815.1. Taxonomy (NCBI): domain Eukaryota; kingdom Metazoa; phylum Chordata; class Mammalia; order Artiodactyla; family Balaenidae; genus Eubalaena; species Eubalaena glacialis. Next base: position 38,749,823 of record NC_083717.1, read on the forward strand.
AGAAGCTCCCAGGGAGGAGGCGTTCTGGCTGGGCCCCCTCCATGGCTCACCTGAGCGGCTCCTCCTCCCACTCCCCATCCAGGTACTTCTTGAAGGTGGCGTTGAAGATTGCCGCCTGCTGCTCCCACTGACTGTCCTTGATGAAGTGATTCTGCCCAGAGCCCAGCCCACAGCAGTCCTCTATCTTTGCAAAGACTTCCAGGGGGCTTTTAAATGTGGTACCTAGGTGGAAAATATTCCAGAATTGGTCAAACCATCTTCCTGATTGGTCAAACCATCAGGAAGGACTTCCTCCTCCCTGATTTCCCGCTTCTCCTCCATGCTTCCCAGTTTCCTGCAGAATCCCTCATCCTCAGAAATCTGTTCTTGCTTTGCCCAGGTGTTCAGTCTTCTTCCCAGCCTCTCTCCTACTCCACCAGCTCACGGAGCACAGGCAAAGGGCAGCTGCTCTCCTCCTCCCACTTCTCCATCTCCATCCTGCCGTCATTTCCTGTTTCCAGACTACAGAATCTCCAGAGGCCAAGGACATGTTCACGAGTCACTAGAGGCCTTAGATCACTGTTGCTGTCTCCCCAGCTCAGCAAGGCCCCAAATCTGCCATTACTCGTGCTATTCAGCTGCTGCTGCGGACCTACATTCGACAGTCCCAGCCTCCTTCTGTGCTTACATTTATCCAACTACCTTCCTTTAAAAAAATCTCCTTTCTCTGCCAATCACTTTTCTTATCACTCTCCTTGCCAATAACCTTGCATTCCCTTCTTTTTCATCTGCTCCTAAATCCACAGTAAAACTAAGTGATTTATTTTCTGGGTTCACAGCCCAACTTTCAGAACTTCTGAAAGTGCCCAGGTCCCTCAAGTTGCCCAGGAGGTCTCACTGTGCCCCAGGTCTCCTTCCCCAGAGGCAGCCATTGTTATCAGTTTCTTGCATAAATTTCTAGAAAGAGGCCCCTTCTAGATGGCAATATATTATTATATTATATAATATATACAGTATTATATTTTTTATATGTATTACATGTACATTTGTATATATTTTATAAACAAATGATAGCATATATCAACTAGCAGTCCTCAAAATGTGGTCCCAGATCAGCAGGGATCTGGCAGGGTTAGAAATGAAGGTTCTCAAGCCCCACCCCAGACCTACTGAAACAGAACCTTGGTGGGTGGGGCCCAGCAATTTGGGTTTTAACAAGTCCTCCAAGTGAGTCTGATCCAGCTAAAGTTTGAGAATTGCTGTCATACACTAGAACCCTTGCATTTTGACTTAACAAAATGTCTTGGGAGATCTCTTCATTTCAGTACTATAGATCTTCTTCGTTGTTCGTTGCTTATTTTCATTTAGTAAATCTTTTTCTTGTTGTGAAATATAACACATTCAGAATAGAGCATAAAAATATATCTTAATAAATTATTATAAAGCAAACATCTGTCTCTACTGAGGTCAAGAAACAGATTATCACCCCTCCCTAAAAGCTTCCCAAGGGCCCTTCTCCAGTCATAACCCCCTGGGAAGAGCGGCAACCATTCTCTTGGCTTTTATGTAATCACTTCATGACATTTATTTTACTTTTGCTACTTAAATATGCATCTAAACACTACAGCTTTGTTTTGCCTGATTTTGAGCTGTACACAATGGAATTACACAGTGTTAACTCTATATGTGCCCTCTTTTGCTTAATATTGTTTGTGAGATTTATCCATTTTGTTGTGTATAGCTGTAGTTTGTTCATTTTCATTGCTGTATAATATTCCATTGAGTGAACTAAAGTTTATTTATCTGTCCTTTTATTGATGGATATTTCAGTTGTTTCATGGTTTGGGGCTATTGGAAATCATGTCATTATTATCATTCTTGTACATGCCTCCTTGTACACATTTACTTGCAAGCCTATCAGGTATACACCTAGAAGTAGGGTGACCAACTCATTCTGGTTTGTGCAGGAGTTTCCCAGTTTTAGCACCAAAGGCCTCACATCCCGGGAAACACCTTAGTCCCAGGCAAAATGATATTCTTGGTCGCCCTACCTAGGAGTGTAAATGCTGGGTCATAGGATATAACTTACCTTCAACATTACCAGATAATGCTAAACTGTTTTCCAAGGTGGTTGTACTGACTTTCATTGCTAACTGTAATGTATGGGAGGTCTGATTATTCCACATCCTCACCAACTTGGTATGATCAATCTCTTTTAATTTTAGCCATCCTGGTGGGTGTGGAGTGGTATCTCATTATGGTTTTAATTTGCATTCCTGATAACTAATTTTGTTGAGCACCTTTTTATATGTTTATTGGCCATTTGAATAATCTCCTGCCTGTTTTATACTGAATGATCTGTCTTTTTCCTAACAATTTGTAGGAATTCTTTATATAGTCTGGATGTGGACCATTCATAAGTTTTACGTGTTTTGCAAATATCTTCTCCCAATACACGATTTGTTCTTTCATGTTTTTAATGATGTCTTTGGATGATTAGAAGTCCTCAATTTTAATGTAATCAAACTTATCAACTTTTCTTTTATTATATATAAGTACTTCTTGTGTTTTGTTTAAAAAGTCTTTCCCTACCCAGAGGTCATAAAGATATTGACTTATTTTCTAAAAGTTTTATTGTTTTGTCTTTCATATTTACTTCTATGATTCATCTGGAATTTAATTTTGTGTATCATATGAGGCAGGGGTCAAGTTTCACTTTTGTTTCCATATGGACAACAGCATCATTTACTGAAATGACCATTCACTACTCTGTAGCACCACCTCCGTCAGGTATCAAGTGTCCATTTATGCTTAAGTTTGTCCTGGCCTCTCTATCCTGTTTTATTAATCTATTTTTCTATTACTATTTCTATCTATTTATATTTCTGTATTTTATATATATTTCTATTATTCACTCATCTCTTTTTCTACCTTGTCTTAATTACTGTGGCTTTATAATAAATCTTGATGGAGCAAATCATATCACCATGTTCTTTTATAAGAGTGAATTGGCTATTCTTGGTGTTTTGCATTTCTCTCTTTGTTTTTAATGGTTGTAAAGTATTCTGAGTGTACCAGATTTATGTAACCAGTCTTTTGCCTCTATAAATAGCACTGCAGTGAACATTCTTGTAGGTATATCTTTGAGGTCATATGTGAATATTGAGAGGATAGACTCTATGTCCCGTGTCTACAGTGGACTTCCCCTCTGCTCCTCTTAACCAACTCCCACTTATTCTTCAAAACCTTCCCAAATGTCCCTTCTTCTGGTAAAGCCTCTGCCTATTCCCTGGGCAGAGTTAGTTACTCCTTCCTCTATGTTTTTATGGCCCTGGATGTTCCCCACTGTTGCACTTATCATATCCTACTATGGTGGTTTCCTCCTATTCTCTCTTGGTACACTAGCAGCTTTTAGAGCACAGGAGATGTATCTTTCTTACTCATCTTTGTGCTTGGTGTAGTATTGGCACTGATGAATGAACTAACACAGGAATGTAGGAATGAATGAACTCCACTAGCACTTGGGAAAGATGTCTCTTTCCTGATATCCCAATTCTGTTAGTTAACTGTACCTTGTAACATTTATATTTTTAATCTTTAGGTCTCAGAGCTTATGAATTAAAAAATTATCTTCAGAACTATACTTGTCAATTAGATATTGCTGCCAATAAATGGAAAAGATGGGAAATGTGGAGAAAGACAGAGAAAGAAAAAACTAAGAAATCAATGGCAAAAGGAAAGAGAGTATTCATTGAGTTATACCTACCTGCAACTGGTTTGGGTGGTTTGATTTTCATTATGTAAACTGGAAGACTCAACTTAACATCTTCTCTAAAAGAAATGTTTATATCCTACAATAAGGAAAAGGCACAGCTAATAAGCCAACAAAGGAGATAAAACTGCATCATTAAAAACACTCATTTCAAAAGAAGGCAGAAAAAGAGGAGTAAGGAAGAAAAACAGGTGGGACAAATAGAAAGTAAATAGCAAAGTGGTAGATTTAAACCTAAACATATCAATAATCACATTAAATATAAATGGCCTAAACACCCCAATTAAAAGGTAGAGATTGACAGATTGTATAAAAAGGCAAGACCCAACGATATGCTGTCAAAAAGAAACTCATTTTCAATATAAAGACACCAATATATTAAAAGTATAGAAAAAAGATACATCTTGTAAACTGATCAAAAGAAAGCTGGGGTGGCTGTATTAATATCTGACATAATAGATTTCAGAGCAAAGAATATTACCAGGGATAAAAGAGTCATTGAATAATGATAAAATGGTCAATTCTCAAGGGGACATAAAATTCTAAATGTTTAGGCACCTAATAACAGAGCTTCAAAATACAGGAAGCAAAAATTCTTAGGTGTGAAAGCAGAAATAAATAAATCTACAATCCCACAGATTTCAAAACTCTTCTCTCAATAATTGACAGAATAAGTAGACAGAAAATCAGTAAGAATCGGAAGGGAAAGCAGTGAGGATATAGAAGACTTGAATAACTTGGACCAACAACAACAAGAATACACATTCTTTTCAAGTGCACATAGAACACTTACCAGGATAAACCATATTCTGGGCATAAAACAAGTCTTAATAAATTTGAAAGGTTTCAAATTATATGAAGTATGTTCTCTGATCACAATGGAATTAAGTTAGAAACCAATAAAAGGAAAAGAAAGATGTCTGGAACATCTCAAGTATTTGGACACTAAATAACATGCTTCTAAATAATCCATTGGTCAAAAAAGATATAAAAAAGCAAATTAGGAAGTATTTTGAAGTATTTTCAAAAATGAGAATATGACATATCAAAATTTAAAGGAAGCAGCTAAAGCAGCACTTAGATATAAGTTTATAGCACTAAATGCCTGTGTCATTCTGCAAAGTTCATAAGGTCTTGGTGTAGGCAAGGACATAGGAATGATAAAGGCCATACACAGGAATGATAAGGTCAGGAAACAAATGGGAAAAGAAGGATTACTCAAAAATATTTGTGTGGCAATTGCTATTTTAAAAGAATAGATAAAAGTTGATCTCTTCCTTGCTCCATTCACAAAAGGAACTCCCATGTGTATAAAAGAGTGAAATGTCCAAAAAAAAAAAAAAAACTATGAAAAGTATTAGAAGAAAACACAGGAGAATTTATTTATAACCTTGAGATGGAGAAAGCCTTCTTAAGTGCAGTGGCTGTAAAGAAAAGATTAAAAATTCTGACTATATCAAAATCTAAAACTTCTTTATAACAAAAAAGCACATAAGCAAAGTAAAAAGGGAAACAACAGAGTGTTAGAAAATATATAATGGGCAAAGAATTCACAGGCAATTCACAGAAGACAAAACCTCAATAGCCAATAAAAATATGAGGAGGTTAATGAAAATTAACATGAGATGCCATTTTGTTCCATCAGTTTGCACACACAAAAAATTAATATCAAATTTATCGAGGCTGTGGAGAAATACTGATTAAATGTAAATTGTCATGCCATTTTTGGAGGACAATTTAACAGTATCTACATTAAAACTAAAAACGCACATATCCTTCAGAAGCACTCAGGTATACAAAGAAGAATTTACAAAGATTTTCATTGCATTATATAACAGCCACCCTCAGTATCATCAATGGACAAACAGCCAAGTAAACTATGGTACATCCTTAATAGGAATAGAACACAGGATGTCAAAAGAATAAGGCAGGTTTATCTGACATTGCAAAACTTTGCCAATAAGTTGATTAGTACAAAAATGCAAATTTGTAAGAAAATATATATAGTATGATGCCACTTATATAGAAGAAAATTCCCATAAAATGAAACTATATTTTTCTAAATAAACTGATATCAGAATAAAAATATACACTAAAGACCTAGAAAACACACACCAAGATAATAATGGTGATGACCTCTGGAGAGGGCTGCTCTATCTGAATTACTTGGCTTTTCCCAGAGTGATGTGTTCACATATTATTTGTATAATTTGAAACATAATGTAATTTTAGAAGGGAAAAAGGAAAGGACTCTAGAAAGAGACTTCCATTTGGAAGTTCACCACTGCTCTTCTGATAGGCCAGAATCCCAAGAGCTAAGCCTCTGGAAAGTATGGTATGCTCTCTGCCTCAGAGGGAGAGCCAGGAAGCTCCAGGGAAGCCACTCTGTTCTCTACGGTATCCCAATACAAAGACAACCTCCAACACCAAAAAAAACCCCTCAGTTTGGTGGATTGGGCTGTTACTTTGGCAGGGGCAAATTGGATTTCATGGGGCCTGAAGTATATATGATTTAGGGGTCTTGGTAAGAAAGAGAACACAAAAGTTTGAACACAAAATGCCCATGACCACCCTAATACCACTCAATCTGGGGGAAATTGTGACAGAGGGGAAGTTTGAGTGAGAAGAGATGGTGGTCTTACGTGATTATGGTTAAAACATGTTACTTTTTCCAATTTTACAAAAGTACGTGGTCATGTGAACACACTGCTAGGGCCCCTCCTACGGCCTTGGAAGGGGTCATACAAGTGAGGGGCCCTGAAATTTAAGCTCCTTTACCTTCAGGGAAACCCATCTCTGAACAAATGACTTGGGTCAATTATCCTCAAGGATAGGGGGCTATCTTCAAGGGAATGAGGCACAAGATTAAGTCACAGAGAATCTGAAAATAGTGCCCTGGTAGAACATTTTATTAGCATATTTGATATTTAAGGTAAATTTCAAATCAAAATAAAAATTTCTAACATGTAACTTAAATCTCTTTGGAGATTTTCTTTGAAGTTTCTTACCGTTTCTAAATTATCTGCAGTCACGGGATCAAGAGTGTTCTGAGGAGAAAAATGAGAAATTAATTCACAATAGGTTTGGTATATGTTCCCCTTCTTCCTTTAATCTTTTGAGATGCTCTTTCTTCCCCCCAATTATTCTCGTGAGATGTGAACTCATCCCGTAGACTGGAGGACCAATATTTGTGTGGTCCTCTGGCCTGCGGATTTTAACACATGATCCTTGTCCTCTAGTATCTTAAAATGTATTTGGGGAAACAAGAAATCATTAGCGACGTTAAGAGGAAATATGAGTAGAGGGGAGGAGATCAATTAGGAAACTATTACAAAAATCTACGTTGAAGCGAATGTGTCTGATTGGCAAAATATATCAGTGATGTTGACAATTATATTTAAGTAACTCTAAATACAATTCATAGGACACGAATTACCACTGTAACTGGCATTAGTTGATTGCTTCTCAGTGTATAGAAACAGTGAATTATGGCAAGAAACCACCCCCATTCCAAGGTGCTTTTCCCACTTGGATAATAAATTAATCCCTCAAAAAATGTATCTGTTGGGCACCAAGTAGGATACCATGTGGTTGGTTGATAAAAAGAAGCAGAAGCTATGGTCTTAACAACCTAGAAATTTATCATCTAGTTAGGAGAAAAGGACTCCTATGCACAACCGGATGGTATGTGAGAAGTGTCAAAGAGAGGTATAGAGAATAAATTCTGTAAGAGTTTAGAGGAGGAAGGTCTCTGGGCCAGTAACTCTCCCAGGGATACAAAATCACACCCTGCTATGAAGACATTCACTGGAGAGAAAAGGCATTTATTCACAGCCACTCAATGAGCTCGGCATCATTGAGTCTCAATCTTGGTCTCCTATATTAATAATTTCACTAATTCTTTAGCACCTAATACAGTATGTTTTAAAGGCATGCTCAATGAATATTTGTTGTTGTTGATTAAAAAAATAAGTGCATATCAGATAGATGAGAAAATTTTGTCTTAGGGACTTCCCTGGTGGCACAGTGGTTACGAAGCCGGCTGCCAATGCAGGGGACACGGGTTCAAGCCCTGGTCCGGGAAGATCCCACATGCCGCGGAGCAACTAAGCCCGTGCACCACAACTACTGAGCCTGCGCTCTAGAGCCCGCGAGCCACAACTACTGAGCCCACGTCCTGCAACTACTGAAGCCCATGCGCCTAGAGCCCATGCTCCGCAACAAGAGAAGCCACCGCAATGAGAAGCCCGCGCACCGCAACTAAGAGTAGCACCCGCTCGCCGCAACTAGAGAAAGCCCACGTGCAGCAATGAAGACCCAGTGCAGCCAAAATGAAAAAAAAGAAAAAGAAGAAAAAAAAGAAAATTACATCTTAAAATAATATTTACTGAAAAACTATATTTTAAAGAGATGGCATGAAGCCCAGGGATCACATATAATTAAACTGAAACGGTAGAGTTCCTACCTTCTAAGAATAAAAGAAGAATGCATGTATTCCTATACAGTGAGTCTCCTACATACAAACGAGTTCCATTCTGAGAGCATGTTCGTAAGTCCAATTTGTTCGTTAAGTCCAACAAAGTTAGCCTAGGTACCCAACTAACACGATTGGCTATATAGTACTGTACTGTATAGGTTTATAACACTTTTCACACAAATAATACATAAAAAACAAACACAAAAAATAAAGAAAACATTTTTAATCTTACAGTACAGTACCTTGAAAAGTACAGTAGTACCGGCTACATCTCCACTGCTTTTACTCTTGCTTCCGGACATCCTGGGCTTGAAATAAAGATACTGTACTCTATACAGTACTGTACAGTAAAGTACACAAAAGCACAACCACTTGTAAAGGATGCACGCATAGGACAATGTACACCAGATGTGTGAACACACTTTTGCATCTTTGAAAGTTCAAAACTTGAAGGTTCGTATGTAGGGGACTTACTGTATATTTAGAACAACCCTTTTATACCATAATCTGGGGAATTTAGTGGAATGGGAGACATGAAAGGATTATTTCAACCCAGGAGGGAAAAAAAAAAATCTATTAGAGTCAAAAAAAAAGACTCTTCCAGAGAAATGCCTGGGAGTGCTCTTGGTGGAGAGGCAACACCTAGATGAGAGAGATACCAGATTCTAATACCTCTGCTTTTTTTTTTTTTTTCATATATATATATATATATATATATATATGTATGTATATAGGAGTAAAATTGCTTTACAATGTTGTGTTAGTTTCTGCTGTACAATGAAGTGAATCAGCTATATGTATATCTATATCCCCTCCCTCTTGGACCTCCCTCTCCACCACCCCCACCATCCCACCCATTTAAATCTACAAACAATAAATGCTGGAGAGGGTGTGGAGAAAAGGGAACGCTTTTGCACTTTTGCACTGTTGGTAGGAATGTAAATTGATACAGCCACTATGGAGAACAGTAAGGAGGTTCCTTAAAAAACTAAAAATAGAACTACCATATGACCCAGCAATCCCACTACTGGGCATATACCCTGAGAAAACCATAATCCAAAAGGACACATGCACCCCAATGTTCATTGCAGCACTATTTACAATAGCCAGGACATGGAAACAACCTAAATGTCCAACGATGGATGAATGGATAAAGAAGATGTGGTACATATATACAATGACACCTCTGCTTTTTAACATCTTATTTTAACCACAGCAAATTGATTTGAGAGACATGGGCCAGTGTGCCTCTTGTCTTCTCTTATGGCCTCCAGAAGGCCTCCTTCATCTTGAAATTGCAAGGAGGAGTTAGGCTAGATGTGGGTCAAGGGTAGGGAGAAACATATCAGTTGAAAACAGGGATGTTGCCTACCAGTTGCAGCTGTCTGACTTTTTTCTTTGGATTTATGGTGAGTTGGGGGTGCTCCACTTCCTTGAGCCAAGACTCCTTAGGCAATTTATACACATCCAGCCAAATATCCCCGGCTCCTGCATTGGGAAACCAAGGAACCATTGAGCAACTGCAAGCAGGCAACAAGTTTCCCCTGAGAAACGGCCCGTCTTCACAGAACCTCTGTGAAGGTTGGCACAGAGACCAGCGGGCACCCTCAGAACAGCAACTTTGACAAATGGAAGGAGATGTAGTTCTGCAATGGTTATTGCCAGTCCTCACTCACGGAGAGCTACAGAGCTCCTCTCCTCAGGCCACTGCCTCTAAAGGAAACGGGCCTCTCACTCACAGCACTGAGGTAACAGTTTTTAACCAAACTGTCTGTGCTGCCTGGTCTCCGTGTTTTCTAGGTTCCAATGGTAAATTCCACTGATGTTTTGTCTCACAGCTATTCCCGTCTGGGGAGGAAAGTGGCATATATAGAATCAATAACTGAGAGGGGTATGGCTGAGAAAGGGTTAGAATTGTGAGAGATGCCCCAGAGAATTCTTCTGACCAATATTTGAGGAGATGACAACCCATGGGGTGGTTGTGAGACTATCTCATCAAAGAAACATGCTCAGCTTCTATACTGAACTCCTGCCAACCTGGGAAAGGTTACTTTCCTATGATGGGATTCTGGCTAAATGTTTCCTAAAAAAGTAATCTATATAGACAACTTGATTTCAGACTTCCGGCCTCCAGAGCTGTGAGAGAAAAAATATCTGTTATTTTAGGCCACCCAGTTTGTGGTACTTTGTTACGGCAGCCCGAGGAAACCACTACAGATAGTATATAAGTTTCCTTTGATGCATAAAGCATTATAAAATATGTATCTTTCTCCAGCACCTAACATATGAGGGGCCTGGGGCAAGAATATACATGGAGGCCCATACACCGCATGTCTAAATATTTAAAAATTAAAAATCAAGCTAACAATCATTTGAATAAAATATGTTCTATCACCACAGGAATAATTGCAAGAGGCAAGATCCAACATTGAATGCTAAAAATGGTGGGCAAAACTTTAAGGAGGGCATAGTCTCCTTAGAGACTAAAGTTTAGAGACTAAACTTTAATGGTGGGCATAGTCTCAAAGTATCTCCCCCCAGTTGTTTATCAATCACTGTGGAGATTTCAACATGTCTCAAAATTCTTTGATCCTCCTACAACCAGGAAATGGTGTTTACATCCTCTCCCCTTGAGTGTGGTCTGGACTTAGAGTATGGAAAGGGAAAAACAGTAGCTCAACAGTGGAGGAAGCTGGCAGATCACTTTAACTAAGTGATCAAGGTTAACATCAGCAGTAGTGCTATCACATACACCCCTGATATAATACAACAAAAAGTTCCTTTGTGGGACTTTCCCCCAAATCCTTAACCCTGGTTGAATCATGAGAAAAAATTCAGACAAACTGAAATTCAGGGACATTGCACAAAATATCTGACTGGTACTCTTCAAAAGTGTCAAGGTCATGAAAAACAAGGCAAGGTCAAGACATCACAAATAGGTATAGACTAATATGACGATGACTAAATGCAATATGATATCCTGGATTGCACCTTGGAGCAAAAAAAATTAGATTAGAAGAAAAACTGGCAAAACGTGAAAAAAAAACTGTAGTTAATAGTATTATACCAATGTTATTTGCTTAATTTTGACAACTGTACCATGGTTTTGTTAAATGTTGGTATTAGGGAAACTGGGTGAAGGGTATAAGGGAACTCTGTCCTATCTTTGCAACTCTTCTGTAAATTATTTCTAAATAAAATGTTTGGGACTTCACTGGTGGTCCAGTGGGTAAGACTCCGCGCTCCCAATTCAGGGGGCCCGGGTTCGATCACTGGTCGGGGAATTAGATCCCGCATGCTGCAACTAAGAGTCCACATGCCACAGCTAAGAAACCCGCATTCCACAACAAAGATCCGGCGTGCCGCAAGTAAGACCCGGCACAGCCTAAATAAATAAATGAAGTTTAAAAGGTTTTGGAGAAAGTGATTATCTGGAAGAGACTGCAAATCTGAATCTTCTTAAGAGCCTTTGGTTAATCTTACCTTGTAGGAGGAAGGCTGCAAAGTCCCCTCCTTCAGAAATCTCCATCTTTATACAGATGGTTTGCTTGCTGGTATCATCCTGAAAAGAAGAGAGATACTGAGAGAGGAAGTTCAGCCTGATGACAGAAGAGAATTATTTCAGGGCTTTTGGTAGTTCACACCAGGGAAATAAATCCTTTTAAAACTTGAGGCATAAAAAGATGCCTCAAACTGCTTCAAACTTTCCACTTTTGTACAGGAATTAGACAAGATTGTAAGTAAAGAAGTGGAACTCAGTTTTCTGTCTAAAGGGTTTTGGACTTATTTCCTGGTTTCTTAAATACTCCTGATGATTTGTAGTGATTTCATACTATTTGATCTCCTGGTCAGGTTTGCAAACCCTACAGACCTATGCCACCACTCAGGTATTCAAAATGAGCTGAAACAAGTTCTACATGACACTGAAAACTCTGGTCAGTTGCTTGGAAAAAGGCTCTGTCTAGGCTACTGTAGTGTCATAGTCTGATTGGGCTGCTAAAACAAAATACCATAGACTGGGTGGCTCATAAACAATTAACATTTATTTCTCACAGTCCTGGAGGTTGGAAATCCAAGATTTCCAAGGATTTCTGGCAGATTCAGTGTCTGGTAAGACCTAGCTTCCTGGCTCATAGACCGCCTGCCACCTGTGGCTGTGTCCTCACATGGTGGAAGGGTTGAGGGAGCTCTCTTGGTCTTATAAGGGCACTAATCCCATTTATGAGGACTCTGCCCTCGTGACCTAATCACCTCCCACATTGGGGATTAGGATTTCAACATGAATTTTAGGGGGCCACAAACATTCAGTCCATATTAAGTAGAGACTGAATGTAACCCTAGAATGAAACCTGCTCAAACTTTGGGCCAGGTGAAAAAGACTCAATGTGTACGGTTGTGCTATACCTTTAAGGAGCTCTAAGACTAGCAACATAAGGTGGCTATACTAATTAGGCTGGTGAGCCCGCTAAATTATTTAAGGAGAATGAGTTTTAAACATTTTTAATTTTTGTTTTTCTTTCATTTTATTTTTATTTTTATTTCATTTATTTATTTGGCTGCGCCAGGTCTTAGTTGTGGCACACAGGATCTTTAGTTGTGGCATATGGGATCTTTAGTTGCTGCATGTGAACTCTTAGTTGTGGCATGTGGGATCTAGTTCCCTGACCAGGGATTGAACCCGGGTCCCCTGCACTGGGAGCACGGAGTCTCAGCCACTGGACCACCAGGGAAGTCCCTCACTTTCTTTTTTAAAAAATTGGAGTATATTTGATGTACAATATAGTTATTAACAATTTTAAAAGTTTATACTCCAATTATAGTTATTATAAAATATTGGCTATATTCCCCATATTGTACAATATATCCTTGTAGCTTATTTTATATGTAATAGCTTGTACCTCTTAATCCCGTACCCTACCCCTATATTGTTCCTCCCCACTTCCCTTTCCCCACTGGTAAGTGTTAGTTTGTTCTCTATATCTGTGAGTCTGCTTCTTTTTTGTTATATTTACTAGTTTGTTATATTTTTTAGATTCCACATATTAGTGATATCAAACAGTATTTGTCTTTCTCTGTCTGACTTTTTTCACTTAGCATAATACCCTCCAAGTCCATCCATGTTGCTGCAAATGGCAAAATATCATTCTTTCTTATGGCTTAGTAGTATTCCATTGTGTGTGTGTGTGTGTGTGTGTGTGTGTGTGTGTGTATGTCTTTATCCATTCATCTGTTGATGGACTCGTAGGTTGCTTCCATATCTTGGCAATTGTGAATAATGCTGCTAAGAACATTGGGATGCATGTATCTTTCCGAATTAGGGTTTTTGGGTTTTTTTCCATTATATACCCAGGAGTGGAATTGCTGGGTCATACAGTAGTTCTATTTTTAGTTTTATGAGAAACCTCCACACTGTTTTCCACAGTGACTCCACTAATTTACATTCCCACCAACAGTGTATGAGGGTTCCCTTTTCTTTACACTCTCGCCAACATTTGTTGTTTGTGCTCTTATTTTTTTTTTAAACGGCTTTTGTTTTGTTTTTTTAAAATATTTATTTATTTTGGATGCGCTGAGTCTTAGTTGCGGCACACGGGATTTTCGTTGTGGCATGTTTAATTGCAGCATGTGGACTTCTTAGTTGCGGCATGCATGCAGGATCTAGTTCCCCGACAAGGGATTGAACTCAGGCCCCCTGCGTTGGGAGCGCAGAGTCTTACTCACTGGACCACCAGGGAAGTCCCTGTGTTCTTTTTGATAATAGTCATTCTGACAGGTGTGAGGTGATATCTTTTTGTGGTTTTGATTTGCATTCTCTGATGATTAGTGATGTTAAGCATCTTTTCATGTGCTTGTTGGCCATCTGCATTTCCTCTTTGGAAAAATGTCTATTCAATTGTTCTGCCCATTTTTAAATCAGGTTGTTTGTCTTTTTGATGTTGAGTTGTATGAGCTATTTATATATTTTGGAAATTAATCCCTTGGTTGCATCATTTGAAAATATTTTCTCCCATTCTTTTCATTTTGTTTATGGTTTCCTTTGCTGTGCAAAAGCCTTTAAGTTTAATTAGGTCCCATTTGTTTATTTTTGCTTTTATTTCCATTACCCCAGGAGACAGATCCAAAAAAATATTGCTGCGATTTATGTCAAAGAGTGTTCTGCCTATGTTTTCCTCTAGGAGTTTTATAGTATCCGGCCTTACATTTAGGTCTTTAATCCATTTTGAGTTTATTTTTTTATATGGTGTTAAAGAATGTTCTAATTTCATTCTTTTACATGTAGCTGTCCAGTTTTCCCAGCACCACTTACTGAAGATACTGTCCTTCCTCCATTGTACAATCTTGCCTCCTTTATCATAGATTAATTGACCATACATGCACGGGTTTATTTCTGGGCTTTCTATCCTGTTCCACTGATCTATGTGTCTGTTTTTGTGCCAATACCTACTGTTTTGATTACTGTAGCTTTGTAGTATAAAGTCAGGAATTGTGATTCCTCCAGCTCTGTTCTTTCTCAAAATTGCTTTGACTATCCGGGGTCTTTTGTATTTCCATACAAATTTTAAAATTATTTGTTCTAGTTCTGTGAAAAATGCCACTGGTATTTTGATAGCGATTGCATTGAATCTGTAGACTGCCTTGGGTAGTATGGTCATTAAAAAAATATTTTTATTTATGTATTTTAATATCAATTTGTAGGTTATAGAAATTTCAAATGCACATGAAGACAAAAAATAGTGTAATGAACCCCATGTATCCATTACTCAACTTCACCAGTTATCAATATATGACAAATCTTGTTTTATTATCTCCCAACTTCATTAACTATTTCTATTTAATTAATCCTAGTTCCTTAATACCACTTACTATCCAGTCTGTTTTCAAATTTCCTCAATTGTCTAATAAATACCTCTCCACAACTGGTTTGTTCAAATCAGAATTCATGTGTAACTGATTCACTTTGCTGTACACTTGAAACTAACACAACATTGTAAATCAACTATACTCCAATAAAATTTTTTTTTAAAAAGTCACTATCAAAACTGAGAAATCAGGATTCAAATGTAGTCCATGTATTGTATTGAGCTGGCCAAAAAGTTCATTCGGGTTTTTTTGTAACGTCTTACGAAAAACCTAAATGAACTTTTTGGCCAACCCAATATTTAGTTAATTTATCTCTTAAGTCTCTTTTAATTTATAAATGTTACCCTATTTGTTTTTCTTTCCACCATTTTTTTGTTGAATAAACCAGGTCACTTGTCCTGTGTAATTTTTCACTTTCTGGATTGGACTGATTGCATCCCATGGCATTGTTTACATGTATTTCCTGTAAACCAGCAACCAGTTCTAGAGGTTTGATTAGATTTAGGCTCAATTAAAACAAAAGGCCAGAATACTCCACAGGTGTTTGGTGTCTCCCTCCGGCATCACATGAGGAGGCTCATAATAGCTAGCTGTTCTTTCTTTTAATAATGTTCATGGTGATCATTGACAACAGGTGTCATCCTGGCTCATCAATTATAAAGTCCCCCATCAGCACTGGTCATTACCTAGACCATTACTCTTCAAAATGGCTACAAAACTGATATCCCCCAATTCTATCATTCCTTCTGCATTTGTTAGAATTCTTCTATAAAGAAAATCTTTCCATTTTTCCATCATCAACTATTTGATTACCCTGAAATACAGCCTATATGGGAAAGTCAAGATAAATGCTTGATGCTCTCTCTAATCAGTTTTCAGAATACTGTTTGTACCTTAGCAACTTCCAGAGGTAATAATGAAGTCCTTAAAAAAAATATATGTAATGAATTAACTTTTTTTTTTTTAACACTTTTGGTGTGTTCTAATCCACCAACACTACTTTCTTTGTAATGTCCCTGTCAAGTTTGGATATCACAGTTTTGCTAGTATCCTAAAATCAGTTGATGAGTATTCCCTGTATTTTTTTTAGAGAGATTTCTTTTTACATAAAATTTAAAAACAGTTAAAGGGACTTCCCTGGTGGCGCAGTGGTTAAGAACCCACCTGCCAATGCAGGGGACACGGTTCGACCCCTGGCCCAGGAAGATCCCACATGTCGCGGAGCAACTAACCCCATGCGCCGCAATTACTGAGCCTGCACTTTAGAGCCCACGAGCCACAACTACTGAAGCCTGCATGCCACAACTACTGAAGCCCATGCGCCTAGAGCCCGTGCTCCACAACAAGAGAAGCCACTGCAATGAGAAGCCCGCGCATTGCAACAAAGAGTAGCTCCTGCTTGCCGCAACTAGAGAAAGCCTGCATGCAGCAACAAAGACCCAACGCAGCCAAAAATTAATAAATAAAATAAATAAATAAATAAATAAAAAGAATAAAGCACTTTGTTAAATAAAATAAATAAATAAAAAATAAAAACAGTTAAAGGCACAGATATTAAATGTACAACTTGATGGATATGGACATATGTATACATCCATGTAACTAACACACAGTCAAGGTATAAGTTCCTTAGTGCCCTGTTTCAGTCAATTACACCTCTATAGGCAACCAACATTCTGCTCTTCCTCACCAACATAGCTTAGTTTCAACCATCCTTAAATTTCATGTAACTGGAATCATACAGGGCCTCTGCACCCTTTCTCCTTCAACAACATCACACTCCACGGTCTATCTCCTACACGGCAAAGGCACTTCCTGGGTTATTCTTTATGGCAGTCTGTTGTCCAAGTACATCTTCCTTGGTGTCCTTGCTGGTGGTGAAACCGTATCTGTTGTTCACAGGAACCATCTGACTGTTCCCCAAACCTTTGTTGCCATAACCTCCTTGTCCCCACCAGCAGGCGCAGCTCCTTGCACGGGTGGTGCAGGTGTGGGCAGTGTGGAGGGCTGTGGGCTGCTGGGTCTCCACCTCCTTGCTCAGGGTTGTGGTCATGGTGACTGGGGCCGGCTGTGACAGCTGTGGCTCCTCCTGGGGTGTGAGGGCCACTAGGCAGGGCGGCGGTGGGCTTTCTCAGAGCTCTCTGGGGTCCGCTCTCTGCCCCTGATACTGATCGAACTCTAATAGCATCTTTTTTAAATTAATTAATTAATTAATTAATTAATTAATTTTGGCTGTGTTGGGTCTTCCTTGCTGCACGCGGGCTTTCTCTAGTTGCAGCGAGCGGGGGCTACTCTTTGTTGGTGTGCGTGGGCTTCTCATTGCAGTGGCTTCTCTTATTGAGGAGCATGGGCTCTAGGCGCGCGGGCTTCAGTAGTTGTGGCACGCAGGCTCAGTAGTTGTGGCACACAGGCTTAGTTGCTCCGCGGCATGTGGAATCTTCCCGGACCAGGGGTCGAACCTGTGTCCCCTGCATTGGCAGGTGGGTTCTTAACCACTGTGCCACCAGGGAAGCCCACAAGGTTTTAGTTTTGATGAAGTCTAATCTATTAATTTTTTTCTTGTATGGAATGTGGTTTTGGTGTTGTAGTTAGAAAATTTTTGCCTAACTCAAGGTCACAAAGACTTCCTCCTATGTTTTCTTCTAGAGGTTTTATAGTTTTAGATTTTTCATATAGATATGTGACCATTTTGAGTTAATTTTTGTATATGGCACGAGGAATTAAAAGTATCTAATTTCGATGAAGTCCAATTTCAGTTTTTTTCTTTTATGGGTAGTGTCTTTTATGTCCTAAGAAATCTTTGCCTGCCCCAAGGTTGCAAAAAACATTTCCTGTGTTTTCTTCAAAAAGGATAATGTTTTTAGCCTTTACATTTAGGTCTATAATCCATCTCAAATTAATTTTTATATATGATGTGAGGTAGGGTTGAGGTTCATTTTCCCCCATTTGTTTATCCAGCATTCCAGCATCATTTGTTGAAAATACTTTCTTTTTCCCACTGAATTGCTTTGATGCCCATCAATAGTATTTTTTATAAAACAAACTACAACTAAAAATATACTCTGAGCAATACCGCCTCTTTTTTGGATTCATTAATTTAAAAAAAAAAAAGACACTTTCTAAGAACCTATAGTATGCAGGCAATGTACTAGGAACAAGAAATATACGGTGAATAAGCCATGTCCTCTGCCCTCAAGGAACTTACATCCAGGAGAAGAAGCAGTCATATAAACAAATAAGTGTGGAGGGTAGAGAAAACACTGTGATGGAAATTCTTTCCTATATGGTGGTGGCACAGAAGAGGGAGAGATCAACTTCTCTTGGGTATATCAGGGAAAGCATCTCAGAGGAGGGGATATTTGAGCTGGTCTTGAAGAATGAGAGAAATTTAAGAGGTACACACAGTAGGTAGGGAGACAAGGAGAGCCTTCTATGCAAAGGGAACAGCATGGACAAGGGAACAGGACGTGAAGCAGCCTGGAAAATTTAGGGACTGGTAAGTAGTTATTAGACATGTTGGTCTGGTGCTCAATCTGGACCAGAGTTCCTTGGTAATTTTCTTCTCTTGACAACCGGGAAAATGAATCCAAGGCATTCAGTATGTACCCTCTGATGGTGAGGGATCTTTTAATTGGATATTTTGGAGGAGGCTCTCTGGCCAGGGAGGTCTCTATTTCTTTCTACTCTAGGATGGCTGTCATTGCCTCCATGTTAAAAGTAAACTTGATTTGCTACAGCTTTTGGCCCAGCTACAGATGAAAGAACATGAGCTTACCACTTCATTGATGGCTTTGATGAGGTAAAGACCATCCTTATAAAAATAAAATAGTCTAATGATACCTGAAACAGAAAAATAAGTAAGAATGAAAGACAGGCAGGTGAACCGAAGAAAAGTTGAAATTTTATATTTGACTTTCTGAGATATCATGATAAACTCATGCATTATTAGGCTTCCTCCCTGGCCCCTCCACTGCCCATGATCATCTTGGACTCCTTGTCTTCTTCCACCCCTCACTTGAAATGTTCAAGTTATTCTTCCTCTTGGGTCATCTCGGTCTACACTGGCCCTACCGTCTTCTTCTAGAGTCCTCTTGTAAGCACTTTGGCCACACCAATCCACTCGTGATTTCTATTCATCTGTTTTAGCACATCATCCCATAGTGTTTCACATTGTTATCCAACTGCTTCCTGTGAGTGTTTTTTATTCCTCGAGTGAGTTCACAGATTCTCTGAGGGAAAGGATCACATCTTACTCTTCTATGTGCCTCATTTCTCACAGCCCAACAAGCTCCTCATGCAGTTAATTTTGTTGATACAGTAAGTAATTTTGTCATTCTCATTCTCATTTAACCTAAGGGCTCTAGTATGTGATCATCATCCACCATGACTTCTTGACTCTTTCTTTAGGTGCCTCCGAGACACTCATAACCTGCCCCTACAGCCATAATACCGACCTTGCAGAGGTATCTGGATCACTGTGGGTGAAAGTCTAACTCAACCCAATAAACATTCATGGGATATCTGCTCCATGACCACAAATGTGCTAGGGACAACCAAGGCAGTCTCTGCCCTCAAATTCATCACATTGAGAATCACACAGACAGGAAACTAACTAGATATAATGCAGTGTGATAAATGCAGTCCTATCTTTACACCAAACTCCTCCTGAGTATCAACATTCCCCCTCCAGGTGCCTCAAAGCTGTGCATGCTCAAATGGAATTTCTCAACAGACCCCTGAAATCTTATTCTCCTAAAATTGCTTATCAAGTAATGGCATCATCATCCACCCCATTATTTAAGGAGGAAAGGAGTCATTTTTCTTCACTTACCCTCACATACCGCCCTACTCCCTGACCCCATACATATATTCCATCACTCACCAAGTTTTTCCACTATATTTTCCTTTTCATTTTTTAAGCTTTTTATTTTGAACTAATTTTAGACTTAGAGAAAAATTGCAAAAATAGTACAGAGTTCCCTTATAATCCCTCACCTCATTTCCCCTAATGTTAACATCTTACAGAACTACAGTACAATTTTCTTTTCATTTTAACAGCCCCTGCCTTGGTTCAGACCTTCCTAATTTCTCTCCTAAATGAATGCACTAGCTCTTCCTGGTCTCTCTACCTCTCCATTTGACTTTTGCAAACTCCTATCAGGGTGCTCTTCCTAAAATGCCAGTTGGGTCAGGTCACTCTCCTGCAGACACGTATCTTCCAGGACACTGTCCATAGTTCTCTATACTATGGTCCCCATGCCTTGGTCATCCTCAGGCTGAGGAAGAAAAGCAAACCTGGCTTAAATGAGCAGCAGGATTGCTGAGTGCTGGAAAGGATGTGGACTCTGGGCCCACACTGCCTGGTTCAAATCCTGCCTGTGCCACTTACTTTCTGCATTACCTCAAGTAGGTTATTTAACCTCCATGCCTCAGTTGCCTCTTCTGAAAAACAAGAATAATAAACTGTATTTACCTACTAAGGCTGTTGTGACGGTGAAATGGGCCAACATGTGTGAAATGTTAGAATAGTGCCTGGCACACCATACTGTCCTGCAGATGTTAGTTAATACTACATGACCAGGGAGAACTCTCCAGGTCTGGCCCCTCCCATGCCTGGAAAGGAGATTAAGTTGAACAACAGTCTACAGGTACCTATAAATTAGGCTAAAAAGGAAGATGAAGAACGTGTACCCATTTCATCCACAGAAGCAATAAGTATTTCACTCCCCAAATCTGTGGCCCAGATGGAAGTGACATCAACCTTAAGTTTCTCCCAAACATATATTCGTTTAGCATTGTACAGATTATAGATGGAGAATCCTTTGGTTCCTCCAATAAACACATAGTCTTGGGAAATAGCCATACAATTTGGCATTTTGTTGAGCTGGGAAAAGAAAAACATAGAAAAAAGGAATGATTTTTTCAGTTATCGCCATCTGCAAGTAATATGAGCTAACTTTTCAAAGAGGGAAGCAGGTCCCTCCTAGTTATAGTATCATGTCCAAACACAGTGCCCATCTAAATATCTTGCCCAAACATCAAGAAAGTCATAGCATTCTACTCTTAGGGGAAAGGGGCCAGAGAAAACAAAGAAGTTGAGAATAAATGCTCATTCACAACACTAAGCGTGACCACAGGCCCTGTGGTGAGTGGACCAGTGGCCCCATTCCCTTCACTTTATTCATCTACAACACTGGTAAGAGCTATAACTGACACACTGGCAGATTTTCAACCATCAAGCAAGGGAGTGATTAATACACTCTGAAAGATTTTTAAATAACAATAGGATGTAAAAGATACATCTGTATAATCTTCAATTAACCAGAACACCCATTTCCCCAGGCAATTACTAGATCTATTTTAATCAACACCAGCATGCCTATAATCTTTCAAAAATGCACTGTCCTATTGAATGAAGGTTCCTGGTAGTAATTCCTTCCCTGAATCAGGTGTTATCATTTATTAACACTCAATTCAGAAACAAGGCCGCCTTGTCAGCCGCTCCATACCTTGCTTTCTAGAAGTGGAGGGTAGATGGTGGGCTGGATGCGGCTGAGCTCAGCTTTCCTCGATGCTTCCCTCTCCTCAATAATTTCCCACGAGTGGTCAAACAGAAAGTTCACTAGCTTGTTGATCATTCGATAAGGCTGAGGTAGGGAATCCTGCTCTTGATCTGGACCCTTGAAGACCCAATCCTCTTCATCATCCTTAGACCAGTCCTTCTCTGTAGGGGACGGCACCTCCAGAGTCCCCTTTCGTGTAATAGTGGGCAGCTTCAGCTTCTGGGCTCGACTTCCTTTGGGAGATGTCATCACAGAAGGTGGTGCTGGAAACATCTATGAAATTCTGAAAAACTGATCAAGGAAGTAAGCCAAGGTACTTTGAGAAAAAGGGAAGTTATCATAAGACAGCGCATCATCCTCCTTAGCATATTAGCCTATGGGAACTATTTATTCTAGAGATTGGCATCTTCCTTATTGCCACATTTCTAAGATATGCTCTTCATATTAATAAGGGTATTAGCAGAGACAGGTATTGACTATTCACATCTTCCAGACCAGCTCAAGACGATGTGCCCTATGACAAAAGGAAAGGAATTTGGCACCCTGTTGCCTTTCTTCACCTCCTGATAAGACAGTGGCTGTCTTTCTGTCCCAAATAGAATACACCCTTTCTCCTACAACTTGTGCCTTCTCCTGGCTCTTCCATCTCTGCAAATGGTTGTGCTGAAGCTAGCTGGGTAGGGAGCAACAACTTCTCCAGTTCCTTTTCCCTCCCCTCCAATCAGATGCAGCTCAAGCATTATCCAATCCTTGCTGTCCAATTTGTTCCTTCCTCTCTACTCCCCCTGCTCCCATCCAGGAGCTCTGTAGGCACAGTGCCCAGAGCCTATGAGATTCTTCAAGGGCCTGCAGAAATGTTTGAGACTTGAAAAAATACTAGAAAAAAACCCCCACAAAATCAAAATAATTAAATATTTACAAAAGTATTTACAACTTATCAACTCCACTCTGTGTGTGCATAATGTTTAAGTCTATAAGAAAAGAACAAGCAACCTATACTTTATAAAACTCAAAACTGTACAATATAAAAAGATTTTCAAATGTTACAGTTTAAAAAAGGCATTTAATGTGGAACATGGGGTACATTTTAAGATGCTTAGTAGGTAGTGGCATAGGGTCTTACACTGTCGGAGTACCCTGGGGCCATGGAAGTCTTATAAAGGCCCTGCTGCCATCATCTTTTCTCACCTGCTAGAGTACATTTGTGATGTTTCCAGTGCAAAGTGAGGACAGACTATCTGGGTCTGAGTCTGAAAAGAAAGAATCACCTGAAATCATCAGTGGGAACAGTAAGCTGAGCTCACACAGGGCCAGGAATAATGCCTGTTTCCATCAGTGAGAACGGAAAACCTCATAATTCACAAATATTGGGTTAGAGTACTCCGAAGAGCATAGCCAAGTAGTGGGAAAAATTAACCCTAGAATAAACGCTGCTCTAGTATTGCCCACCAAATCTTGGAAGTCAGAAGATCAAACTTACTACGTAACTTAACTACATACCAGAACAAACTCAAGAATATTTATAGGAATACAAATATGAAACCGAGCCCCCCTCAAACCAAGTTCCCTTACTGAGTTTGTGATTAATCTATCCAAAACTTTATTCCCTTGCTTGTCTCCTCTGACCTCAATCCCTTTCTTGTCCTCCCTGACCTCAATCTTGTGCTAATTGGACACTAATAAACCAGAACAGATGACTAAGATTGCAGTTGTTGACAACATCGTAAATGTACTAAAATTGCTGTTATAGATATCATCATTAACATATAAACTCAGCTTGTTTCTCTAGGGCAAGATGAACTCACAGACCCCCGAGCCATGGACCACCTGGCCAGAGAATCATAAACCAGAGACATCCTGACTCCCGAAACCCTGATTAAGAAATGTCACAAGATGATGATTAAACCCAGTTTCCTTGTTCTTCCCCTTTAAAATATCCCTATCTCAAAGACCACTCCCTTGCTTGGTACCCTGCAATAAACCCTTACTTTGCTGCAAACACCCACTGTCAGAGTTTGACTTTCTGCGCCACAGGCACATAAGCCCTTGCTTGGTTACAAAAATATCCAGCATCCAATGAAGTAAAATTCACAATGTCTAACATCCAATTAAAAAAATTACCTCAAATGCAGAAAGGCAAGAAGACACAAGCCATAATAAAAACTCAATCAATTGAAGCTTACTCATAATCAACACAGAACATTAGAATTAGCAGATATATAATTCTAGTATATATCTAGATTAGTATATTCCACATGTTCAAAAATCAAGAGGAAATGCTGAACATGTTACGTAGAGATGTGGAAGATGTTTAAAAAAAAACCCCAACCTGAACTTTTAAGGATGAAAACTATTGATATAATGTCTGCAATGAAAATATACACTGGATTAGATTAATAACAAGATTTCAGAGCAAAACAGATTAGATGGGCCAAAAAAAAGAATAGTGAATTTGAAAACATAGCGATAGAAACAAAATGAAAGAAAGAGAAAAATTTTTTGAAAAAAAATGAAGACAGTGAGGTGTAGGATAACTTGAAGTAGCCTAGTATAAGTGTGATTGAAATTCCCAAAGGAGGGAAGAGACCAAAAAAAGCTGTAGAAATAATGAACAAAAATTTTCAAATTTTGATGAAAACTATAAACCAACAGATTTAAGAAGAAAAATCCTAGCAAATTAAACATGAAGAAATTTATACCAAGGCACATCATGATCAAACTGCTCAAAACTAGTGATAAAGACAAAATCTGAAATGCAGCCAGAGATAGAAAGGCATGCATAGAGGAACAAAGTAAAGGACAAGAGATTTCCTGAAGGAAACAGCAGAAGCGAGAAGACAGTGAAGCAACATCTTAAAAGTACTGACAGCAAAAAATTTGTCAATTAAGAATTCCAGGCCAAAAAGCATATCTTTCAATAAATGAAAGTGAAGGAATTCCCTGGCGGTCCAGTGGTTAGGACTCTGTGCTTTCACTGCCGAGGGCCCGGGTTCAATCACTGGTTGGGGAACTAAGATCCTGCAAGCTGTGAGGCCAAACAAACAAACACACAAACAAACATAAATAAATAAATAAATAAATGAAGGTGAAATAAAGACTATTTAGACATATAAAACCTGAAAGAACTCATCAGCAGCAGATCAGCATTATAAGAAATAATGTTAAAGGAAGGCCTTCAGGCAGAAGAAAAATGGCATCAGAGAGAAATGTGAATCTACACAAAGGAATGAAAAGCACTGGATGATAGCTATGTAGGTAAATATAAAAGACTTTCTCTTACTATTTAAATTCCTTTAAAAGATATCTAAAATGTTTAAACAAAAATAATAATGTAGTGTGGGGTTAATAACATATGTAGAAGAAAAATATATGACAATAATAGTACAAAGGCTAGGAGGGGAGAAACAGAAGTATACCGATATCACTTGAAGGTAGACTATGATAAGTTAAAGATGCATACTATAAACCCTAAAGCAACCGCTAAAGTAATAAAACAAAGAGTTATAGCTAATAAGCCAACAAAAGAGGAAAAATGGAGTCATAAAAATACTCAATTAAAAATGTAAAAAAGAGGAAAAAGGGCAAAGAACTGATGAGACAAATAGGAAACCCTAACCATATCAATAATCATATCAAATGTAAATAGTCTAAAGACTCCGGTCAAAAAATAGAAATTGTCAGATTAGTTAAAGGAGAAAGACTCATATATGCTGCCACCAAAAATCCACTTTAAATGTAAAGACACATACAGGTTAAAACTAAAAGAGTAGAAATAGATGTACCACGCTAACACTAAAGAAAGCTGGAGTCGCTATATTAATATCATATGTAGAACATTTCAGAGCAAAGAATATTACCTGGGATAAAGAGGTATGTTTTATAACAATAAAGGGGTCGATTCATCAAGAAGACATAACAGTCCTAAATGTTAATGAACCTAATAACAGAGCTTTGAAATCCATGAAGCAAAACTGATAGAATTTCAATGAGAAATAGACAAATCCACAATTATAGTCAGAGATTTCAATACCCTCTCTCAATAATTTATAGAACATGTAGACAAAGAAATCAGCAAGGATACAGAAAACTTGAACACTATTAACGAATTTGATCTGACTGACAGTTGTAGAACACTCTACCCAACAACAGCAGGATACAAATTCTTTTTTAAGTACACTTGAAACATTTATCAAGAAAAATCATATTCTGGGCCATAAACAAGTCTTAATAAATTTATAAGTACTCAAGTCATACAAATTATGTTCTCTGATCATACAGAAATTATTTTAGAAATCAATAACAGATAGATATTTAGAAGTATACAAAACCTCAAAATATTGGAAAATATTTCTTAATAACTTATCAATCACTACTACATACCTACTACAATGGCTCAAATTTTTAAAAAAATATTAACAGTATGAAATACTTGTGAAGATGCAGAGCAATCAGACTGTCATACATGGATGGCTGTTAGGAATGCAAAGTGATACCACCACTCTGGAAAAGGGTTTGGCAGTGTCTTATAAAGTTGAACATATATTAATCATATGACCCAGCAATACCACCCCTGAGTATCTACTCTAAGAGTAAGAAAACTTGTGGGCATAAAAACGCCTGTACACAAAGTGTTTATAGCAGTTCTATTTATAATTACCCCAAATGGGAAACAATCCAAATGTCCTTCACCAGGTGAATAGACAAACCAACTGTGTTATATCCACATAATGGAATACTACTCAGTAATAAAAAGGGGAGAACTACTGATACATACAAAAACATGGATGAATCTCAAAGGCATTATGCTGAATAAAAGAAACCAGTCTAAAAATTTATGTGCAGTGATTCCATTTATAAGGCATTCTTGAAAATCAAAATGAGTAATGGAGAACAGATCAGTGGTTGGCAGGAGTTATAAGTGGAGGGATGATGTTATTTAAAAAGGACAGCATGAGGGAATTTTTTTGGGTGGTGTGGGACTGTTTTATCCAGACTGGAAAGAACTATGTAAAGCTGTCTTTATTTATAATCAGACAATATGATTATCTATAGAGAAAACCTGATGTAATCTTTTTTAAAAAATCTACTAGAACTAATAAATGAGGTTAGCAAGGTTGCAGGATAAAAGTTCAATATACAAAAACCTCCTATATTTCTACATACTGACAACAAGCAATAAAAAATTGAAATTAAAAATGCTATTTATTATACTATTTATAATAGTATAAAAATATGAAATACTTAAGGTTAAATTTGACAAAAGATGTACAAGGCCTGTATCCTGAAAGCTGTAAAATACCGCTAAGAGAAGACCTAAATAAATGGAGAGAGAGAGACCTTACTCATGGGTTGGAAGATTCAACTTTTTTAGGATGTCAATTCTCCCCAAATTGATTTATAAAATCAAAGCAATCCCTATGATAATCCCAGTTGGCATTTTTTTTTAGAAATTAAGACGCTGATGTTATACTTCATATGAAAATGCAAAGTACCTAGAATAGCCAAGATAACTTAGAAAAAGAAAGAATTAGAGGACCATCACTACCTACTTCAAGACTTACAAAGCCAGAGTAATCAAGACAGTGTGGTATTGGCATCAAAAAAGACAAAAAGACAACAAATAACAAGTGTTGGTGAGGATGTGGAGAAAAGGGAACCCTCATGCACTGTTGGTGGGAATGTAAATTGGTGAAGTCACTACAGAAAATAGTATGGAAGTTCCTCAAAAAATTAAAAATAGAACTACCATATGATCCAGTAATCCCACTTCTGGATATTTTCCCAAAGAAAACAAAACAAAACAAAAACTATTTTGAAAAGATATATGCACCCTATGTTCATTGCAGCATTATTCACAATAGCCAAGATACGGAAGCAACCTAAGTCCCCACCGATAGATGAATGGATAAAGAAGATGTGATATACACAATGGAATATTAGCCATAAAAAAGAATAAAACCTTGCCATTTGCAACAACAGGTATGGACCTAGAGGGTACCATGCTAAGTGAAGTAAGTCAGACAGAGAAAGACAAATACTGTGTGATTTCACTTATATGTGGAATCTAAAAAACAAGACAAGTGAACAAACAAAACAAAACAAAACAAAAAAAAAAGAGTCATAGATACAGAGAACAAACAGGTGGCTGCCAGAAGGGACGGGGGTGGGAGGATAAGTGAAATAGGTGAGGGAAATGAAGAGGTACACACACAAAAAAAAGACAAATAGATCAATGAAACTGAATAGAGAATACAGAATTAGACCCACACAGGTATGGACAGTTTATTTTTGACAAAGGTGCAAAGATAATTCAGTGGAAAAAGGATAATCCTTTTAATAAATAATGCTGCCTCAGTTAGATATCCATATGGGAAAAAAAGAACTCCAATCCATACCTTGCACTATATACAAAAATTAATTCAAAGGAGATCACAGGCCTAAATATAAAACTTAAAAGTATAAAATTTCTAGAAGAAAACTCAGGAGAAAACCTTTGCAATCTTCAGTTAGACAAAGATTCCTTAGATACGACATTAAAGCACAATCTATAAGAACAAATTGATAATTTAAACCTTTCAAAAATAAACTTACGCTCTACAAAAGACACTTAAGAGAATAAAAGGTAGCCCAAAGACTGGGAGAAAATATTTGTAGGTCATATATGTGATAAAGTGCTTGTGTTCAGAATATTTTGAAAACTCTTAAAACTCAGTAATAAGAAAATGACGCAATTTTTAAAAATGGAAAAAAGATTTTCATTGACACTTAACCAAAGAAGATACACATAAGGCAAACAGGCATATTAAAAGATGTTCAACATGGTCAATCGTCAGAGAAATGCAAATTATAATTACACATGTATTAGAAAGCCTGAAGTTAGAAAGATAGACCATACTACTACTACACATGTATTAGAAAGCCTGAAGTTAGAAAGATAGACCATAACAAGTGTTGTCGAGGATGAGGAGAAGCTGGAACTCTTCCACCTGCTGCTGGGAAAGTAAAAGAGTACAGTGTAGAAAACAGTTTAGCAATTTCTTAAAAAGTTAAGTTTACACCTACCACAATAGCCAGTCATTCTACTCCTAGGTGTGATATAAGGGAACTGAAATCATATGTCCAAACATAGACTTGTAAATGAACATTCATTACAGCTCTACTTGTAGGAGCTCCAAACTGGAAACAACCCAAATGTTTATCGTAGGTGAATAGATAAACTCCTACATATTCACATCCCATATTCAGTGGGAACACGAAATAGTAGAGTCGCTTTGGAAAACAGCTTGGCAGTTTCTTACAAAGCTGAATATACACTTCACGTGATTCAGCAATCCCATTCCTACATATTTATGCAAGAAAAATTAAAACATGTTTCATATGAAAATCTGTGCTTAAACATTTATAGCAGCTTTGTAATTGCCTCAAACTGGAAACAACACAAATGTATTTCAGTGGATAAAGAGATAACACAGTATGGTACATCCATACAATGGAATACCACTCAGCAATAAAAATGTACAAACTACTGACATACACAACATAGATGAAACTCAAATGCATTATGCTAAGTGAAAGAAATCAGAAAATGCTACATACTAAATGATTCAATTTATGATACAGTGGAAAAGGCAGAATTGTAGGTATAGAAAACAAACTATATAAATCTGTGTTTAGGAGCATCCTGTGCTCAACTCTATCATCTAACGCATCACTGTGTTGTACTTTCCTATTTTTCTTGTGTCCCTCATTAATCTATTGCCCTAGGCCTAGAGCTTAGCACTGTAGTTGGTACAGTGCTAGCACTGAAATTCTTATTGCTTGCAGTATTGCCCTGCTCTGGGACATGAATTAAGAGAATACTTCTGGCTCTCTTCCAGGCACTCCCCTCTGCAAAGGATGAGTAATTCGTGGGGTAAAGAGGCTATCCCCACCCAAAGCCTAGACTGCCCCTCTTCTGGAGTCTAGACCATGTTCAGGGTACCTGTACCCCTGGAATTTACTGCCCAAACGATGCCAGGTTCTGCATGAGCCTCTTTCCCAGCTTTCTCTGGAGGGCAGAGAAATGGGTGCTAATATGGGCACCCCTAGACCTGAAAGGTGGACAAGGCATGGCGCTTTGCAGGATAATGGGCAGAACTTGCATGTGGCTTGGAGTATCCACACTATGTATGCAAGGCCCCTCTCAGTGATGTAAGTGGGAGCCAGAAATGGGGTGGAAAGGGCTGGGAAAGGACTGGAGATCAGCTCTCCCCACAGTACCATATTCTAGCTGTGTTTCCAGGTATTCCAAGGAGTCCAAGAATCCTGAATGTGAAACTGGACTTCTTGATCATTATGACGGTACATATGTCCAGGTAGGAGAAAAGAACATAGCTTATTCAACAATTTGTTACCTTGATTTAAAAATTTAAACATTTAAACATATGGTTTGTGGGTCTCTATTTGTACTTTTACCCAGGGCCTGCAAATGTTAGGGGCAGGCCTGACCACGGGAATAAAGATTACAAAAATAGATGACCTTACTTTGTGACTATATGTTGTACATTTTATAAAATTACTGCTATGGAATGAGTGGGGCTTCATGTCTTCAGCCCTCACAGAAGGAACGTTCAGTGGTGCAATTTCATTTTAATCTCTTTTTGCCCCCACTTTGTTCACGTTAACCCTTTTAGAATTTCCTCAAGTAGCAATCTTCTTTCAGTGTTAATAATCCTAACAGAAAATTCTCTCACTTTACCCAGCTCTCCTGCTAAAATACACTCCATGAATTGGCTTATTTCTGCTCTAACCATTTCCTTCCCCAGATCTGGAGCTGGTGGTGTTCAAGGGAAACGGAGGCACAGAGCTGGGAAATGATTAAGCGCCTCAGTTCCCAAGCAAAAGTTCATTGGAATCTCCATTCGGGATTCCGCTGGGGGTCCCTGGGTACCCGGGATCTGCGGGGAGGCGCGGGGCGTCCCAGGGAAGCCGACGCTGAGGAGACGGGGTCCCTCAGATCCCCCTCTAGGAGATGCTAAAGATAGAGGAGAGTCCTGGGACAAGTGAGGAGCCGCTGCACCCGAGGGCAAAAGCCGAGGTTTCGCTCACCTGGGCCGGCAGCTTGACGTCGCCTTAGTAACCACAACTTCCGGCCCCAAACCGGAAGCCCGAGAAGTTGCTCTTCGGAAAGTGCACCCGCCCCCACGGGGGTGGGGAGACTCGGCTCCTCGGGCTGGCAGAGACCGACAGTTCCGTGGGGACCCGTCAGCAGCTCCTGAGAACTCGCAAAAGAACCCAGTGCGACTCTTGTCCTTGGGCTGGGTGCCATGGACGCCTTCATCCGCTTCACCAACCAGACCCAGGGCCGGGACCGACTCTTCAGGTGAGTCTGGTGCCCGCGGCCTCTAGCCCTTCTCCGTCCCTCAACCCGGTACAAGGTTCCCTGTTCTCCGGCATCCGGAGAAGGAGGTAGTAGCCCAGTGGACGAAAGCAGGAAGGACGCTGCCGGCTCCCGGAGGGAGTGTGGTCCTGGAGCCCCTCCTCACCCTAAATTCAGTGGGGCTGGGCCGAACGCACCGCGTCCGGTCCCGAGCCTCGTGCCCCAAAGTCCCGCAGCCGCTTCGGGGGCGCTGGCAGTGTTAAACCAGCCGACGAACCCTCCTCTCCTAACCTGAGAAAGACTGGGTTTTCTCCGCCCAACATTCTTCCGAGGAATTATTTAAGAGAAACTCTGGGTTGACATTTATGACTAGCGAAGCCAACACTTGTATTTATCTTCCATTCTTGTCCCGTCTATCTCATTGAGATAGCGCATGTGAAATAGTTTTGTGAACTGTAAAATACAGTGTGGAGAGCCTCAGAAAGAACTGACTGCACCTCTAAGGTACACGAAAATATTAAAGAGATTACGGCTTTAATACTAATTCATAATGTTTCTTTTAGGAATTTGGTTGAGTCTTGCTCAATAATAAGAAATTAGTCACAGTTGCAGTTTTATTTAACAGCTTTTCCTTCTTCTGGGTGTGCAAGTGCTAATACACACAGATCAATAGTAGCCCCAATAATTATGAGACTTTTGGAAGCGGACTTAATGCCAGACGTTGTTCTCAGTGTGTTACAACTATTAACCCATTTAACCCTCAACACGACCCTATTAGGTTAAATTCTCTAAATCATCCCCATTTCTGTGAAATGGGGAAACTGAAGCAGAAGGAGGTTAATAGGGACTAAGTGACTGAATTGAGAGATTTAAAACCACACAGTTGACTTGGGGCCCACTTCTTTAACTACCAAGCCATACTATCTTTCTAATTAATTTGATAGATTTTCAAAATGGTTGCATTATATACAAACTTCATTAAAATAGAAGCCTACAAATCCAATGTACTTAGAATGTACCCTGCAAATTTTATCAGTGAGGTTGGTTAATAAATAATTGTTTAGGGGAATTCCCTGGCGTTCCAGTGGTTAGGACTCCGCACTTCCACTGCAGAGGGCACGGGTTCGATCCCTGGTCAAGGAACTAGGATCCCACATGCTGTGTGGTGGGGCAAAAAAAATTTTTTTTAAATTAATTGTTTAGTATATACCTATTCAGCAAGATGTGAGATCTCTAGTATTCATTTCCTAATCCTCTTGGTGATCTATAGCTTCTTTGAACACACTAGCATTCAGAAAATAATGCCTTGTGTTTGGACACATTCCTATTATTAGACCAGATCTGAAAAAGGGGGATTCATTGACCTGACCAGCTTGAGCCCTGTATCCAGGAAGCATACTTAAAAGAGAAGGAGAGATTGTTTCTTTTTACTTCATGCACAATAACAAGTTCACCATTTTGGAAAATGTGCTATATTTTTATTGAGAATAATATTTATAGCATAAAGGGATTCAAATGCGGTTACAGGACAGTAGGAAACAGGCATCTACCTACTTTATTTACTAGACTGCCAAATACATTTAGATGTTTATGTGATACAGAATTTTTTATTTGTTATGTTTCTGTTGGTAAGGCATTGCTATTTGTACTCATGACAATAATCACTATTGAATATTTAGTATTATTAAACAGGAGTCTGTATTTTATATAAAATACTAATTAGTTTTGAAAGACAAATCTGTACTTATTTATGTATTGGTGTGTATTTGGTCCTTTTATAAAAAGTTAAGCAATATGCAAATGGTGGACTTCTCATTTGGCTCTGGTTTGAGTGTGTGACCTGTCACATAAGTAGTTGGTAAAAAAATTTCCTTTTAGAAATCTGAAAATCTTTTAGAAATTTACACTGGAAGAAATAAAGAATATGGATCTTTGCAGACTTAACATGAGGTCGATTTTTGTGCAGTTTACTGCTTTGACTATAGCCATTTCTCTGTGCCAGCAAGAGGCCTTCTGAAGAGCTGTTCACTGGATTATTGCAGAGTTCTCTTTCATTACCTTTGTGTTGCATTTCCATGACATGTTCTACCCTTTAGCCCTGTGGAGTGACTGTTGCAGAATTTTGCTGTTGTAAGAGCTGCTACATGAGAAATTGTCTTGGAAACTTTGCTTTTAGCAGGACATGTTTCTCCTTCCCCTACTTCATGAGTCAAATCTTATTTGGTTTGTAAATCGTTCTCCTCATTTTTTTTCCATTTCAGAGCCACTCAGTACACATGCATGTTGCTTAGATATTTGTTAGAGCCTAAAGCTGACAAACAGGAGGTTGTTATGAAGCTCAAGAAACTGGAGTCCAGTGTGAGCACTGGCCGTAAATGTAAGTACCCTGTCCCTTGAGGGACAGTGGCTCCTGGTTTAGAATCCTCAGACCTTGTAATTCACAAAATATTTCCTAGGTCACGATTTTCTAGTCAATCAACTTTATTGATGAAGTTCACCAGTAAGGCTGCCCTCATGGAACGACAGGTCAAAAGGATTGAATGTTTTGCTGCACACCATTCACAAACACCCTCCTATGTTCACATTTGGTGCTACATCATATCTTTCTGCTTAATCGTAACCAGTGAGACATACAATGTGTTAGTTCCCCTTTAGCTCTTAGAATCACAAAATGTTCTGGCAATCTTTGACATGAGCTTCTGGCTCCTGGGAACCCTCAAAGAATAGAGTAGCTATATCCTTGACCCCCTGCCTTTTTCCCTTCTCTTAAGGGATTGCTAGAGGAAATGGATGGATACATTTTCTTAAGTCATTTGTGGGATTGTTTCATGTTAATGCCAAAAAGTGGTCAGTGTTTTGTACTCATTTAATTCACTTTGAGTACCTGCTTCATATAGATACAGCCCTGAGCTTTATGGGAGAACTAAGATCACATGGTATAACGATCTAAGATTTAGTACCAAATATGTTGGTTGGGGTAGAGAAAAAGAAAGATGTTTGGAGGAGGTGGAACTTGAGGTGTGGCAAGAGAGAGTAGGATTAGGAGAACATTCCTGAAGGGTGGTTTCCTCTAGTGGAGGCTCAGGACTGTTCTGGGCAAACCATTGTATTGAGGATCAATGAGAAAACTAGTTTGATGGAGACAAGACTTACATTGTCAAGCAGAGGGATGGGAAGGAGCTTTTCTGGATGGCTTGGAAAGCCAAGATTAGAAGTTCTCAGGCTCTTTGGAATGTTGGAGCTCAAAGGTCCTTTAAAGATCACTAGTCTCTGAAGTCTAGAAAGGACTTACCCAAGGTCACTAAGTTAGTGCAACAGCCAGAACTGGAAACCAGGATTATTCATTACATATTTTGTGTTATTTTTGATAAAATAATACAAAACATTTTTCTGAGATCATAAGTTTCCTGAGGGTAGCTACTTCTGAACGTTTGCTGAGTCTAAAATATAGTCACTTAGGGAAAGTAGTTCTTTTGTATCCTCCATAATGTTTAGGACTATAACTTATTCTGAGAAGGTGCTCAGTAAATATTTATTGATTGATGCGTCCCTGATTAATTGAGTTACATGCTCAGATAAAGGACATGCCCTTGCAATGGTTGATTTAATTGAACTAGGAGTCACATATGACAGTATTATTAGTTGTGTTATCCACTAAATCGTACCATCTCTACTTTGTCTTTTTGACAGTAGGGAGCCAAAGGGGCTTTGGACCAGAGAAATGGCAGTATGATAATGGTATTTTTTTTTAAAGCAATCTTTTAACTGGAAAGTAAGTACAGTGTAAGGTATCAGACTCTCCAAAAGAATGTTGCATCTGGAGTTCATGTAGTTTGCAGTACCTTCCTTCTAAAGAAATGTAGCTGGTGATATTCATATGTAACAATTCACACTTATGATTGACCTTTGCCTAAAGTGTGTAGTAAGTCATTGTTAATGTAGTCATTGAAATGGAGGCAATAAGTTTAAAGAGTCACTGTCTTTTTTACATTCCAGGATCATTTTAGGTGTCCTTAACATACTGTACAGTCCTCCTTTCCTGAGCAAAGACTGAGCCTCAGAGGACGGTCAGTTGTTAAAAAAAACAGTGCTGACCTCTCACCCTGATACAGGGATTCTGCCTGTAAAATCCTATTAAATACTGATTAAATAACTGTTAACTCTTGTGGGTTCTTCTTGCAGGGTTCAGACTAGGCAATGTGGTACATGCTGTACAGACGATTCAGCAGAGCATTCATGCCACTGACCAAGTGCCCCGCATCTGCCTAATATTAGCCAGCCTGAACCGTGTGATTTATTTCATCTGTGACACCATCCTTTTTGTGAGGAGCGTAGGGCTCGCCTCTGGCATTAACAAAGAGAAATGGCGAATGTGGGCTGCACGCCATTACTACTATTCTCTTCTGCTGAGCCTGGTCAGGGATCTGTATGAAATCTCCCTGCAGATGGAACAGGTTGCACACGACAGAGCGAAGAAGGAGAAATCACCATCCCAGGATCCTCTTGTGTATAGCGTGGCTGATGAGGAAACAGAATGGCTCCAGTCCTTTCTTCTTCTCTTATTCCGATCTCTGAAGAAGCATCCTCCCTTGCTCCTGGACACAGTGAAGAACTTCTGTGATATCCTGAACCCTTTGGACCAGCTGGGGATCTATAAGTCCAATCCTGGCATCATAGGCCTTGGAGGTCTCGTGTCCTCTATAGCAGGCATCATCACTGTGGCGTATCCTCAGATGAAACTGAAGACCCACTGAGGTGGTTTCAGGCTGAAGACTAGTACCTGCTTTGAAGACAACCTTTTAGTGAAATGGACATTTGCATTAGGCACAGCCATGTCATACTGTGCTTACAGACTTAGTCACATGAGCACTGAGTGACCTGTGATGTGAACAGAGGTGGGGCCAAGAACGGTGGAGGGAAGAACGTGAAGGTTTATGTGTTTTCTAGAGTGCTGGAGTGACTTCTGAATTTCTGAGTATTTTTCCTTCATCTGACATTTATCGAGCATCTCTTATGTGCATATTAGGAACTTAGTGGTTGCTGAATGGATAAAAATTAAGAGAAAAATTGAAAAAGATCCAAACTAACAAGTGGGCACTAATATAAGTGACTTTTGGGCCATGTGCCTCACTATTGCCCAACTACAGTAGGTCTGATACACACCCTCTCTCAGATTTAGTAGAGGCCCCTTATTCTCTGATCAGTTATCCCACTTCCTCCATAGCTGCCAGTGCCAGGATGGAGGAGAGCTGGGTTTATAGCCTCTTAACTTGGCTTTTACATCACTGCGCTCCTGTCTTTCCTCTGTCCAGTAGTAAAATCAGAAGTGCATCAGGCACCTTCATGGTATAAATTGTGTCTTTAGGTAGCGCAGTAAGGAAACAAAAAATCAGAAGCAGATAGAAAGGACTTGAGGTAAAAATAATGTGGAAAGTTACAGTTGGTGCCTGCAGGTTTCCCTGTGACAGATGAGGAGACTTGAGGTTAAAACTGAGGACAGAACCTCATTTCTCTGACTCCCAATCCAGTGCTCTTTCCATATTTCACTGCCTTCCTGATTGAGTGGAAGTGCAAGACTCTCCAGAATCCTGTGCGAAAAGCCTTTTTTAGAACCTTTGTTGGTCAGTGGTTTATATTCTATTCTACAAAAATTAAAACTATATCTAGATCCACCAGCAGGATTGTTTTATTTAAAACCATATAACATTTTGGGCACTTACACGTTAATTTTCATCCAAATTTGTGCAGTTAAGAAATTTCACGAATATGATGAAATTCTACTATATTCGACAACCACCCTATTTATGTAGGGTGGTTGGGGGAGGTGGAGAAGAGCAGTAAGGGGCAAGAGAAGAGGACAGTAGAACGATGAGTCGATGCCACTTACTCGTGTTCTTACTTCTCATCTTGGATGTTGGGTTCTTATTTGTGATTACAGATCCTCTTAATTTGAGGCAAGTGAGGTAGAGAAATAGGGTACCATCAGGTAAGAGGTCAGTGTCAGTCCTGCCAGTAAAGCCATCTGACAGGACTGGATGGAAAGGAGAAAAGAAATGTGCACTAAGTAAATTTCCCATAAATGTGATTGAGATTCTTAAAAAGTAGACTCAGGTCCTTGGCTCTCTATTTTTAAAGTGTCCAATCAAGATATGGGATTTGAGAAAGAACATTTCAGGAATTTTAAGAGAAATAAAAGCTGCTAGATCAGGGCAAATAAAAAATTTAACTATTTTTGCTTTGTCCAGATCTTCTGTAATAAATTATGTCTAATAAATTTATAGACAAAATTTATTCATGTATCTGTGAATGTGTTCTGGGAATGGAGAAGAGTTAAAAATAAGGTGATCCAAAGATAATCAGAGTCTACACAGTTGGTAGAGTGAGTTCTGGTAAAATAAGCTCTTGGCTGGAAGATCCAAGCTCAGGAAAAGGATGAAGGAAGATTTAAATGTAGAACGTCCAGGTTGAAAGAGACCTCTAAGACAATCTCATCCAGACTGCTAGCCAGGAGAGGGTCCTCTATATCATCCCTGTCAGTGGTGCTTTTGATTCTGCCTGGAGAAGTTGGCCTTGAATCTGTGATGGCATTTTACAGTGGTGTCCATCTTGGTAGTTTTGTCCTCTGCAAGTTAGGGTGGGTGGTGGAGAGCTTGGGAAATGCCACCTCTTCTAGAATTTGTGAAAACCTAAATGGTGCCCTGCTACCTCCTTCCCTGTGCATCTTTGTCCTTTATAACTAACCATCCCCACCTCCAGGCCTCCACATTCATTCATGAGGGATTCTAAAAACCAAGGACATTTCTTTTTTTTTCTTCCAGTTTTACTGAGATATAATTGACACAGTACTGTGTAAGTTCAAGGTGTAGAGCATAATGATTTGACTTACATACATCATGAAATGATTACCACAGTAAGTTTAGTGAACATCGATCATCTCATATAGATACAAAATTAAAGAAACAGAAAAAAATTTTTTTCCTTGTGATGAGAACGCTTAGGGTTTACTCTCTTAACTTTCATAAATAACATAAAGCAGTGTTAATTATATTTATCATGTTGTACATTACATCCCTAGTACTTATGTGTCTTTTTTTTTTTTAAATATGATCTTTTTTAAAAAAATTTATTTATTTATTTATATTTTATTTTTGGCTGTGTTGGGTCTTCGTTTCTGTGTGAGGGCTTTCTCCAGTTGCGGCGAGCGGGGGCCACTCTTCATCGCGGTGCATGGGCCTCTCACGGTCGCGGCCTCTCCCATTGCGGAGCACAGGCTCCAGACGCGCAGGCTCAGTAGTTGTGGCTCACAGGCTTAGTCGCTCCGCGGCATGTGGGATCTTCCCAGACCAGGGCTCGAACCCATGTCCCCTGCATTGGCAGGCAGACTCTTAACCACTGCGCCACCAGGGAAGCCCACTTATGTGTCTTATAACTGGAAGTTTGTACTTTTTGACTGCCTTCATCTAATTTCCCCTCTCCCCACCCACTGCCTCTGGTAACCACAAATTTGATCTCTTTTTCTATGAGTTTGTTTTTGAAGTAAAGGTGACCTACAGCACAATGTTAGTTCCTGGTGCACGACATAGTAATTCAATATTTCTGTACATTTCAAAATGATAACCATGATAAATCTAGGTACCAGCTGTCAACAGACAAAGATATTATATATTTATTATATTCCCCATGCTGTACATTTCATACCTGTGACACAAGTATTTTGTAACTGTAAGAAGTCTGTACCTCTTAATCTCCCTCACCTATTTCTCTCCTCCCCACACATCCCCACCCCAAATGGTAGGTATTCTTACTAAGTGTATTTTTTGTTTTCTTTTTTCTTTTTTTTAAATTGAAATATAGTTGATTTACGATACTGTGTTAGTTTCAGGTGTACAGCAAAGTGATTCAGTGATATATATGTATTTTTTTAGACTATTTTCCACTTTAGGTTATTACAAACCTAATATTTTTGTAGTTATTACAAAAGATATTGAATATAGTTCCCTATGCTATACAGTAAATCTTTGTTTATCTATTTTATGTATAGTAATTTGTATCTGTTAATCCCATGCTCCTAATTTATCCCTACCCCCCTTCCCCTTTGGTAACCATAAGTTTGTTCTCTATGTCTGTGAGTCTGTTTCTGTTTTGTATATAGATTTGTTTGTATTATTTTTTAGATTCCACATGTAAGTGATATAATATTTGTCCAGAGACATTTCTAATAGATGTATGGGCCAGCACATTGACAACTGAACATTGTTGCCTGAGAATTTGTTTATTCAACAACGAATGCTTGAGTGCCATTCTTAGATTTGTTTGGGATCCATTTGTGCACAAGATGACCAAGGTCCCTGTGCTCATGTGGTAGTTGGACGGGGTTGGGAGGGCCATGTAGGGTTGGGGAAGAAAACAAGGTACCTATGTCCTTCAAGCTGCTGCTGGAAAGTGGACCCTTCCTGAGGGACTCCCTTAGACCTTTTCACTACTTCTCACCTCTCACCCACATCCTGGACGCCCAGCTGAAGCGGCCAAAGAACGAGCTTTGTCAACAGAGCTTTCAGACACAGAGCCCTGTATGCCCTCTGGCCCAAAGCCACGGCTTCAAAATCTTAACATTGCCCTTTGGCCCAGGGTACTCTCCCGACACAGCCTCACAGATAATTTGTCCTGAACCTTGAAGTGAGGTGAGGGCTGAGGCCACTTTTTTTCGATACTTCTCTTCCTCTCCATTATTGTCTTATATTTTAAAAGCCCAGGTTGGATCAATAAGTGTTAAATGTATCACATATTTATTACTCCTTTTGGAGACTCTGCTTGACTCTTTCCTCCCTCTCCTGCTTTATCAGTATCCTAGATACAGGATTGATACAAAGGATCTACCACAAATAGATCCTTTGGGGACTTCCCTGGTGGTGCAGTGGTTAAGAATCTGCCTGCCTATGCAGGGGACACAGGTTTGAGCCCTGGTCCGGGAAGATCCCACATGCCGTGAAGCAACTAAGCCCGTGCGCCACAACTACTGAGCCTGCGCTCTAGAGCCCCCAAGCCACAACTACTGAGCCTGCGCGCCACAACTACTGAAGCCCGCCCACCTAGAGCCTGAGCTCCGCAACAAGAGAAGCCACTGCAATGAGAAGCACGCGCACTGCAACAAAGAGGAGCCCCCGCTCAACACAACTAGAGAAAGCCCGTGCGCAGCAGTGAAGACCCAATGCAGCCAAAAATAAAAACAAAAAAAACCCAAATAGATCCTTTGTATCAGTCTCCCCACTCCCTGCCTCTTTCTCCTATTGCCCACAGTATACAACTTAGCAGAGAGTCAACACTAGATATGATTCTACAAAAAATAAGGAAAAAAAGGTTTGTCCTATTACCCATTTTAATTAAAAAGCCCTTATTAGACAATCTGAAAACGATGGCTGAAAACCACAGCCTCCATCATCTTTGAAGCCAGGAATTAGCACCTGGGCTCCTGCCTGATTCATCGCTAAGGAAGGGATGAGAGGTGATAGGTGGTTGTCTGGATGCTGTTGATCAGTAACAGAACCTTGGTCAACATTGTCACTTTTCCAAACTTGACAAAATCCAGTTGGCTTTCCCACTGCATATTCTGGTGGCATCTTAGACCAGGTAGAGTTCAATAAACTTTCTTGAAATCCAGGATTTTGCAGAGATTGAAATTGCTCCCTCAAAGCCTAGATTGTCAAGGAGTAAACCACAGCTCTGGTTCTCTTCTTACTGAGAGCAATTCATCTTCATAATCAAAGACTAATACATTCAGGTAAACTGTGTTCCTGTGTCGGTTTAAATCTTACTGTTCAAAATTCATTCTTGATAGTAAAAAATAAGGATGAGGGAAATGGGTTGAAAACGGTTCCGTAGGACCCTCTAATGGAAAAGGAGCCAAAGATTATAAAACTTTAGAGCTTATGAGTTTAATGACATATATCCCAACATCTTCTTTCTGGAAAACAGTTTCGTGAGAACTGGGGGCCAGAAATATGTTACAGAACAGCTATCTCATGGAATAATAACTCCTTTGAGTCTGGTTTCCTACAGCTGTGCAATCTAACTCCTAGTTGGCTAAACCTCCTTACAGAAGTTAAGATATGCCCAGGGGACGCTAGGTCAAATAACCATGACCCAGCTTTCTCTTCCTCTCTGCCCTCCTCTAGCTGGGAGGTGTTAGTAGCTTTGCTCAAGACTCCCCAGAGCAACTGGAATTGTTTCCACCGGAGGAGACGCTCTGCAGCCTGGGCTCCGTGGGACTGAGGTGGCATCAGCTGGAGTGAGTGTGGGGATCCTGGGACAACCTTACCTGGTTTGTTTCTGAGAATTAAAGAAGTTGAGGGTAAGGGTCTTCTGGGAATTTTACTGAGGATGAAGAGGCCTGCAGGGAAACCACTAAGGGAGAGATTATTCAGGGTGAATGACCAAGAGTGTAGAGTAGATATTCTGGGGCCACTAGTTTTCCAGAACAGAGCTGAAATTGCTGGTTTTAAGAATGACTACTTTCTCCTCTGGTTGAGCACAGAGGGAATGACTGACAGATTTGCTTGTTTAAAAAGAGGAATTAATGCAGAACTTTTTCATTTAAAAAAAAAGAGAGACTAAATCTGAAACTTTGTTCGTCTCTTTTGGACCCTCATCTAAGAGCTCCTAAACTTCATCTACAACCTCTTATCTCTTAAAGCTACTTTCATTTTTTATTTCTTACCCTGAATCCTTATAAGAAACTACGGTCTTGACAAGTGGGCTGCGGGACAACTCATCCCTATGGGACTCTAAGGACTGGCCACTTGTCTGTGACATTCATCCTCCAAATACCTTCTCTTCAGGGAACTTGAGTTCCCAGACAGCCTGGGCCCCCCTGATGGCCATGAGAGGTAGGGGACTGACCCTGTGAATCTCAGGCTGAGGACTTTCTCATGGACCTGGAACCCTCTGCTTTGCAGCTTGAAGAGCTCCGATGGCAGTTAACAAGGGTCCAACCTTGCTGGATGAAGACCGCCCTGTAAGTAACTTGGGCTTATATGAGACAGTGGACAACTCTGTGGGGAGGAAGGAGGTGGGAGGAGAAGTTCAGGGGGCTTAGAGCAAGATATGTCTAGATTATATTCGTAACTCATTGATCATTATGTCTTAGTTATTCTTGCCCTCACTACCTTTTGCAGAAGGCTGTTAGAGAATGTGAGGGGGAAAAAAGATGTCTATTAAAAACTAAGTACCTCGGAGAAAAAGCACAGAAAAATTGGCTGGGAGGGAAAGGAGAGGAAGGGAACTACTATATTCTAAAGCCTGAAACAGAAGCCCATGCTTTGTCCACCCAGGCGAAATGTATATTTGGGACGGAGCCTCTGCATTTTGTAACTCCAGAGGCTTCTTGTATGGTGCAGTCTATGTAAATGGCACCTCTTAGAGTTACGCGGTGCACATTATGTATGTGGGAAGGGGTTAGAGGGGCAGTGTGTCCAGTTTGTGTGTCTGACCTGGTTTTCAGTGTGACTCAGAGTGGTTTGACACGTTTAGGTGTACTGATGCCTCCTGGCAAGGCCTCTCTAATTTAGGTACAGTTCAAATAGTGAAACTTAAAAATTGTGAACCCATATAATACCCATCTTGTCCCAAGTTAGGCTTTAACCTCTGTACTAGGAATCGCCATGTTAAGTTTTTTATTGGATCATAGAACACAGAGAGGCATAAAATGGTCAAG
This sequence comes from Eubalaena glacialis, assembly GCF_028564815.1. Classification (NCBI taxonomy): domain Eukaryota; kingdom Metazoa; phylum Chordata; class Mammalia; order Artiodactyla; family Balaenidae; genus Eubalaena; species Eubalaena glacialis. The sequence continues at coordinate 38,792,543 of NC_083717.1, forward strand.
TGCATAGTTAAGAGGTATCGATAGTTTATTGCTGTCCCAGGACCTCTCTCCTTCTTTGGCTTTGCCTAAAACAACTCCTGAAGGTTCTGTCCAAAATGTTAAAGAAATGTTTTCTTATTTACAGTCATAATCTTATTCTAGTTCAAATTTCAAACTCACCTGCAAGACCAAAAGCTGAAATATTGTAGCTTGCTGTCTAGTGTACATCAGGTCTCCTTGATGGGTCTTCTAACTCAGCCGCCTACAAACAGAAGAAGCTAGGTCCTCACCTTTAGAGCAGAACTATGCAACAGTGCATATTCAAAGCTACAGAAAGAGCTCGAACATCTGAGTCAGACCTGGGATGTTTATGTGGAGAATTCTTAATATTCCTAAGAACAAACAGAAAAATATAATACCCTTCACTAGCCCCAGCAACCATAATCCATGGACAATTGTGCCTCATCCTCACCCCATTCATTCCCCAACCTTGTGTTATTTTGAAGCAAATCTCAGACATGCTGTTTCAGGCCTGAGTTGGCCTGGCAGTGCCACTTACTAGCTGTGTGATCTTGGGTAAGTCACTTCACATCTCTGAGTCTTTGTCTCATTGGCAAAGTGCTGGAGATAATGCTGACCTCAGAGTGTCGCTGTTAGAATTAAATGAGGTCATATCACGAAAGCACCCCAATCAGTGCCTGGAGCATAATGGCACTGCGTAAATGTTGTTACCCTCTGCAGGATTAGAATCCACTTTTTTTTTTTTTTTTTTTTACCTCAAAAATCAGTGTTTCTCCACTAAGATTCTTAGGTGATCTAAAGTTTAATTAAGTGCCTGCTGTTGAGGTTAGAATGCATTAATAAGAGCACAGCACCCCAATAACGAGAGGTGATGGTTTCACTATACCCCACACACTCAGACCACACCTGGAACGCTGTCTTCAAGTCTGAGTGCTATGTTTTTCAGAAAGGCGATGTCAAACTGTAGTGTGTGCAGAGGAGGGAATCAGCAGATCAGGGCGCTGAGCCGTTTGTAAGCTAAGTAAGGAACTAGAGCTATTTAGAATGGAGAAGGGACTACTAAAGGGAGAAATATTTGTCTTCAAGTGTGTGAAAGGCCAGCCCATGAATGATGAAACAGATTTCCTCAGTATTGTTCCACAGGGCAGAGAGTGGAGCGGATTTCAGCTCAGCCACGCTGTCCAACAAGGGGCATAGGCCACTCTATGAGGGGTGAGCTCCATGCAAGGAGACATCCAAATACAAGCCTCCCAGAGGGACTGTGGGAAGCACTCTTGCTACAGAGGCCCCTGGAGGCCTAAGATTCTGTGATTCTGTGCGGTTGGGCAGATCTAAACTTAACACCTTAGGTGCAGCCCTGACTGTGATTCACCTATTCAACTAACATTACTGTGCAGGCTTTAGGTTAGGCCCTGGAGATACAGAGATGACAGTCTCCTGGGAGAGAGCCAAGTACACACATGATCAAGACGAGCACCATGTATGAGTACGGAAACAACCCAGGGAGGGAAGTGGTGGCTTCTGATGTGAAGGAGGAGAGTCAGGAAGCTTCACACAAGAAGCGATGCTCAAGCCGTGTCTTGAGGGAGTGACATTTTGCCAGACGGAAGGGACTGTGGGAGGGAAGGGGAGCATCCTAGGCAGTGGGACAAGCACTGGAGGCAGGGAGGCAGTCTCCCAAAAAGACCAGAAAGATGTTCAGATGAAGCTACCAATCCAAGGTGGACTCAAACTCCAGGCAGGTGCGCCGACACACTTGCTCCTACCATTAAGTTTAAGTGGGGTGGCTGCGGGGAGTGGGGGGGCCCTGGAGGCCAGAGTTTGCCCAGTAGCTCTCCAGAGCCAGGATTGTGACCAGGACAGCATGGCAGCCTGGCTCTTGTTTTCGCTGTGGGGCCTCCAGAGACCTCTCTAGTCTGGGTTCCTCCTAGGTCACTTGGACCCAGGCCAGCCCTAATGGGCTCCATGGCCCTGGGGCTGCCTCCCCAGGAGGTGGGAGGAGGAGGTGGGATGACCTCAATACCTGCTTTCCTTCCTCTCCAGGAGCAGGAGAACGTGCTGCAGCGGGTCCTGCAGCTGCCGGTGGTGAGCAGCACCTGTGAGTGCTTCCAGAAGACCTACACCAGCACCAAGGAAGCCCACCCCCTGGTGACCTCTGTATGCAGTGCGTACGAGAAGGGCGTGCAGAGCGCCACCAGCTTGGCAGCCTGGAGCATGGAGCCGGTGGTCCGAAGGCTGTCCACCCAGTGTGAGTCCTTGTGGCACTCAGAGGCTGCCTGCCTGTTCACTGATGCTCACTGCCTGCCTGCCAATCTTTTTTCCATCTATCAGTCTATTTGATAGCTTGCTTGTCTGTCTGCCTTTTTGTTTGTCTGACTGCCTTCCTGACTATCTACATCCCATTACATAGTCTTTTCATCTATAGATATAGATGATATAAATATAGATGTAGATGTAGATATAGATATAGGTCTCTTCTCATCTATAGACGCCTCATCTGTAGCCCAGCTGGCATTTTCCTAGGATGACAATGATGGGCCACATAATTGGCAGGAGAAGGGGTGGGCAGAGCTATGAGGGCGGTGGTGGGAGTGGGGGCCCATGGCAGACCAGACACCCACTTTGGCTCCAAATCCAGCAGCAGCAGCAGGAACTAGCAGAGTCTGGCACAGAGGCAGAGGCAGTGGGCACTAGGGCTAGCCTGGCAGGGATGGGGGGAGAGGAGGGGGAGGGGAAGCCCTCTGGGTCCAGCAGCTGATGGTATCGGCCCCATGACAGGCCGGGGCAGCAGAGAGCTACCAGTCAGGGCCCTGAAGGTGAGGACAACTTACCAGACCTGCCCCTGTTCAAATTGTTCTGCCCCATCGGAAAATATGGTCTCCACGGCATGGCTCTTGACAGGGCTGAGGGAAATTCCAGAAGTCTAGGACCTTCCACAGTCCTGATTACAGAGTTATGGGTATCTGAGGATTTGGCACAGCAAACGGGAGAGGACAGCTATAAAGAAGACCTGGGCCTGGGTCCACCTCCCTGCCTGCAAACTCCTTAAATAATTTCCCTGGGTCTCATTTTGCCCAATCGGAAGTCAGCCAAGTCATCTGGGCTCTCTGCTGCTTGAGAATTTTGTGAAGAAACCTAGGATATCTGGAGAAAGAAAATATGAAAAAGAATATATAGATATCCTTTAAAACTGTGATCTCCATGGTCATGTCTGCAGAGCTGATGTCCTCGGCAGCCCCTGGGCAGTACCTCCCGGGAACATTTGCATCCTCTGGCACTTGCCCCTTTCTCTTCCCTGTGACCCTCTTCCCAGTGTTGACCATCTCACTCCTAGAGGTTAAAAGGAAGGGCCATGGACTATCTGGAACTCTAGAACAGCCTTTCATCTCTAGAATTAAGCAGTGCCAGGCCTGCTCCCACCCTAGGGCCCGGCTGCCCCTCCACCCTGACACCTCTGCTCTCCTCGCTTGTGTTCACCCAGCACTCACCCAAAGAGGGGTTGTAGGAGGAGGAGAGACCAGGATCTGTTGGTGATTCACAAAGGTTCTGTCACTTCCTCCTCACAACAACCCTGCAAGGTTTGTCCACATTAATCCACATTTTACAAGTGAGGAACTTGAGGCTCAGCCAGGTTGTGACCTGCCTGAAGCTACACTGCAGACGCAGGTGCTGGGCTTTGAGTGCAGATCTGCATGACTCCAGAGCTCCTGCTCAGAGGGAAAACATCCTGCTCTCAAGGAGTCACAGTGGATGGTGGCTAAAGGTGGCAGAGGGCCTCAGATTCCCAGATGCTTTGGGGGTAGCAGGGCTGGGGGTTTTGAGGGCTCCAAGGTGCCTTCCTTGGCACAGAGGCCCCTGCTGGGCTCTCACAGTGGGGGCAGGGCTCACCCGACCATGGCCTTTTGCTTCCAGTCATAGCTGCCAACGAGCTGGCCTGCCGAGGCCTGGACCACCTGGAGGAAAAGATCCCGGCCCTCCAGTATCCTCCTGAAAAGGTGAGCCCCTCCCCTCTTCTCTAAGGCTCCCCACATTCTGTTGTCACTGCCTCCCAGTTGAGGAGAGGGCACGAGCCCATGATGCATAAATGTGAGTCTTTTGTTTCTGTGGCAAATGCCTTCCAAGGCTGGTGGCAGCTGCCTGTCCCTAAGACCACACGATGGGCTTCTTCCTCTCCCTGTGGGGCCAGATGAAGGCAGGCTTTCTGAAACCAGCAGGCACAGCCCAGAGGCAAACTCAAACAGGAGCTTGGGGTAGGGCCCACTGCTTCTGATTCCCTGCTCTTTGGCCTGCATTGGACCGTTTGGTGACTACAGCCACCTAAGATCATGGGTCACACTCATCAGATTCGAGGATTGCAGTCCCATGTCCTCAAGATCCAACACTTTATGGACCATGAGACTGAAAATGTCACTTCACCTGGATAGCTATTCATTGGGCATTTGCCATGGTAAGGGCCGTGTCTGGTGCTTTGGGGGAATAAGTTGCACTCTCAGACGCCATCCATCTCACTGACAAACTACCACCCATCTCACAAACATTTACTGAGCCCTACCCTATGACAGGGGTCATGACATATGATTTATAGAGCCCTCTCATTTAATCCTCTTGTCAACCCTCTGGTATAGGGGTGGGTATCCCCATTTTACAGATGAGAAAACTAGTGACTTCCCCCTGACCACACAGCCTTAAGTGGAGGCCACATGAGAGCAGGTCTATTTGGCTCTGAGGCCTTTGCTCTTCACTTATTTTTCCAGATAAACGGCAACGTCTTTGTCACAGAGGAGCTCCTAAGGCAAAGGAGAGAAAGTCGTTATTTCAATGCAGAACCTGTAGGAAGATCAACCACATCTATAAGTCCACATAAGTGCAGATAGGAATGTGAGCAATGTTCTGAGGGCAAGACAGAGCAGACAGTAGAGGAATTTGGAAGAGGAGATGCCTTGTGTGCATGAGGTGTTATCAAGGAGGTGGACTTTGGGGGGCATTCTTGAAGGATGGTTAGGATCTTGACAGGTAGAAATGGGGTGCAAAGAAGCCAGGAGATCTAAGTGGTTGGCACAGGAAGGACTGGAGCCCTTTTCCTTTTAAGTTCGGCTTAATCAAGCTGCCCAAATATTGGTGCCAGTCCCCTTTAAATGAGGCTTTCCTGAAGCTGGGCTCAGGGTCTGCCAGATCCACATGCCTGACTTCCCTCCCCACTTCCTCCAGATCGCTTCTGAGCTGAAGGACACCATCTCTACCCGCCTTCGCAGTGCCAGGAACAGCATCAGTGTGCCCATCGCCAGCACTTCAGACAAAGTCCTAGGGGCCGCTCTGGCTGGCTGTGAGCTCGCCTGGGGGATGGTCAAAGACACTGCCGAATTTGCTGCCAACACCCGAGCTGGCCAGCTAGCCTCTGGAGGGGCCGACTTGGCCTTGGGTGGTGTTGAGAAGGTGGTAGAGTTCCTCCTCCCTCCAGCCAAGGAAGAGTCAGGTATCTGCCATTAGGGGGCCTGGGGAGTGAGTTGGCCACCCATGCTGCTTGGGAATTAGGAAGAGGCAGCCAGGGCTCATCTAGCCCCTGCTCTGGAACAGGGATGGCCCAGCAAGATTTTCAGATGGATCCATCCTCACCTAGCCCTCTCTCCCCATTTTTAAGTGGAGAAAGTGAGTTGCCCAAATCACCAGCGAGCTTGTGGTGGAGCTAGGATGACCACTTTCCAACCCTAGACACAACCCAGCTTTGCCCAGCGCCTTTCTGATCAGCTTTCCTTTCCTTCCCCTCACAAAATCCTACCTAGCCCCTGCTCCAGGACACCAGCATGCCCAGAAACCTCCCCAGGCCAAGCCGGACCTCGTGAGCAGGGTTGGGACCCTGGCCAACACTCTCTCTCAACACACCTTCCAGACCACAGCCCGGGTGCTGAAACAGGGCCAGGCCCTGGCCATGTGGATCCCAGGTGTGGCGCCCCTGGTGAGTGTCTGCCCTGAGCTCTGACTGACCCACGGCCTGGGAACCCTGTCTGTGGGCCTCCTGGTCCCTCCCATCCCCTACCCAATTCTGCTTCCTGTCCTAGGAACTTCCTCTCCTCCAGCCTGGGTGGGGACTTTAGGTCTAAGGACAAGAGGCCTTAGGTGGGGTGGTGGGCTAGTCCTCTAGGATGCAAGGGGAGAGGGCAGGCCTGCTTGTTAGGGTGGTCCTGCCCCCCACCCTCTTCTGTCTCTCCCATTCTCCCTCTGAGTCCCCCCCACTCCCCCCAGCCTTCATCCTCCCAAGTGGGCCCTCCCACTTGTGAGGAAGCAGAGACCCCCCATCTGCCCTCTAGGCACTAGGGAGTGTCATCTGTAAATAAGCAAGGCACAAAACCCATTCTGTTGGGAAGAGAGCCCCAGCTGGGCTGTGTCTCTGACTGCCCCCAGGGTTCTGGTTTCCCTTCTAGAGGCTTCTAATTTGCATCCCACTGCACCCAAGGTAAAGCTGCCTTTTCTAGGCCCAGATAGGGCTTACTCCCCACCACACCCCACCTCCACCTCTCTGTGTATTTTAGCAGAGATAGCCTGGATTTTTTTCATAGGAACTTTAGTAAGAAACTAAGCCCTCCCACCCCCCCACAAAAAAAAGGAAATAAAAGCATTAACGCATAAATGTCAGCAAACAAGATAACCACTTTTCAGCCATCAAGAGGGTGGTACTTTTAAAAGCATCCTCAGGCCTGGCTCATTCATTCAAGCAGATGTTTGCTGAGGACCTACTATGTGCCAGGTTCTGTAGCTCCAGTAGGGATACAGCAGTAGTAGTTCTCCTCTGTCACCTGCACTGGGGGGCTACTTCCCCATGGGGGCTAGACTAACCGCTGCGCCCTGGCCTAGCCCCTAGTGGGCGGGGACCACTGTACAGCACAGCCTCAGACACCACCGTTCATATAGAAAATAATGGTGTCCCAGGGACTTCCCTGGCGGTCCAGTGGTTAGGACCTTGCCTTCCAATGCAGTGGGTGTGGGTTTGATCCCTGGTCAGGGAGCTAAGATCCCACATGCCTTGCAGCCAAAAGACCAAACATAAAACAGAAGCAATATTGTAACAAATTCAATAAAGACTTTAAAAATGGTCCACATCAAAAAAAAAAAAATCTTAAAAAGAAAATAATGGTGTCCCCTAAGGATGTATAACAAGGAGACTCTGTTTGTGGGGTTCCCTAGGGGTTTGAAATGAGCCAAGCTGTGCCCCATGGGACACCAGCCCACCTACCCAGGTCAGTTTCCTCCCATGGGATCCTCTAGCCCACTTGATTTTTTTCACTCTTTAAAAGGTCTGCAAGGAGTATGTAGTAAAGCTAAACATACATATCCCCTATGACTCAGCAATTCCACCCGACAGAAATAAGAGCTTATGTCCCCCAAAGACACACCGGAAATGTTCCTATCAGCTTTATCCTTAGCCAAGAACTGGAAATAACACAAATGTCCACCAACAGTAGAATGGGTATATTGTGGTATATTTATTCAGTGGAATATGACACAGAAATGAAAAAGGAGGAACTACTCTGACACTCAGTAATATGGATGAATCTCACAACATAACGTTGAACAAAAGCTATTCATGAAAGAAAACACGTTGTGTGAGTCCATTTACAAATGAGAAAAATCAATGCATGGTCATAGAGGCCAGAATGTGGTCACCCTTAGGTGGTACTGACTGGGTGAGGGGCTCAGGGAGTCTTCTGGAGTGTCGAAAATGGTCTATATCTTGATCTGTAATGGTCACACAGGTGTGTATTTCTAAAAATTCCCAGAGCTGTATACTAAAGCTTGTGCACCTTAGTGGGTGTAAGTTACCACTCCATAAAAAGTTTGAAGAACAGTCTGCTGGGGCCAGGCCCTGCTTGCCTCCCCCAACCCTGACCCTGGGGGTGAGGGGCTTTGCCTGCTGGGGCTGCCCAGCCTCTGGCAGGGGCTGTGAAACCAGCAGCCCGCCACCTTCCCACCCTCAGAGCAGCTTGGCCCAGTGGGGCGCATCGGCGGCCATACAGGTGGTGTCCCGGCGGTCGAGCGAGGTGCGGGTGCCCTGGCTGCACAACCTCACCGCCACCCGGGAGGAGGACCACAATGACCAGATGGACACAGAGGGGGAGGAGACAGAGGTGGAGGAGGAGGAATCAGAGACGGAGGAGAACAAGCTCAGTGAGGTAAGGGAGAGAGCAGAAGCCGAGTGGGATGCAGGAACCTGGAGGTCCCACAGCCCACCGAGGGGGTGAGAAGCAGAGGCCCCGGGTGAAACAAGGGTCTTTGTCCCCAGGCCCAGGAATGCAGTACATGGGTGCAGTGCTCTTCACCTCACCCCCAAACGCCCAGCTAACAAAGTTCTCTCAGAGGATCCTCACAACAACCCCATAAAATAGGCAGGACAGAGATTGTCATCCCCATTTTGCAGATGAAAAAACTGAGGTTCAGAGAGCAGAAGTGACCTGCCCAAGAGCCAGGCTAATAGTTTTTTCAGTTTGGTATCCACGTTCTTTCCCCTCTAGCTCTGGGGATGGTGAGGAGAGGGGAAGGGTCAGGGGAGTTGCTGAGGAGGCACTGACCTTGCTCTGGCCCCCAGGGAGCAGCCCTGCCTGGCCCACAAGGCCTCCTGGGCGGTGTGGCGCACACCCTGCAGAAGGCCCTCCAGTGCACCATCTCGGTTGTGACGTGGGCGCCTGCGGCTGTGCTGGGCACGGCAGAGTGGTTGCTGCATCTCATGCCAGCCCGTGCTGTCTCCTCCACCAAGGGCAGGGCCATGTCCCTGTCTGATGCCCTGAAGGGCGTTACTGACAACGTCGTGGACACGGTGGTGCACTATGTGCCGGTGAGTCCCCCTACCCTTCCGGCTAACCCTCCCCCTCCCCCCCCACCCCCGAAAGGACAGATAAAGCAGATTTGACTGAAGGGGCTGCAGCTGCCCTCCCTTCCCCAGTCTCTGATCCTCAGTGCCCCAGAAACATTTTGACATACTATGGCCTTGACTGGGGGCCTTCACAGCCCCAAAAGTACAGAGACCTGTGGCCTTGGCCTGAGACCTTTCCCCACATCTGTCCTTCCCACCTGCTGCTGGGGAGGTCACCCACCATTAATCTGGGGGTCCCAGTGGCCAAGTCCTCACCCCTCAGCTCCCAACTGAAGGACCTGGCAGGTTTGCATGCTGCTCCCTGGGAAAGGGTTGCAGGGAGGCTTCCAGGGCACCCTGCGGGGTCAGCTATGTTCCAGGGGACAGCAGCTGCCCCCATGCCAATTCCAACACCTGTCACCAACAGGAAAACCCCAAGGAGTGCCAGTACTATCACTTTGGGGGTCCCTGGGTCCCTTTCCAGAGCAAGTTACAGGTTGAGCAGTCAGTAGGAGGGCTGGTCAGGGCAGGAGGCCCCTTAGAGCTGAGGGTTGAGGGAGGCTGTGAGGGTAGAGGAGGAATGGGTTACTCAGCCACTCACTCTCACCAAGAGGCATGGCAGGGGTCTTGGCAGCCAGCTTGTTCACCTTGGGCCCAAAACAGAGCCAGGCGTGGGTACCCTGACCCAGGCAGGGGCAAGGTGCGGGTCCAAGGAAGAGTCAGGAAAGCCGCTGACCTCCCACTGAGGAACCTCCGAGGGAGACCCGAGGGGTCCAGAAACTTTAGAGGGTGGCTGTCTGCCTTGCATTGGGGGTCTGGACTGTGCACACTGTCAGGGAGGGCAGGACCTAAGCGGTCTCCCCCGCACCCTCCATCCCTGTCCCACACCCCGGCCTCTGCTCTCCGGACAGCCGCTCCCGGGAGGCGTGACCGCTAGGGCCACAGAGGAGGCGGTGGTGGGAGGCGCAGGGACGAGGGCCAAGGCGGGGTCCTAACGTGGTTGCCGGCCCCCAGCTCCCCAGGCTGTCGCTGATGGAGCCCGAGAGCGAATTCCGGGAGATCGACAACCCGCCTGCCGAGGCCGAGAGCCCGGAGGCGGAGCGCAGGGGGTCCGGGGCGCCGCCCGCCGGCTCGGAGCCCGCGTCGCGCCCCGCGCCGTCCCGCGGCAGCCTGCGCAGCGCTCGGGGCCCGGGCGCGGAGGACCGAGTGGACACGGCCGCCGCGCCGCGCACCGCCTTGCCGGCCATGCCCCGCGAGAAGCCCGCGCGCAGGGTCAGCGATAGCTTCTTCCGGCCCAGCGTCATGGAGCCCATCCTGGGCCGCACGCAGTACAGCCAGCTGCGCAAGAAGAGCTGAGCCCGCTGTCCCCATTGCCCTCCCGGCCCGGCCCGCGGCCCCGCCCCGGCCGAGGGCTGGGGCTGCTGTCTCCTGCAAACAAACAGAACCTACACGTCCAAATGAGCGTTGACTTCTTCCAAGTAGTCCCCTTGGGTCCCGAGCCTCGTTCCAAGGATGCTGCCAAGGCACACATCATCTTCTGAGCATCCTTTTTGGGCTTAGCTGTCAGAGCCCATTTTTGAGAAGCATCAGACTAGCAGTCTGCTTTAATTCTATGCCTTGTTATTTTTACCAAAAGATTAATTGCCTAACTTGACCTCTCACTTCTTTCACCAAATTTGTGGCCAAGTGACATTTAACTGTTTCCAGTATTTACATCCATCCTCTGTAGACAAATATTTGCCACCAGTGAATGTGTCACCACCCTAAAGGTTCAAGCAGTAGATCCTGGCACATTTTTAAGCCCTGAATGCAGAGATTCCTCTGAGTATACAGGCTCTCAGAAGACTACTTTGAGGGGAACAGCAATCAGGTGCAAAAGCTCTTGAGTGTTTATATACATATGAGCATCACTTTCTGAGTACCCCACACTCTTCACAGGCTGTCCTGGCCTGTGCTCTGTAGCGCCACCTTCCTGTTCACAGCTACATTTCCATTTGCACCCTTACTGCTTTCCACCTGCATGTTCACCCTTCCGTCCACCTCTCGAATGCTGGCGCCCCCAGTGCTGGGAGACAGTGGTGATCGTTTGTTATACAGTATAGACCATATATTTGGACTCTATAGCCACAGTTCATTCCAAGCCCTATTTTTGAAAATGTTAATATTTGGTACATTTGGAAATGCATACATATAAGTTAAAAATTCAAACACTACCAAAGGATGTGTGCCTTCCTCCCTGAGTTCCCTGGTTTCTCTTCCCCAAAGCAATCATGGTGCCAGTCTCTTCTGTATCTTTCCGATTACGGACTGTGCATGCGCAGGCACATGTGTATATACTCCCCACTGTTTACACAAGCTGTGGGAGGTTATACTCAGTGCTTTCTTCACTCAGCAATACATCTTAGAAATCTTTTTTGTATCAGTATCATAAATCCTCCTTGCTCTTTTTAACAGCCACACAGTAAGTGCTTCATAATATAGATGTGCTATGTTTGATTAAACTAGTGCCTTAATCATGGACTTTTATGTTGTTTCCAATTGTTTGCTCCTTCGAACAGTGCTACAATAAATGCCTTTATACAAATGTTTCATGTAGATGTGTGCATATATCTATAGGGTAAATTTATAACTTGGAACCATGACATGTCGAGTGAAAGGGTACGTTCATTTTAAATATTGATAGATAATGCCAAGTAGCCTTCCAAACCAAACTCAGTTTTTCTTGCCATCTGCAGCTGCACAGATAATTCTGACACTTCTGTCAGTCCTTCTAGACATCTATATATACACACTCACCCCCTATAGGTCCCCCTCAGATCCATGAGCACCCTCTTGGCCCCCACTCTGTGGCACACCTAAGACTCCAGCTCCCTGTAACTGACTCTGGGTCCTGGCAGATCTTTGGTGTAATGAGTCCTTGGCCTTTATCCGTGGTTTTGGAATCTGAGGATGCCCAGAATGAGGAGAGGGGAGTGTTGATGGACATACACATATGGACATGGTCATAACCTTGAACTAGCTTTGGGCCCCCCACCCAACCCTCACAATCCACACCACACTCAGCAGTTTCCTGGGGAGGGGGTATGGATCTGGCAAGAGGGGCCATCAGAAGGTGATATGACATGGCTAAGAAGACAGTACCAGGCTAGCCCTGGCAGGGTTCCTGTGGGCAGCTGCTGGAGAACTGGCCTCAGGCCTGGTTGCGTAGAGAGAAACACACAGCCATCCTGGGCCTCACCTGCCCATGCTGCTTTCTTCCTGGAGCTCCAGAAACCACACTCCTGACTGTTTACTCCTGCATAGTCCTGTGGCTCCTCCTGCCAGGAGCAACCCAGGAGAACTGTAGAAGTCAATACACCCATTAGCCAGACACAGACCCCTCACCCTGTCCTGGACCTCAGCCAGGGTGCTGGGAACCAGTACAGGACAGCCCAGGAAGCAAACAGTTTGCCATATAAGTCTCTTTTTTTATTAAATAGATGGCAAAGTGCTCTGAGCCTGGCCCTCAGTATTTCTGAATACTTTTTGGTGAGAAATGAGAGCAAAGCCTCTCCTCTAAATGGCAGAAATTTGCCTCATTGGCTCCAGGTTGGATGTGGGACTTTGTTCTGAGAACAGAACATGTTCTTGCTCGTGTGGATGTGAGGGCTCATCCACACTCATCTTTGGTAGCACTGGACCTCAGGAAGACTTCCCCTTCACACTGGGATGCCAAGGTCCCTCTCCAGAGAAATACTCTGTCCCCTCTCTTCTATTCCAGCTCATAAAATGCACCTCCAACTCAATCACAGCTTTTAGAGATGGAAAAACAACCATTACAGACATACATTTATCCATGCAATTATTTACCACTTTTTTCTTCCATACTTATCTAGGATCTTAATATCCAAAGGACTTCTGAGCCTGGAGAGAGATATCTCTACAACTTGGGTTTTAATGCTCATTGTATTAGCCATAGTTTTCCTAAACATTTAAGCACTTTTTACTCAATCAAACTTATAAAATGCATTAATCAAATTATTTTAAATATTTAAATGTTGATACAAACTAAAAAGTCATCAGCTCCATAGTCCAGCCACAGAAAAGAGCAAGGGGGTAGAAGAAATTAAACTGCTTATAACTCACTAGAAAAAACTTAGAGTCACATGGCCACATCTGGCTGAAAGGGAGGCTGGGAAATATAGTCTTTATTTGGGGTGGCTATGCATCTGGTTAAAAATCTGAGGTCGTAAAAGGAGGGGAAGTGGATTCTGGGGGTGGGGGGCAACTTACAATCTCTGCCACACCACTCTCCTGTCAACAGACATTTGGGTTGTTCCTCTATTTTTACTATTACATACTTTTGGCAGTAAACATTGTTATGAGTTGCTTAGGGAATATGATGAAGAGTGGGATTGCTAAGTCATAAAGTATGTGTACTGTTAACTAGATATTGCCAAATTGTCCTCCAACTTGGTTGTTCTGATTTACCTTCTCACCAGAAGTATATGAGTCCTCTTATTCAACATTCTTACCAACACTTGATATTGTCTGGTTTTATCATTTTTGCAAATCTGAAGTGTGTATAATGGCATGTCTTTGTGGACTTAATTCCGTGAATCACAATGATATTGAACATTGTTTATTATGTTTATCGAATGTTTGTATTTCCCCTCTGTGAAGTGTCTGCCAAAACTTTTGTGCAATTTTCTATTGGTCGTTTTTCTTTTTCTCATTGATTTTTAGAAGACTTTAATATTTTTTGGATACTAATCCTTTATCAGCTCTACGCATCACAAATATCTTGTTCCAGTGTGTGGATTTTCATTCTCGTTATGGTTTCTTTCAATGAACAAAAGTTCTTAATTTTTACTTAGTCAAAATTATAATTCTTTTCCTTTATGTTCTGCAATTTTGAGTTGTTTTTAAAGCTCTCCCTACCATGAAGTCATGAAGATATTCCCCTGTATTTTCTTCAAATATTTTCATAGTTTTGTCTTTTACATTTAATTAATTTTTATGTATGGTTTAAGTAGGAATCTGATTTTTTCTTCCATATGGATAACTGATTATCCTATACTTTTCCTAATTTCTTGAATTTTTAGTTTCTCCTTAATTGAATTGTACACTGTGGGAAGGCTAAGAGTTTCTCATAGAAGTCAGCTGGAAGCTTCTGACCTGTTGATGTCTGATGCCTGAATGATGCTTTCTTGCATCTAGGTGGAACAGAGGGACCAGGTTCTGCCTCATGTATGGAATAGTCTGGCTTCCCCCCACTCTCAGTTCCTTTGTAGATCAAGTTTCCAAATGTGTTCTATTTATCTATTCCTGTGGCATTAGCACATTGTCTGACTTACAACGGTTTAAAATCTGTTTTCATATCTGGTTGGGCAAGCCCCCCACATTGCCCTTCTGTAGGAGGGCTTTACAACTTCTGGCTCTTTGCTTTTCCATACAAATAATAAAGTCAGCTTGTCAAATTCTACAAAAGGAAAATTTACAGACTCAGCTTGTTTCAATTAACTATAATTATTATTTGCTCTTTTGATGCTCAGATTGTCACAGTTTGGCCCCTTTAAGTTGGGGCCTTTGTCCTTTAAGTTGACAACAGACATTCTAAAAGCATGTTTTTTCCGACCACAAAAAAATTATTCCTGTTCTTGACCTAATCCATGGGATCAGCTACTTTTAAAGAGGAATAGTGGTAGCACAATTTGGACCCTGGGTATGCATATTTGATTGTTCCATGTGAATATTGGTGATAGACAGAAAAACATTGCACACCCACTAATGACAGCTAGAAAAAAGGCATTTCTTTCCAAGGTCATCAATTCACATTGATAGTTCCAGTGAACTCTAACATCACAAAAATCTTTAAAATTACTGTAACAAAAGTTTCAATTTTCTTTTCTCTAAACTTAAGTACTACAAAATTGTAATTATAATTGTACCAAGGTTTCATCGATCATGATCACCTTTTGTTACATTTACATACATAAAGATCCAAGTTTAGTTTTAGGCTTCTTCACATTGAGTCTAAATGAATCTTTTTTGACTGTGTGATAACAGGCTGCTCCGAATCATTCCAGCTGAGGACCCCAACTGCTTTAGAATATTTCAGACCAACAGTGTAGTTCTATAGCATATCAGAGAACACTGGGGTTTCATCTACTTTTCCCACATGCTTGAATTTTTGGTTTCTCCTAAACTGAATTATATATTGTAGGAAGGGTCATAGCTTCTGGCAGCTTCTAACAGATGAATGTTTGGTACCAGAATGATGGTTCTTCATGATACATGAATCAGTTGACCAGCCTCTCTTAGCTTTGAAACTCCTAGGAGGTGGTTGTGGATATTATGGATGACTTCCTGTATTAGGGTTCTTTAGACAAACAGAACCAAGAGGAAGTATATAAATTTATACCAGTAGGAAATATATATACAATTGACCCTTGGACACTGCATAGGTTAGGGGTGCCGACCCTCTGCATAGCTGAAAATCCGAGGGAGTTTCCCTGGTGGTCTAGTTGTTAGTGTTGTGGTCTGCGATTCGGCGCTTTAACTGCCATGGCCTGGGTTCAATCCCTGGTTGGCCACGGGGCCAAAAAAAAAAAAAAGAAGAGAGCATCCGAGCATAACTTTACAGTCAGCCCTCTGTACCTGCAGTTCTGCATCTGCGGATTCAACCAATAGGGATTGTGTAGTAATATAGTATGTATTTATTGAAAAATATATGAGTATAAGCCGACCTGCACAATTCAAACCTGTGTTGTTCAAAGGTCAACTGTATATATAACTATATATACATATATATTTTTTATATTTATATATATATAAAGAGATTCATTATAAGGAATTAGCTCACAAGATTATGGAGGCTGGCAAGTCCCGAGGACTACAGGCTGAGTCAGCAAGCATGGAGACACAGGAGAGCCAGTGGTTTAGTTCCAGTCCAAAGACTGGCAGGCTCAAGACCCAGGAAGAGCTGATATTTCAGTTTGAGTCTGAAGGCAGGAAAGAAGCCAAAGTCTCAGTGAAAAGACAGGCAGGAAAACTCTCTCTTATTTGGAACAGGGTCAGCCTTTTTGTTCTATTCAGGCCTTCAACTGATTGGCTGAGGGCCACCCACATTGGGGAGCACAATCTGCTCTACTCAAACTTATATGTTAATCTCATCCAAAAACACCCTCACAGAAACATTCAGAATAATGTTTGACCAAATATTTGGGCACCCCACAGCCCAGTCAAGTTGAAACATAAAATTAACCATCACACTTCCCAACATCCATGCATATTCATCTCATGTGCATATTCCAAGCCAACCATAGTTATTCTGTCTCCTTGTCAGTGATGACTTCAGGGGTGGACAGGCCTCAGCCATGATGTGAGGGAAAGCTGATGGTAGGGCTCCTAGGAAAAGTTCCCTTGATCCAAAGACAGTGCTGTGTGACACAATGCTCTCTTCCCCCTCTGGATGTTTTATGGTTGATGGTGATGGCAGAGGGGAGAAATGGAAAAGCCAGGTCCCTTGTCACTGACTCAACCTGCCCCAGAACCCTCCTCCCTCTGGTCTCTCTGTTCACCGAGATAACAAATGGCCTATTGTTCAAGCCACTTCAAAGTGTGGTTTCTGCTCCTTGAGGCTGAGGATTTCCTAATATAGATCTATCCTAAGAGACTTGGCAGTTTCTACAGCCTTTAATTATAATGCCTGTCTGTGACAGGCAATCTTCTGTATATATAATAAATTGTTTCGTTACTACCTCAAAGTTTGATTTTTCTAATGACATTTTAAGTCGCAAAGACGTTTCTAGATTTTCATTAAAATTCAACCATGCGTGATGCTCCCAATGCAACCAATCCATCAGAGGTCACAGAGGTGAAGGGACCATCTCTTTCAGGCAGCACGTGGACATTCCTATATCATCTCTCCTGGTGCCAAGTTTCCCTTGGCAATGACTACAAGATGCAACTCAATTTCAGAAATGTTAAAATGAGCGTCTTAAAACTGAGGAAGCATTTTTGGATGTAGGGAGATGCAAGTTTCTGCTGGTTTTGGGCGGAGGGGTGGTTTAGGGCTGAGAGTGAAAACAGGGATGAGTGTAGAAAGGACTCTGAACTGAGGACAGGATGTCTGTTATCCAGTTTGGAGGCTTGACGTAAGGAGATGCCATCATGAGGATACTTCCTCATTCTCCAAAAATGTTCTACATACCACTCTGTCGTTTGTGCCTACAAAATGAAAATATGAGCCACATTGATCCACATCCATATTTCTGTTAATGCAGACAGTTTTTCCTTCCTTTCTAAAATAACTTGACCAAAAACCTTCATGGAGTGACTATGCCAGGTCTTGGGCCAAGGGAGAGAGACTTGGAGATAAATAAAGCACACTCCATTCAAGGACCTCACAGTTTAGTAAGACAAGTTATAATATGTATAACATACTTGTATATATTATATATGTATGCACATGCTTGTATATCGTAGGGCTATAGTCTGAATGTTTGTGTCCCCCAAATTCATATGTTGAAATCCTAACCCCCAGTGTGATAGTATTTGAAGGCTCGCCTTTGGGAGGTGATTAGGTCATGAGGGTGGAGCTCTCATGATTGAGATCAGTGCCCTTATAAAAGAGACCCCAGAGAGCTAGCTTGTGCCATCTGCCATGTGGGACACTGTAAAAAGATGGCCATCTAGGAAGTGGGGCCTCACCTGACACAGAATCTGCCAGCACCAGGATCTTGGACTTCCCAGCCCTCAGAACTGTGAGAAATAAATATTTGCTGTTTATGAGCCACCCAGTCTGTGGTATTTTGTTATAGCAGCCTGAGTGGACTAAGCAACATGGAGAGTAATAGTTGGAAGGGTACCCTCCAAAACATGACTGTTCTTACCTGTCTCCTTCTGTACTTTTGTGCTTTTTAAAAACATTTTTAAAAAATTGGCATGCGTTACTAGGGCAGAAGAGGGACCAGTGATAAGGCTTTGCAGTGGCCCAGGCAAGAGATAGCGGTGGCTTGGGCAGCAAGGATGTGGAGGATGAAGAGACTTGCTTGGACTGGAAGCTACTGAGGAGGGGGAATCAGGGCTTGGTGGTAGATAGGAGAACAAAGGAGTCAAAGATGGCTTGAGCGATGGGGTGGATGGTGGGGGGCATGCTGGAAGAGATGTTTGGGGGCAGTTTCCTGGTCAGCACCCGCCCAGGTAGATGCAGGATGAATACCTCTGCAGGATTTCCATTGGCTGTTCACCCACAAAATTGCCTCCCCAGCTGGAGAGGTTGGCTAAGAACTCTACAGCAGCCCCCAACTCCCAGTGGCCTCTTCTAGGGGCAGTTGTCCATCCAGGAACCCAAGGCTGGGTGGCAGTGTAATCCACCAGTGGGCTAGTGGATCCCATGCCCATTCCCAACTGGGGGCTTACAAGCCAGAACTGTGAGGCCAGACTTTGTCAGGGCCTGCCCTGGGGTGAGGCTGCCCCCAGCAGGGGGCAGCAGCCATCCTGCTCTCTGCCCAGAATGCTAGAAGGCCTGAATAGGAGCTCCCTCGTGGTTTCATCCATCCACCCCCTGCCTGGTGTGAGTGCCCAGGGTGCAGCCAGGGTCTCGGCCACACCTCCGGGAGGGGGCCCCCATCCCAACCCCGAATATCTCAGGGGGGATGAATCCTTCTCAGCTTTAGAAGGGGTAGTGAAATCAGATGAAAAAAGGGGTGGAGGCTTTGCTGACTTTTGATGGGGCGTGGGGAGTGCTGCGATAGAAGGTAGCAATGGCGGGAAGGAGGGAAGGTCTGCACTTGAATGAACGAACGAACTAACGAACCACGAGTAGTTGATTTTTAGGCCACTTTAACCGGAGTCTCAGGGTTAGAAAATCCACCCTCCCCCCCCGGAACGAAAATGTCTCCTAGTTAGTTTTCATTCTCTCACTTGTTACAACTCGCATTATAAAACTTAGGCTCCCCGCTCCATGAGCTGGTGGGCTTCTCCAGCTCGGAGAATCCGGGCGGCCTTGTTGGTCGCTGTGTCCCCAGAATTCGGCGAGTAGTGCTCGCGACTCCGGGCTGTGCTGGGGGACTCCACACAGGGCTGCGGGCCCAGGGGCGAGGGGCCCCGCACTTCAGCGCAGGCCACGCCCAATCCCCCGCCCCTCCTGTCCCCGCCCCGCCCCGCCCCGCCCCGTCCCGTCTGCGGACAGACTCCGCGGCGCCGCGCAGCCCGTGCCTCCGCCCCCGAGCACCCAGGTGGGCGGAGTTGCGGATGAGGGGCGGGATGTTTTGGTGGGCGGGGGTCCCGGTGACGGCATCCGCGCGCGCCGCGCTGGGGCTCAGAGCCTGACTGCCCCGCGGGGGGACTACGCTCACAGCCGAGCAGGTGGGTGTGGGCCGGGGAGGGGTGGAGGTCGAGGACCGGGGTGGGAGGGAGGAGGCGCGCGCTCGCCCCCTCCCTGAGCAGGCCTGGACCGGGTGGCATGGTGTCGGCACGCCTGGGGAGCAATGACCGAGCCCGGGGACCTCCCCCATCCTTGCTTTCCAGCCTCCTGGAGGTCCGTGTCTGGGCGGGTGGGAGTCTCCCCTTTCCTAAGTCGGGGGCCTAAGGCCGGCCTTCCGGGCCTGGCCAGGAGGAGCGAGCGCCCACGCTGCGAGAGTTGGGTTCGCATTTGTAATCACTTCTCCGAACTTTCCGTGAGCTCCTATCCCGTGCCTGGCGCCTCCGACTCCGGTTCCCCTACCCCCGGCGCCCGACCGCCCCGGTGTTGTCCGGGCGCCTTTGGTGCGCGGAGCACTGTGCCCCGAGCCGGGGTGCGGAGAAGCCGGGACCGCACGGGGCTGGAAAAGCTTTGGGTGAGGGGTGCGCGAAGGCGCCCACAGTATCGCGTGGCAGTTACCGCTGTGGCCCCAGGGCCGGGCACCCAGCAGGGGCTGATGATTGAATGAACAAACGAACCGTTACAGCTGCTGAGAGACGTTAAGTAGTGAAAAATAAAGTGCTGTGACCTGGGGGTCGGGGTAGGGAGTGGTGAGGACTGCGATAAGAGAAGGGAGGAAGGAGATGGGAAGGTTCCTTGGATGAAGATTATTCATCACTATTGGGCAGCTACTAAGCGTCGTATCTTGTGCTGGGTGCTGGAGATGCAGCACGAAGGGGACAGGAGGGTGCCTGCCTCCCAGCTCCCAGATTGGGACGTGGGGGGGAACGACGGGTAATCTGGCTTTTGCAAGGGAAGGGAGTGGTTAGTGGCTGATGGGAGAACCACAGGGCATTGTGTGTGTGTGTGTGTGTGTGTGTGTGTGTGTGTGTGTGTGTGTGTGTGTAGTGGTGGGGGCACAGAGCAGAGGCCCCTCCCTGGCTCCCTGAAGGTGGAACCAGCCTAAGCCTGGAGGGATGAGGAGTCTTGGGCAACACTGAGTGTGCTGCAGGCGGAGAAAGGTGAGGAAAGGTGGGGTATAGGGGGTAAGTAGTCAAGGTAGGCAGGGCCCATTAAAAGTTATTTTTCCTGTTAAGGTTTTGAATCTCAAGAGCATTGGGGAGTCTCTTTTGGGGGGAGTTTAAGCAGGAGAGTGATGTGAGCACATTTGCATTTCTGAAAAATGCCCCGGTTGCTGCATAGGGAGGTGCAGGGAGGCCGAGGCCAGTGAGGAGGCTGGTAAATGTCATTCCGTCGAGATGTCGGTGGGCAGGATCAGGGCTTTGGTAATAGGATGGAAAGAAGCAGGTGTACTTGATATTTAGAAGATGGGATTGGCAGTATTTGATGGTGGGGGCTTGGTCTCAAAGGATCTGCTTTTTTTTTTTTTTTTAACATCTTTATTGGAGTATAATTGCTTTACAATGGTGTGTTAGTTTCTGCTGTATAACAAAGTGAATCAGGTGTATGTGTACATATATCCCCACATCTCCTCCCTCTTGCGTCTCCCTCCTACCCTCCCTATCCCACCCCTCTAGGTGGTCACAAAGCACTGAGCTGATCTCCCTGTGTTATGCAGCTGCTTCCCACTAGCTATTTTACATTTGGTAGTGTATATATGTCCATGCCACTCTCTCACTTCGTCCCAGCTTCCCCTTCCCCCTCCCTGTGTCCTCAAGTCCATTCTCTACGTCTGCATCCTTATTCCTGTCCTGTGCTGACTCTTTTTAAGAAGGTGGAGCAGGGAATGTGAGGTTACAAAGGCAGAGACTATGGAAAACCCAGTGGGTGTTAGGGAAAAGAGATCCCTGGTGTGGTGCTGCTTGTGTGTGTGTCTGTGTGTCTTCCTTCTAGGAGATAGGGTCCCAGGGGAAGAATGCAGCTAGAACACAGAAACCCTTGGATGTCAGGTGGAGGAGTTAGGGCCTTATTTTGCCAGTGATGGGAGCCATGAAATGTTACTGTGTAGGATTTTATCGTGGCCCTTGTAGTATCTGGGCATTAGGTTGGGGCACGGAGGATGTTCTGAGTTTTGACCACCCTCCCTTTTAATCCCTGCAAGGTCAGGAGCTGCAGGATCTGGCTCCAGGTCACCTGCAAGGTGAGTCCAGGTGCTGATGGCAGGGGCCTCTTCCTCTCTTCGCAGGGCAGGGAACAGCCTTCCCTCAACATGGGGCTGGAGGCCCAGAGGCTGCCAGGGGCTGAGGAGGCCCCAGTGAGGGTGGCCCTTCGAGTCCGCCCATTGCTGCCCAAGGAGCTGCTGCACGGGCACCAGAGCTGCCTGAGGGTGGAGCTGGGGCACGGCCGAGTCACTTTGGGCCGGAACCGCCACTTTGGCTTCCACGTAGTGCTGGACGAGGACGCCGGGCAGGAGGCTGTGTACCAGGCCTGCGTGCAACCCCTCCTCGAGGCTTTTTTTGAGGGCTTCAATGCCACCGTCTTTGCCTATGGTCAGACAGGCTCCGGGAAGACGTACACCATGGGGGAGGCCAGTGTGGGTGAGTGACCCTGCTTGAGGCCCCCTGCCCTTGTTGAGGGTTCTCAGTGTCTCCTGAATTTCTGCCCCTGCCCTCTTGCTGCCATTCCCTGTTGAAGATGCGGATGCTGGTGGAGGGGGGAGGGGCAGGTTTCCTAAACACATCTGCAGCCCAGAGTGGGACCAGCTGTGTCAGTGGGCTGGGTTGGGCAGGCAGGAAGAGTCCTTGGAGGTGAGTGACCTTCTCAATTCCATAGAGATGGGACCATGCTGTCTGGCTCTGGGGACCTCACGGGGAGGAAGGGCATGGGAAGTTGGCTTGTCTCTGGAGGTTGTTAGGATGGCTGCTGGGGGTCAGGAATCCATGTTCTAGTCAGAGTGGTTGGAAGGGGAACTGTCCTGGAAGAGATATGCTTTGGCTGCTGCATAGCAGGGAAGCAGGCTGGTTCCATGAGGCTCTGGAGCAGAGTTTTGGGAGAGATGCTTTGGGCCAACTGAAGGAACTGCCCCCTTTTAAGGAGCATGAACTGCTTTATCCTAGGTTTTAAAAGTGTACATGTTTGTTGTGGAAAATTAGGAAAATACAGAAAACACATACACAAAATAAAACTTACTTGATAATTGCCTTTCAGAAATCACTCACCCTGTTAGCATTTCAGTCTTTCTGGGTGAAAATTAGTATACGTTAAAAAATGGTATTATAGTGTACCCATTCTTTTGTATCCTGTTTTATTTTCTTAACAATATATCATGAACATTTCTCTGTATCATTAAATATTCTTCAATCAAAAATTTTAATGGCTGCCTGGCATGCCATTGTGAGTATAAGGTAACTTATTTAACCAGATCCCCTGTTTGGATGTTAGGATGGACACT
The DNA here is from genome assembly GCF_028564815.1 of Eubalaena glacialis. Taxonomy (NCBI): domain Eukaryota; kingdom Metazoa; phylum Chordata; class Mammalia; order Artiodactyla; family Balaenidae; genus Eubalaena; species Eubalaena glacialis. The sequence goes on from NC_083717.1 coordinate 38,815,124, forward strand.
TAGGATGTTTACATTTTTATTGAGTTATGAGGAAGAATGTGTTCTGAATATCCTCTTATTACTTCCTTGGGATAAATTTAGGAAGTCCTTTAGATAACTGAGCATAGACTATGGTAATGAGTCTCCAGGAGTAATCAAGCAAAGGGTATCTGACCGCCTGGCAGGGCTATAGTGGAGGGGATGCTTACATCATGAAAGGGATTGGTTGAACCTTGAGAGGTTGCTTCCAACTCTGAAATTCTGCCTGACCACCCTGGGGCATGGCCTGGCTCAGGCTGCCCAGCCCATCCTGGCCTCTGCTGGTTCCTTCTCCACACTGGAGCCCCATCCTCCAGCTGCTGCTAGGGGCCTCTGGGCCTTCTGGGCGCCATGTCCAGCTGAAAGCATGGTGGCAGGAGGCCCTGCGGTGTCTCCTCAGCCTCCCTTCACGAGGACGAGCAGGGCATCATCCCACGGGCCATGGCTGAGACCTTTAAGCTGATTGATGAGAATGACCTGCTTGACTGTCTGGTGCACGTGTCCTACCTGGAAGTGTACAAGGAGGAGTTCCGAGACCTGCTGGAGGTGGGCACCGCCAGCCGTGACATCCAGCTTCGGGAAGATGATCGTGGGAATGTTGGTGAGGAACTCCTGGGTCCTCCACTGGCTGGGAGCGGGATACCTGGCTTGGGGAGGCTTTACCTGCTTAGTGTGGCTTACCTGTCTGGTGGGGGTACCTCCTAACTGGGAAACCAAGCTCTGGAAAGTTTTGCTTTCGCTTCCCGTCTCTACTGAGTTCAGTATACTTTGGTGTGCCCAGAGTGAGAGGCATTGAGGTGAGCGTGGGGAAGCTGGAGCCCCCTCAAGCCCCAGCCAGTATGGGCAGGACCCCCTGGGTGTGGGGAAGGGACCCCTGAGTCAGGAAGAGCTGTAGAGGACCAGCCGTGCTCTGCCTGCTCTCCTGGCTGTCAGTCTCAGGCTGCCCCTGCCCTGGGCTCATAGCCTTCTGTGCCCGCAGTGCTGTGTGGAGTGAAGGAGGTGGATGTGGAGGGCCTGGATGAGGTGCTGAGCCTCCTGGAGATGGGCAATGCGGCGCGGCACACGGGGGCCACACACCTCAACCGCCTTTCCAGCCGCTCACACACTGTGTTCACCGTGACCCTGGAGCAGCGGGGGCGCGCCCCCAGCCGCCTCCCCCGACCTGTCGCGGGCCAGCTGCTCATCTCCAAGTTCCACTTCGTGGACTTGGCGGGCTCAGAGAGGGTGCTCAAGACAGGGAGCACAGGCGAGCGGCTCAAGGAGAGCATCCAGATCAACAGCAGCCTCTTGGCACTGGGCAACGTCATCAGCGCCCTGGGTGACCCCCAGCGCCGCGGCAGCCACATCCCCTACCGGGACTCCAAGATCACCCGGTGAGCCGCCGATGGCCGCAGGCCCACGGAGAAGGGGCCCCAAGAGCCGCGCTAGTCTGTTCTAGCTCCTGTCTGGCCTTTGGGGTTGGGGGGAGGTGACTAGGAGATGGGTCCCCCTCAGGCTTCGGGGGCGTGCCGTCCACGCGGTTCGAGGTATCCGGCCCATGGGGAACCACGCCGAGGATCGGACCCGTTTTGGGGTCTGGACCTCTGGCCCTGGCACGTTGGGGCCCCTAACGCGTCTCGCCTGGTGCCCTCAGGATCCTCAAAGACTCCCTGGGCGGGAATGCCAAGACAGTGATGATCGCCTGCGTCAGCCCTTCCTCCTCGGACTTCGATGAGACTCTCAACACCCTCAACTACGCCAGCCGCGCCCAGAACATCTGCAACCGCGCCACTGTCAACTGGCGGCCCGAGGCAGAGCGGGCGTCCGAGGAGGCAGCCGCTGGCCCGCGGGGGCCGCCTAGACACCGCTCGGAGACGCGCATCATCCACCGGGGACGGCGCGCCGCGGGCCCCACCGCCGCCCCCGCCGCGGCCGCCGCCCGCCTGGGCGCCGAGTGCGCTCGCTACCGGGCCCGCACCGACGCCGCTTACAGCCTCTTGCGCGAGCTACAGGCCGAGCCCGGGCTGCCCGGCGCCGCCGCCCGCAAGGTGCGCGACTGGCTGTGCGCCGTCGAGGGTGAGCGCAGCGCCCTGAGCTCCGCCTCCGGGCCCGACAGCGGCATCGAGAGCGCCTCCGCCGAGGAGCAGGCCATGCAGGGACCCAGCGGACGAAAGGTGGCCAAGGGTCAGGTGTGGCCTGGGGGTGGGGAGGGGACGGGGAAGGAAGAAAGTCTTCATACAGCTAGCTGTGTCCCTGCCCCTTGCTCATTAGCAGAGCACATTTGGGATTCAGAGGCACTTCTGCTGGTGACCTTGATAACTTTCCAATCCTCAGGGTCTCTATCTGTAAAATAGGGATAGCATTAGTATCTACCTCCTGGTGATGTAAGGACTGAAGGTGTCACAAGTGCAGGTGAAGGTTAGTTGTTCCTAATAATAGTGATGTTATTGTTAATGAAAATATGACTAATAATTACAAGAGCTGGCCCAATGGCTTGTGGAGGGGACTGCAGGCCAGGTGGGGTCTCGAGCCCCTGTTGCAGGCAGGGCTTGGAGCAGAGTAGCAAGCCCGGCTAGGGGAACCTCTGGCAGGGCAGGGAGAGGGCTGAGGTGTCTCAGGGACAGGCAGGCTTGTCAGCTCCTGCCCCTGAAGCTTCTCTCCCGGCCCCATAGGAAGATGAGGGGGCACTGCAGCTGCTGGCCCTGCAGAGCCAGGTGGCCCGGCTGGAGGAGGAGAACCGAGACTTTCTGGCTGCGCTGGAGGACGCCATGGAGCAGTACAAACTGCAGGTGGGACACCCCCTTCCACAGTGGTGGGGGTGGGGCACTTCTGCTGGGAGGTGAAACGGAGCTGAGCCTGTCAGGATGAGAGGAAGTTAGCCAGGGGAGGGTTCTGGCAGGATGGGTAGAGATACGGGGTGCGCAGTATGAGCAAAAGTGTGGAGGTGAGGAACACATTGGCGCCGGTGGGTGTGCAGGATGGTCATGAGCATGGATAGGAAGTGGGACTGGAGGGGTAGCAGGATGAGACTCCAGAGCTGGGCTTTTCCTTTTGTCCCAGGGTAACTGGGTCAGCATTGCTCCTGGCGCCCTCTGGTGGCAGTGAATGGCATGGATATGGAGGGAGTGATAGGATGTGGCAGGGTGGGTGAGTTTGAACCCGAACTAATGCAGTGTGTGTGCGCGGGAGGGACACCAAGAGGTGGTCAGAGGTATTTGGCCCTCCTCCATTTTAGCACAGAGAGGGCAGGGTGGCCTCAGACATGCTCTTCAGTTTCCTGCACTTCTGCCTCTCAGCATCCCTGCACCCCACCTTTCGCACATCCGCATTGCCCCATCAGCACCTGTACCGTGTCTTGCAGAGCGACCGTCTTCGTGAGCAACAGGAGGAGATGGCAGAGCTGCGGCTGCGGCTGGAGCTGGTGCGGCCTGGCTGGGGGGCCCCAGGGCTCTTGCAGGGCTTGCCTCCTGAGTCCTTTATGCCCCGGCCTCACACGGCCCCCCTGGGGGGTGCCCACACCTGTGTGCTGGGCATGGTGCCCCCTGCCTGCCTTCCTGGAGATGAAGTTGGCCCTGAGAATTGGGGAGAGGTGAGGAGGTGGCGAGGCTGGGTGTCTGCTGGGCCTGTTGACCTGGGCAGGCTCTGGCAGGGGAAGGTGATGCTGGGGAATGTGTCCCTCACCCCATGCTTTCATGGGACCAGCTATGAGATGCCCCTTTCTGGTGTTCCTAGAGGAATGGCCAGAATTTGGGTAGGGCTTCTCAGAAGGATCCGGTGCTGTTGAGCATCCCTGGAGTACCTGGAGATTGCTGAGAGTGAGGAGGTTATAGAGGGGGTTCTGGCTTCCAGTATGGAATGGAAAGCTCACATACCTCCAGGGATGGGGAGCTCATCACCTCCGAGGCCACACCCTCTCCGTCTTTGGATGCGTTCCTTTGCAAGTTCACTTTTCCGTGAGCTCTAATCTGCTCCTCAAGCCTGGTCTCTTGTTTCTAGTTCTGTCACTTGGAGCCTTTTGGACAAAGGCTGCTCCTGCATCTGCCTGAGAGCTGGGTCATCTCAGCTCTAAAGGCCTGAGGGACTGAGGAGAGGGAGGACGTGGGTTTGGCAGAAGCCTGTTATGCAGCCCCCCTACTCTAGCAGGGGGTTGTTGGTGAGATAAAACTTGGTGCAGTTGACCTGTATGCAAGATAGAAAGGGCCAGTTGTCCCCCGAGGAGTGCCAGCTTTGCTATGGGAGCCGGAGCAGGGGTGGAGAGGGGGAAGAGAAGAGGGGGAGAAGAGGAAGGAGCGAGGGAAGCGGGAGGAAGCTCCTGCTCCGACTTGAGACTGGAAAGGCTTCCCAGAGGTGTCATTTGAGCTAGATCCTGAAGGTAAGGTAGGGCTGGAAGAGGTAGAGATGTGAGGAGCATGCAAGGTGGGGTGTAGGTAGGAGCAAAGACTTGGTGGTGGGAGATGGCTGATGGAGAATGCCCTAGAAGCTTCCTATCCTGACACCTGGCATTCCCCTAGCAGGTGACAAATGGCGGGGAGGCTGGAGCCAAGTTGCTGGCAGAGGGAGAGAGGCTGGGAAGTGGCTCTTCAGCTGCATCAGAGGAAGAGGAGGAGGGGGGGGAGGAGGAGCCACCCCGACGGATCCTGCACCCACGCAGGTGAGTGGGACCCACGGCCCACCTGACAAGGACCGGCTCAGGGCCCCGGCTGGGCAGGAGGAGGATCCCACTGGGGTCTCAGGGTGCCCTCACCTGCGTCACCCTGGCCGGCCCTTGGGGGAGAGCAGGCAGGGACTGTGGGCTCTGAATCAAGAGTTCTCGCTGGGGTGAGTGTGCTGAGGGGATGCGCCCAGACCTCCTGGTTCTCAGCCTCCAAGGTGGCCCTCGGTTCCCCCAGCTGCCCTGCACCCTCTAAGCTCAGCTGCTGGCCTCAGAATTCTGCCAGACTGACATCCTGGGGTCACAGTGACCCTGGTGGCCTCTCTTCCCCTCCTGGGCCCAGGAGGTAGCTGGGCTGGGGCTGGGGAGGGATACAGGCTCCCACTTCTGCCCTCCAGGAATAGGATCAGTAAGGGGAGCCAGAGGATGGGGGCCCGCCCAGGGAGTCCACTCAACAGGAAGGGCCCAGAGCTTCGCCTGGAGGAGCTGGGTGCAACCATCCCGGGGCCCAGAGGTAAGCTGGGTAGGGCACAGAGAGGGTCCTGACCCCTTTTCCCCTTCATGGTCCTGGACTGGCCACCCCAGACAGTCCACACACAACCCCTGGCTGCCCCTGGCCAGGGCATACGCCTCCCCTCCCCTCCCCTCCCCTCCCCTCCCCCTCCCCTCCCCCTCCCCTCCCCCTCCCCTCCCCCTCCCCTCCCCCTCCCCTCCCCCTCCCCTCCCCCTCCCCTCCCCCTCCCCTCCCCCTCCCCTCCCCCTCCCCTCCCCCTCCCCTCCCCTCCCCCTCCCCCTCCCCTCCCCTCCCCCTCCCCCTCCCCCTCCCCTCCCCTCCCCCCCTCCCCTCCCCTCCCCTCCCCCTCCCCTCCCCCTCCCCTCCCCTCCCCTCCCCTCCCCTCCCCCTCCCCTCCCCTCCCCCACCCCTCCCCTCCCCCTCCCCTCCCCCCCCCCCACTGTTAGCTGGGACAGCGGCCCTGACAGTCAGCCTATTACAGTGGTTGGTGGGAGCCAGGCCCTGGTTCGGCCCTGCCAGGCCCCCACTGCCATGGCCTCTGAATGGTGGCTGGCCCAAGCCCAGCAGAAGATCCGTGAGCTGGCCATCAACATCCGCATGAAGGAGGAGCTCATAGGCGAGCTGGTCCGCACAGGTGAGGGGGAGGGCTTTTGGGCTGGCCTCCCACCTGAGGGTGGTTAGGAGCGGGGTCCAGGTGGCATAGGTTTGGTAAACCAGCTCAGTTTCTTCCAGATATGTGACCTTGAGCAGGTAGGATAACGCATCTGTGCTTCAGTTTTCTCCTCTCTGAAATGGAGATAGTAACTGAACCTGCTTTATAGGTTGTTGAAATGAGCTAATTCAAGTGAAGTGCTTAGGTTGGCTTTCAAGAAGCATTAGTTCTTATTATTGGGTTGGCTGAAAAGTTCGTTCGGGTTTTCAAACGAACTTTTTGGCCAACCCAATATTATTAATCAATTGCTGTGTGTCAGGCACCGCACTGGGCACAGAATCTCCCGGTCCTGGGGAGCAAACAGCGTCCCCAAATCATCTACGTCTACTACTGGTGATACCGGTGAACGAGCAGGGGATGATTTTCGGTAGTGACTAGTTGAGCTTTTTAATTTTAATAGTTATAAATTTATTCCAAAATGCACTGGGAACAATTTCAAACAGACATATGAGAGTCCCTATCACCAGATTTAGCATGTCCAAGCTTTGCTCACATTTGTTTCATCTCTCCCTTTTTTCTTTGCTGAAATGTTTTGAAGCAAATCCAGGACAGCATGTCATTTCATCCCTACACCTTTCAGTATGCCTCTTTTTCAACATTTTAACCAAAATGCCATGAGCACATCTAACAGAACTAATGCCCTCTCAGTGCCCAGAGCAGGAGCAGCTCCTCAGCAGTGTCTGTGTGCAGCTCCGGGCTTGTCCACACATTATATTTGCACGTTAGTTCTCTGAAATCTCCCTTCTCTCACCTTTTCACAGTCATCCTATAGAATGTTCCAAACCCCAAATGTTCTGGGTTTGTCTATTAGCTTCCTGTGGTGTCATTTAGCTTGTCCCTCTGTCCTCCATATTTCCTACAAATGGACGTTAGTTCTAGAGGCTTAGTTGCATGCAGGCTCAAGTTACATATTTACTTTAGCATGTGTTAGTTAAAAGTAAAACAAGTAAACCCATATTTTCCCTGGGTCACTGCTATGGATAAGGCTATTTTTAAAGAAAAATATTAAGTAAATCATGGTTCTAGGGGTACAGAGTCGTGGCAAAATCCATGTAGGTGTCCAGGGCTGACAGAGGTCTGGAAAAGCTCCCAGGGGAACAAACTACGATGCCCTTCAGGCAGAGGGGCTGTGCTGACACGACCCTCGCCTCTTCTTCCAGGGAAGGCGGCCCAGGCCCTGAACCGCCAGCACAGCCAGCGCATCCGGGAGCTGGAGCAGGAGGCAGAGCGGGTGCGGGCTGAGCTGAGTGAAGGCCAGAGGCAGCTGCGCGAGCTTGAGGGCAAGGAGCCCCAGGACGCCAGCGAGCGTTCGCAGCTCCAGGAGTTCCGCAAGAGGGTTGCTGCCGCTCAGAGCCAAGTGCAGGTACTGACCTGTCTGGATCCTGCGGGTGGTGGTTGCAGCCTCCCAGGCTGGGGTCCTGGGATCAAGACATGTGAGCCCTGGAGCCCAAGCTCACTGTGGAACCTGTGGGTGCTCAGGCCCTCGTGCCCCAGCCGCAGCCCCGGCTGGTGGCACTAACGCCCTCCTGGTCTCTCAGGGTGAGGCTGGCATTAGATAGAAGCTGGCGGTGCTGGGAGTCAGCTCAGCTTTAAACACAGAAGAGGCAGGGAGGTGGGACCTGCCCGAAGACCATCTAGGAGACCAGTGAGGGTGAGGGGTGGGCATCGGGAGAAACCAGCCCTCCCTCCTGCAGCTCCCCCCGCCTCCCTCCATCTGTCTACTCTTCCAGTTTTCCATTTACCCACCTCTGCAAACCATATCCCTCTGTCCGTCCACCCATCAGTCCATGTGTCTATCTAATCCATCCATCCGATTGTCCTTTTATCAGTTGGTATGACTAACTGTCCATTTATGTGTCTATTCATTTGTCTTTCTATTCCCCTTGATCGACCCTTGCATTATCTGTCCCTCCTGTTTTTTACCTTTATATGATCCCATCATCTGTCCACCCACCCTGCCATCCATTCTTCTTTGCAGCTGTCCATCCATTATTCATTCCTTCTTTTCTCAGTTCAGCTGTCCAAGAGACCGTACAGTAGAGTGATTAAGAGCACAGGTTCTGGAGCCTTGACTGCTTGGGTTTGAATCCCAGCTCTGCCATTTACTAGCTGTGTGTCTTTGGTCAAGTTTCCTAACCTCTCTGTGCCTCAGTTTCCTAATCTGTTAAGTAGGAAACCCTTAAAACCTTTTCATCAGATTGTTAGGATCATTTAGTATACTGAGCGCACTTGATGTAGCGCTTGGTACATAATAAGCGTCGTAGTATTTTGACATTCTTATAATTTTGATATTTTTATTAGTCCATCATCCATCTGCCTGTTTTCCCTTCTGTCTGTCCCTCTATGTGTCGATCTTCTGTCCTGCCTGCCCTTGTTGAGTGCCCGGCACCATGCCAGGCTCTCGGCAGCCCCCACGCGTGGCCCAGCGGAGGCTGTGTTGGTCCCAGGTGCTGAAGGAGAAGAAGCAGGCAACAGAGCGGCTGGTGTCGCTGTCGGCCCAGAGCGAGAAGCGGCTGCAGGAACTGGAGAGGAATGTGCAGCTCATGCGGCAGCAGCAGGGGCAGCTGCAAAGGCGGCTTCGTGAGGAGACAGAGCAGAAGCGGCGCCTGGAGACAGAGATGAACAAGCGGCAGCACCGTGTCAAGGTCAGGCGCTTGGGCGGTGGGGTGCCTGTGTCCCAGCCAGGAGGCCAGGCGGGGCACACAGCCAGGGGAGCACTTATAGCCACGTGACCTTATAAAGCAGCTCACTTGGCTTCCCTGAGTTTGTATTTTTACTTGAAAATGAGGAGAGTTATAGGAAACTCAGGACTAGGGTGAGAATTCAGTGGGACTGGCGTCTTGTGAGTGTTTGCTTCTGTTTGCGGGTCCCCAGCGAGACTTGGGGGTGGCGAGGCTGGGGGTTGCCGTGCAGGGCTGTCTTGGGAGCAGGGTAGGCGCTCCTTTGGGCTTGGGGGATCACAGGCTCTGGGAGGATGCGGGTACCACTCACGGCCCTGCCCACTGAGCTTCTCACCCTGCACATCCCCAGGAGCTGGAGCTGAAGCACGAGCAGCAGCAAAAGATCCTGAAGATCAAGACAGAAGAGATTGCGGCATTTCAGAGGAAGCGGCGCAGCGGCAGCAACGGCTCTGTTGTCAGTCTGGAGCAGCAGCAGGTGGGGCCTGGGCTGAGGCTGCACCCCCAGGGGCACCCACAGCCTGGCTGGGCAGCCTGGCCAGTTGCTAGAGTCCCCAGGGGGTCAGCTGGTGGGTACACCATTCTCCCCACCTGACCCGGGTGGCCGCCCGCACCACCCATGCAGCCAGAGGTGAGAGCTGAATTCCCTCCCCGCCTCCTCCACTGTCCCTCAGAAGATTGAGGAGCAGAAGAAGTGGCTGGACCAGGAGATGGAGAAGGTCCTACAGCAGCGGCGGGCGCTGGAGGAGCTGGGCGAGGAGCTCCACAAGCGGGAGGGCATCCTGGCCAAGAAGGAGGCCCTGATGCAGGAGAAGACGGGGCTGGAGAGCAAGCGCCTGCGGTCCAGCCAGGTGAGGTCCTGCCAGGTGAGGCCCTACCCGATGAGGCCCTACCCGATGAGGCCCTGCCATGGGAGGCCCTGCCAGGTGAGGTCCAGCAAGGAGAGAGCCTGCCAGCTGAGTTTCTGCTGGGTGAGGTCCTGCCAGGTGAGATTCCATCAGGTGAGGTCCTTCCAAGTGAGATCTCTCCAGTTGATAACACTGCCAGGTGAGTTCTAGACAGGTGCGGTTCTTCTAGGTGATGTCCCTGCCAGGTAAGTTCCAGCCAGGTCAGGCTGTATCCTATGGATCGCTCAAGAATTCTAGGGCTTTAGGGTGTCTGTGATGAAGGTGCTGCTGTGTGGGTAGAAGAACCTCTCCAAGTATCTATCCCACAATTCATTTTACCTCATTAACCACCTGCTCTGGGACTGTGCAGGCAGAACAGGGAACCACAGGTATGGAGAGGCCAGAGAGGAAGAGCCTTCACTGGCATTGGAGGCAGACGAACCTGGCCCCACCCAGCTCCGCCAGGCTTCATTGCCTCCTCTTGAGCAGGAAGCTTCTGAGCCATACCTTCCTCCTCTGTCAAATGGAATCACAGTGTGGCCATGAGGATCAGAGAAGGGGTATGTCACACACAAAGCCCAGAGCCTGTTTCAGGAGCGGGTGCTCAGGCTAGATTCCCACAGGGTTCCAGACCCACTTCTGCCCTCATGGAGTCCAAGAGAGTTCAGCTGGATTATCTGGAACTTCCCTCGGCCACTAGAGCCCTTACTTCCTCCCACATCAGGTTCCCAGAAGGGCCTTTCGGATTTGGCCACTGATTCCCCATAATTCCCATCGCAAGCTGGAGTCACGTCATCGCAGTGACAGGCCACCACCACCCCGCTCTGTTTCTGCCCGGGTCGTCCCCTTCTTGTCAGGACTGCCCTTTCCTCAGCTTGTCTGTATCCTCCTTCCAGGCCGTCTCTGGGGGCCCCTCTTCAGAGGCTTGGGTCCCACAGGCCCCCACTCCCCGGCTTATGCAGAGCTGAGAGTCGGGCCTCCCACTGAGCAGCACTCCTCCTCAGCATCCCATGGTGGGGCTGGGCCATCCCTGTCGCCCTGGGGAGGATGGGGCCTGCTTCTTCCCTAATCGCTAGCTGTGCCGCCCCCAGGCCCTCAACGAGGACATTGTGCGTGTGTCCAGCCGGCTGGAGCACCTGGAGAAGGAGCTCTCCGAGAAGAGCGGGCAGCTGCGGCAGGGCAGCGCCCAGAGCCAGCAGCAGATCCGCGGGGAGATCGACGCCCTGCGCCAGGAGAAGGACGCGCTACTGAAGCAGCGGCTGGAGATTGACGGCAAGCTGAGGCAGGGCAGCCTGCTATCGCCTGAGGTGCGCCCCGCGGGCTGGCCCTGGCCGCCTGCTCCACGCTGGGTGTGGGCCTTGCTGCTTTTGGACACGCACACGTTCCTCCCGGGTGTTAGCCCACCAAGAGCGCACAGAACTGGCCCTCCCCCCCCGCTCCAGCCCCCGTGTCTGAGACACACGGCTGCCCTCGGTCCTGCCCAGCTGGACTCTGGACTCGTTCGCGTCCTGCGGCACATTGACCTCGTGTATGTATCATGTGCTCACACCTCTCAGCTCCCTAACGTGGGATGAGAGTTGGGACTATGTCAGCACACCTCATAGCCACACAGGTTTGCTCTCCTGACAGCAGAGAAAGCCCATGTTAAGAGCAGCGGACCCCAGCAGATCCTGGGTGCCTCTGTGGTCCCAGCACGCCTTCCCTTCAGTGCAGGGTCTCCCGAGTGCAGGTCACGCCAGAGGCCACGTGCTCCAGAGGGCAGCCTCTTGGCGAGCCCCAGCCTCCTGCACACCCCCCCGGGCTGAGGCTGAGATGGAAGCATCCCTGTTCCTGCCATAGTGGCCAGGGGCCCCTCTCTCCATGTGCTGATTCTGCGCTAGGACGAGGGGACACGTACGGGCTGAGTCATGGCTGCGTGTGACTGTTGCAAGCCTGCCCAGGACCTGTTCAGGGAGCGGGCGTTCCGTGGAGCAGGAAGCCAGTACTCCATCTCCATACATCCCGTGTCCTCACAGGAGGAGCGGACACTGTTCCAGCTGGACGAGGCCATCGAGGCCCTGGACGCTGCCATCGAGTACAAGAACGAGGCCATCACGTGCCGCCAGCGGGTGCTGCGGGCCTCGGCCTCCTTGCTGTCCCAGTGCGAGATGAACCTCATGGCTAAGCTCAGCTACCTCTCGTCCTCGGAGACCAGAGCCCTACTCTGCAAGTACTTTGACAAGGTGGGTCACCGGCCCACGAACCCCTGACTCCTCCTTCTGGAACTCGGTGGGAGAAGGTTGATGGCGTTGGTGGCTAGTTGGCCAAATACCTGCGGCCCCTGGTTGAGGATTCCCTGGGTGAAGGGAGCCGGCACTGGGCCTGAGCCTGGCTGGGCCTTGGGACAGGTGGTGACTCTCCGAGAGGAGCAGCACCAGCAGCAGATTGCCTTCTCGGAGCTGGAGATGCAGCTGGAGGAGCAGCAGAGGCTGGTCTATTGGCTGGAGGTGGCTCTGGAGCGGCAGCGCCTGGAGATGGACCGCCAGCTGACCCTGCAGCAGAAGGAGCACGAGCAGAGCATCCAGCTCCTCCTCCAGCAGAGTCGAGGTGAGGCCCAGGCCTGCCCCAAAGGCCCTGGTGACTGCTGCCTGCCTGTGGCCCCTTGCCACCTCTTTCTGCCTTTTCCCTCCAGACCACCTTGGTGAAGGGTTAGCAGACAGCAAGAGGCAGTATGAGACCAGAATTCAAGCTCTGGAGAAGGAGCTGGGCCGCCACATGTGGATCAACCAGGAACTGAAACAGAAGCTCAGTAGTTTGAATGCTGCCAGCCAGAGCAGGGGTAATTGTTATGTGCTGTCACCAGGCTGGCCAATGCTTTGCCCTGACGTCAGGTTTTCTTTGTTTTGGGGAAAGCTTAGAAACCACTCTAACTTCAGCTCTTGGGTCATTTCACATGTTGCTTATTGCACTGGGGCATTGGAAAGCTAGGACTTCAGGACGGTGCTTCTACTCCATTTCTGACAAGGATGTTGTTATTCCCAGTGACAGGTGGGGAGAAGAGGACCCTGTGCCCGGAGAACAGACAAGCCCCTGGAAGTGAAGACGAGCCCCACCCAGCACCTGAGCCTCTGTGGCAGCCCCCCGTCACTGAGGGTGTGCCCCGCGCCCGTGAGGAGATGCGGGACTTGGTCCATGCCCCATTACCGTTGACATGGAAACGCTCGAGCCTGTGCAGCGAGGAGCAGGGCTCCCCTGAGGAGCTACGGCAGCGGGAGGCCGCTGAACCCTTGGTGGGGCGGATGCTACCTGTGGGTGAGATGGGTCTGCCCTGGAACCTCGGGCCCTTGCCCAAGCCCCGGCGGGAACTGCGAAGGACCAGCCCAGGGATGATTGATGTCAGAAAAAACCCCCTGTAGGCTCTTGGGGCAGAGCCGGTCTTGGAGGGAGATTTGGAGCCTGCTGAAAGTTGTGATGTCGACGCTCCCTTCTGTGAGGGAGTCCTTACCTCAAACTCTGAATCAGGTCCTGATCTTTCTAATTGGAGTCAAAAAATTTGGGCCACAGTCCAGAACTGGACTTTCTAATTGGAGTCAACACATTTGGGCCACAGCCCAGAACTGTTTAAAAAAGATGCAGATTCCTACCATTCATTTCCTTTAAGCTGCGATACCTAATTGCCACCTTTTGGCTTTTTAAAAAATTTTTATTTCATATTAGAGTATAGGTGATTTACAGTGTTGTGTTAGTTTCAGGTGTCCAGCAAAGTGATTCAGTTATACATATACATATATCCATTTTTTTCAGATTCTTTCCCCATATAGGTTATTACAGATTATTGAGTAGAGTTCTCTGTGCTATATAGTAGGTCCTTGTTGATTATCTATGTTATATATAGTAGTGTGTATATATTAATCCCAAACTCCTAATTTATCCCTCCCCTTACCTTTTCCCTTTGGTAACTGTAAATTTGTTTTCAAAGTCTGTGAGTCTGTTTCTGTTTTGTAAATAAGTTCATTTGTATCATTTTTTTAGATTCCACATATAAGTGATATATGATATTTGTCTTTGTCTGACTTACTTCACTTAGTATGATAATCTCTAGGCCCATCCATGTTGCTGCAAGTGGCATTATTTCATTCTTTTCTATGGCTGAGTAATATTCCATTGTATATATGTACCATGTCTTTATCCATTCCTCTATCGATGGACATTTAGGTTGCTTCCATGTCTTGGCTATTGTAAATAGTGCTGCAATGAACATTGTGGTGCATGTATCTTTTCAAATTATGGTTTTCTCCGGATATATGCCTAGGAGTGGGATTGCTGGATCATATGGTAGCTCTATTTTTAGTTTTTTAAGGAACCTCCATACTGTTCTCCATAATGGTTGTATCAATTTATATCCCTACCAACAGTGTAGGAGGGTTCCCTTTTCTCCACACCCTCTCCAGCATTTATTGTTTGTAGACTTTTTGATGATGGCCATTCTGACTGGTGTGAGATGATACCTCATTGTAGTTTGTTTGTTTGTTTGTTTATTTATTTATTTATTTATTTATGGCTGTGTTGGGTCTTCGCTTCTGTGCGAGGGCTTTCTCTAGTTGCGGCAAGTGGGGGCCACTCTTCATCGCGGTGCGCGGGCCTCTCACTATTGCGGCCTCTCTTGTTGCGGAGCACAGGCTCCAGACACGCAGGCTCAGTAATTGTGGCTCACGGGCCTAATTGCTCCGCGGCATGTGGGATCTTCCCAGACTAGGGCTCAAACCCGTGTCCCCTGCATTGGCAGGCAGATTCTCAACCACTGTGCCACCAGGGAAGCCCCCCCTCATTGTAGTTTTGATTATTTCTCTGAACATCTTTTCATGTGCGTTTTGGCCATCTGTATATCTTCTTTGAAGAAATGTCTATTTAGCTGTTCTGCCCATTTTTTGATTGGGTTGTTTGTTTTTTTTTATATAGAGCTGTATGAGCTGTTTGTATATTTTGGAGATTAATCCCTTGGTGGTCACTTTGTTTGCAAATATTTTCTCCCATTCTGTGGGCTGTCTTTTCATTTTGTTTATGGTTTCCTTTGCCGTGCAAAAGCTTTTAAGTTTCATTAGGTCCCATTTGTTTATTTTTGTTTTTATTTTCATTACTCTGGGAGGTGGATCCAAAAAGATATTGCTGTGATTTATGTCAAAGAGTGTTCTGCCTATGTTTTCCTCTAAGGTTTTATAGTATCCAGTCTTACATTTAGGTCTTTAATCCATTTTGAGTTTATTTTTGTGTATGGTGTTAGAGTGTTCTAGTTTCATTCTCTTATTAATGGGTGTATCTGTCCAGTTTTCCCAGCACCACTTATTGAAGAGACTGTCTTTTCTCCATTGTATGTCCTTTCCTCCTTTGTTGTAGATTAATTGACCATAGGTGCGTGGGTTTATTTTGGGGCTTTCTATCCTGTTCCATTGATCTATGTGTCTGTTTTTGTGCCAGGACCATACTGTTTTGATTACTGTAGCTTTGTAGTATAGTCTGAAGTCAAAGTGCCTGATTCCTCCAGCTCTGTTTTTCTTTTTCAGGATTGCTGTGGCTATTTGGGGTCTTTTGTGTTTCCATACAAATTTAAAAAATTTTTTGTTCTAGTTCTGTGAAAAATGCCATAGGTAATTTGATAGGGATTGCATTGAATCTGTAGATTGCCTTGGGTAGTATAGTCATTTTGACAGTGTTGATTCTTCCAATCCAAGAACATGGTATATCTTTCCAACTGTTTGTGTCATCTTCAATTTCTTTCATCAGCATCTTATAGTTTTCAGAGTACAGGTCTTTTGCCTCCTTAGGTAGGTTTATTCCTAGGTATTTTATTCTTTTTGTTGCAATGGTGAATGGGATTGTTTCCTTAATTTCTCTTTCTGATCTTTCATTGTTAGTATATAGGAATGCAAGAGATTTCTGTGCATTAATTTTGTATCCTGCAACCTTACTGAATTCATTGATGAGCTCTAGTAGTTTTCTGGCAGTATCTTTAGGATTTTCTACGTATAGTATCATGTCATCTGCAAACAGTGACAGTTTTACTTCTTTTCCAATTTGGGTTCCTTTTATTTCTTTTTTTTCTCTGATTGCTGAGGCTAGGACTTCCAAAACTATGTTGAATAAAAGTGGCAAGAGTGGACATCCTTGTCTTGTTCCTGATCTTAAAGGAAATGCTTTCAGCTTTTCACCGTTGAGAATGATGTTAGCTGTGTGTCTGTCATATGTCATATTTTAATTCTTTATTATCTAGGCCCACTTTCTGGAGAGTTTTTACCATTAATGGGTGTTGAATTTTGTCAAAAGCTTTTTCTGCACCTACTGAGATGATCATATGGGTTTTATTCTTCAGTTTGTTCATGTGGTGTATCACACTGAGTGATTTGCAGATATGGAAAAGTCCTTGCATCCCTGGGATAAATCCTACTTGATTATGGTGTATGATCCTTTTAATGTATTGTTGGATTCTGTTTGCTAGTATTTTGTTGAGGATTTTTGCATATACGTTCATCAGTGATATTGGCCTGTAATTTTCTTTTTTTGTGGTATCTTTGTCTGGTTTTGGTATCAGGGTGATGGTGGCCTCATAGAATGAGTTTGGGAGTGTTCCTTCCTCTGCAATTTTTTGGAATAGTTTCAGAAGGATAGGTGTTAACTCTTCTCTAAATGTTTGATAGAATTCACCTGTGAAGCCATCTGGTCCTGGACTTTTGTTTGTTGGAAGTTATTAAATCACAGTTTCAATTTCAGTACTTGTGACTGGTCTGTTTATATTTTCTATTTATTCCTGGTTCAGTCTTAGAAGGTTGTACCTTTCTAAGAAGTTGTCCATTTCTTCTAGAGTGTCCATTTAATTGGCATATAGTTGCTTTTAGTAGTCTCTTATGATCCTTTGTATTTCAGTGGTGTCAGTTGTAACTTCTTTTTTGTTTCTAATTTTATTGATTTGAACCCTCTCCCTTTTTCTTCTTGATGAGTCTGGCTAAAGTTTTATCAATTTTGCCTATCTTTTCAAAGAACGAGCTTTTAGTTTTATTGATCTTTTCTATTGTTTTGTTTCTATTTCATTTATTTCTGCTCTGATTGTTATGATTTCTTTCCTTTTACTAACTTTGAGTTTTACTTGTTCTTCTTTCTCTAGTTGCTTTAGGTGTAAGGTTGGTTGTTTGAGAATTTTTTGTTTCCTGAGGTAAGATAGCATTGCTATAAACTTCCCTCTTAGAACTGCTTTTGCTGTGTTCCATAGGTTTTGGATCATCGTGTTTTTGTTGTCATTTGTCTCTAAGTATTTTTTGATTTCCTCTTTGATTTCTTCAGTGATCCATTGGTCGTTTAGTAACATATTGTTTAGCTCTATATGTTTGTGCTTTTTTACAGTTTTTTTTTTCCCTGTAATTGATTTCTAATCTCATAGTATTGTGGTTGGAGAAGATGCTTGATACGATTTCAATTTTCTTAAATTTATGGAGGCTTGCTTTGTGGCCCAGCATATGATATATCCTGGAGAATGTTCCATGCGTCCTTGAGAAGAACGTGTATTCTGCTGCTTTCAGATGGAATGTTCTGTAAATATCAATTAAGCCCATCTGGTCTAATGTGTCATTTAAGGCCTGTTTCCTTATTAATTTTCTGTCTGGGTGATATGTCTATTGATGTAAATGGCATGTTAAAGTCCCCCACTATTATTGTGTTACTGTCAATTCCTCCTTTTATGGCTGTTAGCATTTGCCTTATATGTTGAGGTGCTCCTATTTTGTAGGCATATATATTTATAATTGTTATATCTTCTTGGATTGATCCCTTGATCATTATGTAGTGTCCTTCTTTGTCTCTTGTAACAGTCTTTATTTTAAAGTTTATTTTGTCTGATATGAGTATTGCTACTCCAGCTTTCTTTTGATTTCCATTTGTATGGAATACCTTTTTCCATCCCCTCACTTTCAGTCTTTATCTGTCCCTAGATCTGAAGTGGGTCTCTTGTAGACAGAATATATATGGTTCTTGTTTTTGTATCCATTCAGCCAGTCTTTGCCTTTTGGTTGGCTCATTTAATCCATTTACATTTAAGGAAATTATCAATATGTATGTTCTTATTGCCATCATGTTGTTTTGGATTTGTTTTTGTAGGTCTTTTTTCTTCCCTTCCTCTTTTGTTCTCTTCTCTTGTGATTTGATGACTATCTTTAGTGTTGTGTTTGGATTGCTTTTTCTTTTTGTCTGTGTATCTATTGTAGATTTTTGGTTTGCAGTTACCGTGAGGTTTTGATATAGCAGTCTATATATATACAAGATTGTTTTTAGTTGCTGGTCTCTTAATTTCAAACGCTTTTCCAATATCCTGCATTTATATTCTCCTCACAGTGATGGTTTTGATATCATATTTGTGTGTGGATGATTTTCTACCTTTTCAGTATGTTTGTCTTTACCCGTGAGCTTTCCCATTTGTAATTTTCTTGTTTCTAGTTGTGGCCTTCTTTTCTGCCTCAATAAGTTCCTTTAGCATTTGTTGTAAAGCTGTTTTGGTGGTGCTGAATTCTGTTAGCTTTTGCTTGTCTGTAAAGCTTTTGATTTCTCCGTCAAATCTGAACAAGAGCCTTGCTGGGTAGAGTTAGAGTATTCTTGGTTGTAGGTTTTCCCCTTTCATCACTTTAAATAAATTATGCCACTCCCTTGTGGCCTGCAGAGTTTCTGCTGAAAAATCAGCTGAAACTCCCTTGCTTGTTATTTGTTGCTTTTCTCTTGTTGCTTTTAATATTTTCTCTGTTTTTAATTTTTGTCAGTTTGATTAATATGTGTCTCAGCGTGTTCCTGCTTGGGTTTATCCTGTATGGGACTCTCTGTGCTTCCTGGACTTGTTTCCTTTCCCATGTTAAGGAAGTTTTTGGCTATTATCTCTGCAAAT
The DNA here is from genome assembly GCF_028564815.1 of Eubalaena glacialis. Classification (NCBI taxonomy): domain Eukaryota; kingdom Metazoa; phylum Chordata; class Mammalia; order Artiodactyla; family Balaenidae; genus Eubalaena; species Eubalaena glacialis. The sequence continues at coordinate 38,833,459 of NC_083717.1, forward strand.
ATTTTCTCAGACCCCTTTTCTCTTTTCCTTCTGGGACCACTATAATGCAAATGTTGGTGCATTTAATGTTGTCCCAGGTCTCTGAGACTGTCCTCATTTCTTTTCATTCTTCTTTCTTTATTCTCTTTCACAGCAATGATTTCCACTAATCTGTCTTCCAGCTCACTTATTCGTTCTTCTGTCTCATTTATTCTGTTATTGATTCCTTCTAGTGTATTTTTCGTTTCAGTTATTGTTCATCTCTGTTTTTTAAAGTTTCTAGCTCTTTATTAAACATTTCTAGTATCTTTTCAGTATTGTGCCTCCATTCTTTTTCTGAGATCTTGTAATCTTTACTATCATTACTCGGAATTCTTTTTCAGGGTGATTGCCTGTCTCCACTTCACTTAGTTGTTCTTCTGGGGTTTCATCTTGTTCCTTTGTCTGGAACATATTTCTGTGCCGTCTCATTTTGTCTAACTTTCTGTCCGTGGTCTCCGTTTCTCAGGCTGCAGGATTTTAATACTTGGTTCTGGTACCTACCTGCTGGTGGGTGAGGTTGGTCTAAGAGGCTTGTGCAGGCTTCCTGGTGGGAGGGACTGGTGCCTGCCCACTGGTGAGTGGAGCTGGGTCTTGTCCCTCAGGTGGGCAGAGCCATGTTAAAGGGTGTTTATAGGTTATTGGCTCTGGATGACTTTAGGCAGCCTGTTTGCTGATGAGTGGGGCTGTGTTCCCACCCTATTGGTTGGTTGGCCTGAGGCATCCCAGCACTGGAGCCTGCGGGCTGTTGGGCAGGGCCAGGTCTTGGTAGCCAAATGGCGACCTCTGGGAGAGCTCACACCAATGAGTGTTGCCTGAGGCATCCACCACCAGTGTCGTTGTCCCCACAGTGGGCCACAGCTGACCCCCACCTCCCCAGGAGATCCTCTAAGACCCACAGGTAGGTCTGGTCCAAGCTGTAATGGAGTTACTGCTTTGTCCTAGGCCCCAGTGCTTGTGAAACTTTTTGTGTGCTAAGAATGGAGTCCCTTTTTCCCCCAGTCCTGTGGAGCTCCTGTACTCAAGCCTAGCTGGCCATCAAAGCCAAATGCTCTGGGGGCTCCTCCTCCCAATGCCAGACCCCCAGGCTGGGGAGCCTGACGTGGGGCTCAGAACTCTCACTCATGTGGGAGAACCTCCACAGGTATGGGATTTGATTGTATCACTAATGTGCCCCTCCTACTGTCTTGTGGCTTCTTTTTGGTCTTTGGGTGTAGAATATCTTGTTTGGTAGGTTCAAGTCTTTGTTGTTGATGGTTGTTCAGCAGTCAGTTGTGATTTTGGTGTTTTCGTGAGAGGAGGTGAGCTCAAGTCCTTCTACTCTGCCATCTTGTCTCTCTCCTGCCACCTTCTGGCTTGAGTTTCAGAAGGATGATTCTGGTCTCACGCTGATGTGTGTGTGCTGTTGGTTCTGAAGTTCAGCCAAGGCTTGTCACAGAGCAGTCAATGGCAACAGGGTTGTGGTTTAAATGGTCTTATGTATATGGTGGGGGGGCACTGAAAAGCTTAGTAGTATCAGGATTTTTGAAAACCATTTAAAAATAAATGACAGTAATCTCTGGAGGGAGAAATGGGAGTTTTCACTTAGAGTTTGATTTACAAGATCACAGTAAGACTCAGGTTTGGGAACACAACAGGCTTGAAAGTTTTTCAGAGACCATGAGACCGTTTTGAATCAGCTCTCACTGTTAGCCAAGCTCCTGGCCAAGACTGGACAGCAAACTGGTCCACGGGGTGCTCTGGACAGATCCACGACTCGGTGAGTCTCCCTGTGAATGGTGGGAACCGTGCCAGGGACTAGCCAACTCTTGGGGCAGACCTTGAGATGTGGCTGCTCCAGAAACCACTAGAGCTGCACCATGGTCACATTTAACCTCAGGCTGGAATGTTATACAGAAATACACTGAATGCCAAGTAGCTAGAGCTGATTTTATTGTTACACAGGGAATGCAAAACATTTATTCTGCCCCCATGCCACAGTCTTCTGTTTGGTGTATGCTGCTTCCATCTCCAGGCACTGCCTCTGTCTTGGGGTCCTGGCCTATAGCAGCTCTGTGAGGGACCGATGTAGGGGTCCTTCTCCCATTTTGTAAGTGAAGCAGAGTGGTCTGAACTTGCCATGGTCACGGTTGGGGTGGCGTGGAATGGGATCCTGATCTTAACAGTTCCTTGTCTGGTTCCTGACTCCCAGGCTGCCTCTGAGTTACACCACCAGCTATACCACCTTACTAAGGCAGGGCAGGCATCGTGGGTTAGGGCTGTGGGCTTGGAGGTGGACAGACTCCACAAGGGGGACCTGAAAAGTTGAAGGCATTCACGTGGGAATCTGAAAGCTGATCATGGTAACAGAGGCTTGGGACCAGGCCCCAGTTTCTTTATGCCCATGGGGACCTGGCTGACCTCACCTTCATGTTTTAAATTATTTCCTCAGTTCCATTAAGCCTTGGTTATTCCAGTTTCTGTGCAGCAAACTGAGGGTTACATGTGATGAACAGACCAGTAGGGCCCTGGCTCAAATGAACCGAGTTTCTGGGTACATTACTAAGAATTCTTTTATGGTACATGTCTGGAATTCCTTGTACGTCCAGAGAAAACTGCTGTCAGATCACTTCTGTTAAGAAGTGCGGTAGCTCTGGGCAAGCTCAGTAGTGTTTGTAGTTATAAGTCCCCCAACCAGTTCCATCCTAACTAGCTAATCAGCTTCTTCCGTGTGTAAGTTCTGCTGATGGGACGTCTCCTGGAGAATGCTCGACTGAAAGGAGAGTCTTCTGCCGTGGGGGAAAATACCTCCACATCCTCATCTAGAAAAAGGCAGAAAGACTTAGCATACAGGAAGTAACTGAGAAAAGAACGAAAGAAAATGGGCTTCAACTGCAGAGGGTTACACATTAAGATGGACTTAAAACCAGCATTGCTTGTAGGTTCTCCCATCCCACACACACACTACCTGTACTTTTTCAAGGCCCTCCGCCCTTACTGTCAGCACAGAGCTGACAGCAACAAGTAATTGTGAAAATGCAGAATACCTATGGCGCTTCAGTTGGATACTTTGCAGTTCTTTTTGTCTCAGATCTGTGGCAGTTTTGCTGTTTTGAATGATTTCTGTCATGGTCTTGAGGGAAGAGAGCCACTGAAGAGCCCCACCTCCTGCACCCTGTTTCAGTTCTAGCAGAAGGAGGAAACCTCTCTAACCAGTGCAGCTAACAGGGTGAATCCCGTTCTTTCCAGGTGGGGTCGAGGGGAATCCTAGGGCCTGAAGGCTGATTATAATAGCCAGTCTGTTCTCAGACTGAATGTATGGAAACACAGGGGTATAACCCCCGAGGGGAAATGGCTGGCTCTGCACACACCACCTACCACTCGTGCTGCTTTCCCCTCAGATCCCAGCGACCACAGACGAGCAGGAAGTGATTGTGTGCCGGCTTCTGTCACTATCTTCAAGAAGCTGAAGTAATTTGGTAGGATTTTGAGGGTTTTTTTGGTTCAAATACACATAAATTCAAAAGTGGTATTTCTCTGGGAAGGGCACATGACACTGCAGGGATAAAACCATCCCAAACTGTGGCAGTCCCTACGACTCCTCCAAGATGCAAGTGCCTGAAAACCCCGAGCTAGCTTGGGATAGAGCTAACCAAAGGATAGAAGTTTGATCCTGGTAACATCTCTAGGACCTTCAACAAATTACCTCTGGTGTCTTTACACTGAGAGGAGGGTGCCTTCCCGTGGAACAGCAGCGGAGAGTGGGTCAACGCCTGCAGACCGCTGGCAGAGAGGCAGCTCCGCACGGCACAGCCGGGAGGCGGGGTGGCACCTGCAGCAACGGCATGGTCAGCACAGCCCGCAGCCCTCACAAGGAAGCCCCAGCCTTCCCGAGAGGCGTCTCTGCAGTGCCTCCTGGCCAACACGCCCGACAGAGCTGCGCAGCAGCCAACTCACCGGAAACAAACACCTCGTCGCCTGCCGTGGAGGGGAGCTGTCGCACACCCAGGCCTGGAGACCTGTCTTCACTCTTACCGACTTGGGAGTCTCCTGTCTGCTTGTCACAGACTCTTTTGGTTTGACACTCAGCCTCCTCCTTGGCAGAAAGGAGTCTCTTCCGAGATCCCAACCCAAACTGTCCCCAGGAGAAGGCTCCCTCAGCCTTAGGCTCACTGTCCCTGGGAGGTGACTGGTCTGGCAGCTGACACACCCCCTCGAGCTCAAAATCCCCCAAGACGGGGGTCTTCGCAATGCTGAGTTCAAGGCCTCGCTCCTTCCCCTCCGGCTCCAGCAGCAACACTCCCCCAGGAAGGTCTGTACCGACCTCGCTCCTCCCAGCAGAGGAGCTGAGGCTGCAGTCCACTGCCCTCTTCCGGCGGGGCCAGTCTTTAATTGTGTCAGGAGTTGTCTTCCCGCTGTGCTTGGGGGATGGTGTCCAAGGAACCCCGACTTCTGTCTGAAATGGAGAGGGGGTACTAGAGGGGCAGCGGGTGGGGGTACAGGACTGGCAGATATAGGTCTGTCCCCCGCTCTTGCCAGGGGTGCCGTGCGAGGGGCGAAGGCAGGGGGGCGACAGGTAGGTGGCTTCTGGTTTGCCTGAGGACTTGTTGGCCCTGGGCATGCTGAGACCAGGGAGGCAGCTCTCCTCTCCCAGAGAGCTCTCCTCCCTTCGCAGGGGCTCGGCTTCTGACAGACAGCTGGGGTCTATCTTTTTAATTCGAAGCTTGGGAAGGCCAGAAGCTTGCATCTCCAGCTCAACCTCATAGGTCTGTGGGCTGGCAGAGGCTCTGGAGGGCCAGGCTGACGCCTGCAGATTCTCTAGTTGTGCGGCAGCCTGGTGCTGCTTCCTGTCTGCAGTGCAGTGCAGGTCGTAGCAGGGTGTCAGGGGAGAGCTGGGCCCAGAGGAAGGAGAAGAGGGAGGAATCCCGGGGTTACACAGAGACAGCTTCTCATAAGTACCCATCCTTGACCCCTCACCTTCTTCTACCGGTGAAACGTTGCTTTTTAAGTTATCGCTGCTATGGTGCTCAGCAGCTTCATCCAGGAGAGTGAGATACTCCGAGTCTCTTGCAATAAGCAAAGGAGAGGATGTATGCCAGTGACTCCCAAAGCTAGTCCCAGGGTAACTATGTCTTTCAGGAGGAGACGGAGGAGAGAGGGTTGCTTCCTTCTGGTTCTTTCTAGCATCTGTGATGGCAGCTGGGCTGTCAGTTATGGCAACCCTCAGAACAGCAGAGCTGTTAGGCTGGCTCTTCGGGAAGTTTCTTTCTGTTTTAGAGGTCTTTTTATGCCTTTTCCCAATTTTAGAAGGGGGTGGAGGGGGTAGGAGGTCAGATCTAGCTATCTGTGAGGCTTTGTGGGGAGTCAAGGGAGCAGGACAGGAGGGAGATGTGGCTACACTGGGTGATTTCTGGGCCTCTTGCCAATCCAGTTCTCCAGAGGGAGGAGATTCTATAGAAAAATTCCCAAATGGAGTCTTCTCGGAAATACCACGTGAAGGAGAGGTAACAGGTTTCTTTGGAGAAGTCAGAGCTGTGTTCCCTGGTTTCTCTGGGGTTCTGACAGCATCATTCCACGGCTGTGCCAGCTTCTCTGCCTGAGACGCTCCGGAGCCACGGGGGAGCTGGCGTTTCTGACTTGGAGGTGTGCCCACAAAGGCAGCTCGTCTTCGGACCCCCGAGGCTGCTGCCCTCAGAGGCATTTGAGGAGAGTATCTGATGGGAGTCAGACACTCACTCCTGGTCTGGGCAGTTGACGAAACCAGGGCTGCCGGACAGGAGGTGCTTTCTGGACTGGAATTCACCAAACGTGGGCAAGTAGAATTCTGCAAAAATCTAGGTGGCTGACCACCTTGTCTTTGGGGAGTTCTCGGTATTTTTTCAAGAGGACAGTGACCTTCTGCCAGGGAGTGTCCTTTCTGAGGAGTGGCTTTTGGTCGAGATGGTGAATGCCAGCCGTGTGAGGAGTCTTTTAAGAACTCCTTAAAAATGACTTGTTTGGCAGGGGTCATTTCTGCCGGGGATTTTTGCAGCCTTTCAGGAGTGCGCAACGGAGTTCGTGGTGTATGAGGGAACTTTCTTGGTGTAGCTTTAGAAGAGATTGGAGATTTCCAGTAACTCTTCTCAGGAGTCTGTAAAGAAAAATGCTTATTTTAGTGCTTGAACATCATATTCTCTGAAGAGTGTTTTAATAATGTCTAAGATGATTAAAAAGTCAAATTTGGAAGATTCATAGTCAGCCAAAGGAATGATCTTAAGTTGGATTTCGTATAGTGACACGTTTCCACTTCCAAAACATGACCCAGATTTCACGTGTCCACTTTTTCTAGCACCAAGCACTGTATCCAATCTTAGTTTCTTCTCCTAAGACAAATAGTTTTAATAATTTGCATACTACAGCTAAACCATGCTTTGCCTCTAACTATGTCACTCCACTACTCACAGCTATTTTCTTCTTCAATGAGACAACTATTTCTGATCTTTGCCTAAAGTAACCTTTCAGAGCCACATCACCTGCTGTTGACCTGCATTCAACATGTGCTTTTAAGTACCTGCTATGTGCCAGGCAATGTGTGTGCGGGAGAAGGCCGGGAGGATGAGGTGGAACATGGAATATATGGATATATAAGGCACAGCCTCAAAGATAACATCTCAGAAAGGAAACTCTCCAGCAAAAGACTTCCCTTCCTTCTTGCAAAAATGCAGTTAAATACTCCAACAGGTAAGGAGGTCCGACACCTATTGTTTAATCTTATCTGATCATCTCAAGGGAGTCCTGGTCTAGCTGGCATTTCATGTGGGATACAGACAGATACATAGTATGGCCAATGCAATGACAGGGGCACGCATGGGACAATATGGAAGCACCGGGAGGGTTGGCTATCTAATCCAGCAAAGGGGAGAAAGAGGGAATAGGAATAGCGAGTCAGGTCTTAAAACAATGGGTGTCAGCAGGTGAAGACAAAAGGTGGGAAAGTGGGGGAGAGGGAACTTCAGGCATAGAAAACAGTATAAGCAAAGGCACAAAAGCGAAAAACAGCAGTTGTGTGCATCCTGAGGCTGCTGGGAAGGTGGAGTGTGAAGCAGAGATGGCTGAGCAGGGATCAGATCATGGAGGTCCTTGCCTGTCCAGGAAGGAGAATGAACATGGTCCTACAGATCTGTGGTTTTCAAACCCTTCCCCACGGTTCCCTCTGTATCCTCCTCCATTCTCTAAGCAGTTTTTGGGTTTCCAAACAAAGATTATTATCTTTGAACACAGGGTTCCATTTTAGGAAAACTTAGAAAACCCTGCTTTAACAGATGAAGAGTCTGTAGAGCTTCAAGCAAAGTGATGTGGTCAGAGGAGCATCCAATGGGGTCACAAAGGTCCCTCTGACCTCTGGGGACAGGATGAATTTGAGAGAGAAGAGGCTACTGAAGTGTTCCAGGCAGAACTGAACTGGGGCAGGAACTGCAGGGATGGAGAAGAGGGAATGGGTAAGAGATAGTTTGTCAATAAAATGGGCAGGACTAATTGAGTAGCCAGGCCTGAGGAGAGGGGGAAGTCCAGGATGACTCCCAGGTTTCTAACATGGGTGACTGGATCGAGTGGGCAATCTAACAGAAACAGATGAATGCTACTGCACATTTCAGAAGGATATATACGTAGTGTCCAATATAAATGGAAGATGAAGCCAAGAGAGTAGGGCGAGATCTTTCTATCTCCTCCCTGCCACCTTGGCCTCAGTCCAACTGCTACCTAAGTCCCCATACACCCAATAATCGTTCACTCAAGTCAACCCCAACCACCTCAAATCTCTGTTATTATCTTCTCTTCTTTACTGGACTCAGTGGCTTTCCTTGTCCATGACTACATGCTCCCCAAACTATACTATCTGAAACATCATCATAATTTTATACCTGATAAGCTATAGGTATTTCAGAACCCAGTGTGTTTCCTGAAGGCCTTTTAATTCGAGCTGAACCCTTCTCGGAGGGACTGATCATCTCAGACACTGCCCCGAAAAGAAGCCTCTTGGGAGACCGAATACTTTGGATTGGAGAATTTTCTCTTTGGTCTGCAAGTCAAAAACAGTGACAATATTTCATTCTTCCTCAACTCCTGCGCCCCCCACCCGCCTTCCGCACCAAATACTCATAAAACAGCCAGTCCATACGAGAAAGATGGTAATTCTTTTAGAGCAAATAGAGGCAGATCCCATCTAATTATGACAGCAGTGCCAATAATTGCTGCCTTCTTGGATTTTAAGACTGCATATCAAGCCCAGTCCCTGTGTTAGGAGATGTAGGCAACTGAAATAATTTAATTTGCAAAGACAAATATAAAAAGACATATCTGATAATCCAAGCTAATAATGATAAAAGAATGAAAGACAAACAGCACCTTCCACCTGGAGATGCCTTTCTGTAGGACCCTGAACATATGGTAGAAATTACAGGTAATTTCCTCTTGAATGAATGAATTACCCACAAGGATAATGTGGACAGCCAGCCGTAGGAATCCAAAGGGATGACTCTGATAACGGTGGCCACGGATTGTTCATCTGGTCATCACTCTGAACCTCAAATATTTATACCTATTCTATTTCTCCAACGTCAAACTTCATTCTTTTCCCAACAACACTTCCCACCAAATTTGCATGGACCTCTGAAGACAGTTAGGCAAGCATTGTTACCTGACTTGACTTGCTGGAATGAGTGAACTCTTTGTATACTTCGAGACTTTGGCTGAGACACAGAGTAGAAGGAACCAGAATTTTTCCTGCTGAATGCCAACTGCTTGATTCGAGGACTTCGTCTCAAACTTACTTCTACAAGAACTAATCACAGTTAGTTCTGACAAGAAGAAATGCAAGCTTGACGTTTCCCCACATATTAAATGGGTAAGATTTATGTAATACCACGTACAAGATGGAAATTTGACAAGCTATTGGCTTTGAGATCTCTGAAGTGAGACAAAGCTAAGAGGGATATGATATGTGGCCCCAACAAAGTACCAAAAACAAAAAAAACAAAAAAACCCCCAAAACCCAAAACACCAAAAAACAAAAAAACCCTGACCCCCCCCACTATAATCTGCAGAAGTCTCATAACCTGCCACCTTTAAGAATGATGTAGAGTGAAAAAAGTTTTGTATAGTGTGACTTGTTAACAAGTTTAAAAATCAGTTTTCATATTTATGTTACACATATTTGTATAGAAACAACACCTGTAAGAGTATTATTAAAGCTAAATGTTAATAGTTATTTCTTTTCTTTCTTTTTTTTTAAACATCTTTATTGGAGTATAATTGCTTTACTATGGTGTGTTAGTTTCTGCTGTATAACAAAGTGAATCAGCTATATGTATACATATATCCCCATATCTCCTCCCTCAACAGACTTATTTCTAATTTGTGGGATTACCAAGTGATAATTAAATTTTTGGCTTCTCTGTGTTTTCTAATTTTTCTACAATAAACATAAACTACTTGATTTAAAGAAGTTAGTTTTTGGAAACCCCTCCTTCACCATGTATACTTTAAAAATAAGCCACAGGGGACTTCCCTGGTAGTCCAGTGGGTAAGACTACATGCTCCTAATGCAGGGGGACCCAGGTTCAATCCCTGGTTGGGGAACTAGACCCTGCACGCATGCCACAACTAAGGGTCCACATGCCACAACTAAAAGATCTTGCATGCTGCAACTAAGACCCGGTGCAGCCAAAATAAACAAATAAATAAATATATATTAAAAAAAAAAAAAAGCCACAGCACTTTATATTAACGTAGTAGTTTAGCTTTCACTCTGAATCCCATTTCTCTTGTGTAAAGATATTTCTTCTCCAGAAACTCTCAGTACATTCTATGTAAAAGACCATTCACCAGTAAATATGTACTGATATACATTGTGGGCCCAGAGCTGTCATAATGTCTGTAAAATATCTTAGGCTATGCTGAGCGGTAATACCAGTATAGAAGAGCTTTCATAGAAAGCAGAGGAAACACAAAAACTGAGAACCCTAAAACAAAACAAAAGTAGGTAATACCATCTTCTCCTTTTTCCGGGGACTCTTCAACAACGTCAATTTCAGGACCAGGATCAGAGGACCTTGAGGAACAGCAAGTACAAGGATTATTCAACACCACTCATAAATGACGCATGTCAAAGAGCTACAGGTTCACACCTCACAAGGTAACAAAGACCACAAGTGGTCTTTGGCAAGCACTCTCACACATTACTGTCAAGAGTGAAATGGTAAGAATATTTTTTTTGGAAAGCAGTTTGACAACATAAAGTTAAAAATATGTATACCTTCTGACCCATAAATTTCACTTCTTACAATTTACCCTGAAGATAAACAAGCACAAGTGTGTAAAATCCACACACAAATAATGTCCAGAGGGAGCCCTGACAAGAAGGAGTAGATGCACTTCTCCCCATTCTTCCTGTTATGTACAGCTAAGAACCCTGGATATTACATATAAAGGAAGCGTAAGACTCTCAAAGGTGGAGAGAAGAGGCTTGGGACTTTAGGACCTGAGGAGAGACAGGGCAGCGAGCTCCCGGAGCTCCTAGATTGGGCGCTCGACAAGCTGACAACCCCGATACACCAAGAGGTGCAGATGAAAACTGCCCTAAGGAAAGCTAGCTCTCCTTCGCCAAAGAACCAGGAAAGAGGCAGCCAAGCAAGACAGAAACTTTCAGACCAGAACTGCCCTACTCCAACCAAGTGCCATAGAAAGCTGTGGTCCCACCACACGCCAAGTTGGGATCCCAGACTTCCAGCCTTGCCTGGCAGTGAGACTCCCTCCTTCCCCAGGTCAACACATGAATAGATTTTTAAATCAGGCAGTATGCATTCAATGGAACACTACTCAGCAATAAAATGGAATGAACTATTGATATATGCAACAACGTGGATAAATCTCAAAATAATTATGCCAAGTGAAAGAGGCCAGACACAAAGAGTGCATTCTGTATGGATCTCCAGCCCCCATAAAATCTACAGAATGCTCTTTGGTTATAAGCAACACAGTTGAGACTAGAGTCACAAAGGTCATGAGAAGGTAAACATGGCCCATAAGATTAGGAGGGCTGTGTAGGTGTATGAAGAAGCTAGACAAGGATGTCATTTACCTGCCCTTGATCTGTCTATGAAGCAGCCTTCTGGAGATTTGCTTATGTACTGGAGTCTCGGCCACACTCTTGGTTAGCAGCTTGCGATAACCTAAAATGTAAAAAGGATAAATTTCACATAATCTTTTCAAGAAGGAACAGCAAGGCAAAGGGAACAGTTTGAACTTAAATATGGTTTAATGCTTAGCCGGAGTGGCTCTTAATGGTCTTTTGGACCAAGGTCTAACCATAAGACTCAATTTAACATGATATAACAATTTATCAGCACTATTAGAGTTTAATAATAAATAAGCCAATGTAAAATATTATGAAATTTTAAGATAATATTCCTGAAAAAGTGAAAAGTTCTCATTTATTTGGGCTAACACATCTGTGCACCTACTTGGTGGTTCCTGTATTTATGATTAAATGAAATAAAGCATGTGAAAATGCTGATGTGTCATGCAATAAGACATTTAATATAACAATAAATCTAACTTATGCTCTGGCATAAGTTTTCTCAATAGAGTAGGTATGCAAGCTACTCATGGGAGGACTGGTTTTAAGGGAGATAAAAATGACTAGAAAGAGGAGTGATGTCAGCAGGAATGTGGAGTAAGGACCTCTTAAAAAAACTCTCCTCCATAAAAGGAACGACAACACTGGCAAAAATTCAAAATCAGTTTTTCCAGAACTCTGGCAATTAACCAGTTTGGAACAATCCAGGGAGTATTTATTCAACAAAAGCAGCTGAATCTCATTAAGAATAGCAAGCTTTGTGGAACTTTAACTTGCCCCAATCCCAACCTCCTCTCCCTAGGCCTGTGGTAGCCTTGAGAACCAAAAGCCCATAATTACAGTGAAAACCAACAGCCCAGGACCCTCTGGATGGAACAGAATGGGATCCAAGCTCCTCCAAAGCCCCATTCCCAGATAACTGTCTATTTGGCCTGTCTGGCGGTTCCCTGGAAAATCCCACTCACAAGGCCTGTCTTATTTGACCTGACTCAGAACTCATCCAATGCAAACAACTTTTTCCCAGGGAGCATTTACTGAAAACAATCAGCAGCAACTGTAAACATCACAGCTGCCTGAGGTGGTGATAACACCTGGGGCAAACCACAAGCTGACCAAAAGTTTAGATGGGAAAACTGGGGAGTGAGATGTCCCTAAGGGACTCTGCTGACTTCTGACACACTCCTGGGACCCTAAAAGTACATGTGTGGTAGGGCTGTGTGCATGCCCAGGATGGACCCAAGAAGGCCCTTAGCTGTCACCTCCGGCTGACCTTGAGGCTCTGGAAAACAGAAAGAGTTGTAAAATGTCTGGCTGAGTATTGAAGACATGAGCCAATGCACACATAGGGCCCCTCAGCAAAGGCTGGGAAACTTACTGGTTCCGGGCATGTAAGAAAATCTCTGTCCAACCCTTAGCTGACCACTAAGCTAACCAAGCAGAGACTTCAGTGGCTACACATGACAGAATACAGACTTAAAAGACTTAGTTCAGGAAAGTAAACAAACAAAAGCAGTAATGGTAACAACAAACCCTGCCCTGGAGCAGTGGCAATCTGATCGTCAGAGTTGACTCATTATATTATTTAAAATGTCCAGTTGTCAACAAAAAATATGAGACAAGAAACAAGAAAGAATGGCCCATACACAGTGGGAAAAAAAAATCATTCAACAGAAAGCATCCCTGAGGAAGTCCAGACATTGAATTTATTAGCCCAAGACCTTAAATTAGCTATCTGAAATATGTCCAAAGGAAAAAAAAAAAATCATATCTAAAGAACTAAAGGAATGTATGAGTGAGCCTGATGACTTGCCAAACAGAGAATGTCAATAAAGAGAGATATCATTAAAAAACAGAACCAAATAGAAATTCTGAAGTTGAAAAGTACACTATCTAAAATGAAAAACTCATTAAAGGGGCCCAGCAGTTGATATGAGGTGGCAGAGGAAAGAATCAACAAAATTGAAGACAAGTAATTGAGATTATCCAGTCTGAGGGACAAAAAGAAAAAAAGAAAAATGAACAGTCTCAGACACCCGTACGACACAATCAACCATAATAACATAGACACAGTGGGAGTCCTGGAGGAAGAGGAGAGAAAGAGGCAGAAAAAATATTTGAAGAAATACTGGCTGAAAACTTCCGATGTTTGATGACAGACATTATGTAGCCAAGAAGCTCAACAAACCTAAGTATGATAAAGTCAAAGAGATCCACACCAGACAAATCATAATCAAACTGTTAGAAGCCAAAGGGGGAGAGAGAATCTTGAAAGAATCAAGAAAGCAGTGATCCATCATGTACAAGGAACCCTCAATAAGATTAACAGCTGATTTCTCATCAGAAACATAGGATAACAAAAAGGCACTGTGATGAAAGGCAAAGTGCTGAAAGAAAAAGACTCAAGGATTCTATATCCTCTAAAACTGTTACTCAAACATGAAGGAGAAATCAGCACATCCTCTCCACCCGCAAAGAAACACCCAAAAAACAACACTGAGAGAATCTGACACTAGCAGACCAGCCCTAAAAGTAATGTCAGTACTACAGGGAGTCTTTCAGGCTGAAAGGAAAGGGCACTATAGAGCAACATGAATCCACGTGAAGAATTAAAGAGCACTGGTAAAGGCAACTATACAAGTAAATGCAAAGGACAGAATAAAAGTATTTTTGTTTGTAATTCTTTTCTCCTTTGAGTTAAAAGATAAAGCAATGATTACAAATGTGCTGATGGGCATACAATGTATAAACATGTAATCTGTATGACAATATAGCCCAAAGAAGGGGATAGAAAACAGAGTTATACAGGAGCAAAGTTTTTGTATACTCCTGAAATTAAGTTGGTATTAACCTCAACTAGATAAATTAAGATACTTAATTGTAACCCCCAGGGAAAGTGACATCACATGAAACAGTGAAGTAGGAGGCTCTAGAGTTTGGTCCCTCCCCCAAAACAACTAGTAAACTAGGAAAAAAAATGATCAGAGTAAACTATTTTGGAACTCTGGAACCTGACTGGCACTTATGACAACCAGGGAAGTGCCTGATGAAGGGAGAGGCTGATATTTAGTAAGGAAATGACGTGCACGAACCAGCTACCAGCCTCCTTTCCTCAGTCTTGCTGCAGCTGTGGGGACAGCGGCCCACATTCTAGGAGCAGCTGGCTGGTGGTAGGGCAGACAGTGGGGACCCTGTCTTCCAAATTTGGGGTTATACAGTTCAGTCAGTGTGCTTTGGAGAGTGGAGTCCTGTGGGGCTGGTGCAGACATTCGCCTTGGTTTCTGCTCTCTCAGGCTGCAGCAGCTTTCCCCCACTGCATCTAACAGAAGATTTAGAGGGACAGGAACACCTTTTGTTTTTCCCTTTCTGGAGCCAGACACTTAAGGAAATCTTTGTCAGGTCACTGGCTAACCACAGAGATAACAGAACAGAAACTTCAGTAACCACACAAGAAGGAATACACGCTTTGTAAAAAATAGTTTGGAAAAGGCACAAATGGACAGGCCCTCAATAAGCAAAGATCAGCAATTCCTCAGGAGTGGGAGAATTTGATCTCCGGAGTTAACCAACTGTAATATTCAGAATATCTAATTCTCAAAAAAGAATTACAAAGCATACAAAGAAACAGGAAAGTGTGTCCAGGAAAAAAGAATTTGACAGAAACCACCCTTGAGAAATCCCAGACATTGGAATCACTGGTCAAATATGTTGAATCAAATATTCTAAACATGCTCAACGAGCTCAAGGAAAAAAAGAACAAAGAATTAAAAGAAATAAGGAAAACAATGGATAAATAAAATGAGAATACCAATAAAGTGACAGAAATTATAAAAAGGAACCAAACAGAAATTTTTGAGCTGAAAAGTACAATAACTGAAATGAAAGTTCACTAGAGGGGTTCAACCTCAGATTTGAGCAGGCAGAAGAATCAATAAACTTGAAGATAAAACAATCAAAATTATCCAATCTGAGCAGAAAGAAAAAAGGATGAAGAAAAATGAACAAAGCCTGCTTAAGGGAAGTGTGGGACACCATCAAGCATAACAATATACAGACGCCGGGAATCCTAGAAGAAAAAGGAGAAGAGAGAAAAGGGCAGAAAAAAGTCGGGAGAAATAATGGTTGTAAATTTGCTAAATATGATGGAAATATATAGGAACAGAGTGTATACTATTGAAACTAAGTCATATTATTCAACAGGTTTAAATTTAAGGTGTTAATTGTAATCTCCAAGGTAAACACTAAGAAAATAATTAGAAAATATACAGAAAAAAAGATGAAGGGAATCAAAATGGTACACTACAAAAAAAAAAAAAAAATCAGCTACAAAAATGGCAGTAACAGAGAAATGAAAGAACAAAAGAGGTATAAGATATATAAAAAAATAAGTAGAAAATGGCAGAAGTCCTTCCTTATCAGTAACTACATTAAATGTAAATGGATCAAGTGCTTCAATTAAAAGGCAGAAATTGGGGACTTCCCTGGTGGTGCAATGGTTAAGACTCCATGCTCCCAATGCAGGGGGCCCAGGTTCAATCCTTAGTCAGGGAACTAGGTCCCACATGCATGCCATAACTAAAGAGCCTGCATGCCACAACTAAGGAGCTGGTGAGCCTCAACTAAGACCCAGCTCAACCAAATAAAATAAATAAATAAATGTTTAAAAAAAAAGAAAAGGCAGAAATTGGCAGAATGGATTTTTAAAAATATGATCCAACTATATTCTGTCTATAAGCTCACTTTAGATACAAAGAGGTTGAAAGTAAAACGACAGAAAAAGATATTGTATGCAGGGCTTCCCTGGTGGCGCAGTGGTTGAGAATCTGCTTGCCAATGCAGGGGACACGGGTTCGAGCCCTGGTCTGGGAAGATCCCACATGCCACGGAGCAACTAGGCCCGTGAACCACAATTACTGAGCCTGCGCGTCTGGAGCCTGTGCTCCGCAACAAGAGAGGCCGCGATAATGAGAGGCCCGCACACCGCGATGAAGAGTGGCCCCCGCTTGCCACCACTAGAGAAAGCCCTCGCACAGAAACGAAGACCCAACACAGCCATAAATAAATAAATAAATAAATACAAATTAAACTTTAAAAAAAAGAAAAAAAAAGGTATTGTATGCAAAAGAGAGCTCGCATGGCTATATTATTGTCAAAATAGATTTTAAGTCAAAAAAGGTTCAAAAGACAAAGTTCATCATGTTGATTTAAAAAATTCAATCCATTAAGTGATACAATTATAAACATATACACACAACTAACAACAGGGCCCCAAACTCTATGAAGCATGAAACTGACAGAATTGAAGGAAGAAAAAAATAGATAAGTCAACAATAATACTTGGAGACTTTAATACCCTGATTTCAATGATAGAGCATCTATACAGATGATCAACAAGAAAACAGAAGACTTGAACACCATAAACCAACTAGGCATAACAGACATCTATAGGCATTCTACCCAAGAGCAGAACACACATTCTTCTCAAGTACACACAGAACATTCGCCAGAACAGGCCAAATGTTAGGCCATAAAACAAGTCTCAAAAAATTTTAAAAGACCAAAATCGTACAAAGTATGTTCTTCAACTACAATGGTATGAAATTAGAAATTAATAACAGAAATTTATGAAATTAACAAATATGTGAAAATTTACACCCTCCTAAATAGCCAAAGGACCAAAGAAAAAAAATCACAAGGGAAATTAGAAAATATTTTGAGATGATGAAATTGAAAACACAACATACCAAAACTTACAGAATGAAGCTAAAGCAGTGCTTAGAGGGGAATTTGTACCTGTAAAAAGCTGTATTAAAAAAGAAGTCTGGGGAATTCCCTGGCAGTCCAGTGGTAAGGACTCCGTGCTTCCATTGCAGGGGGCACGGGTTCGATCCCTAGCCAGGGAACTAAGATCCCACAAGCCATGCAGCATGGTCAAAAACAAAAACAAACAAAACAACAAAGAAGCCTGGAACCCTCCTACACTGTTGTTGGGAATGTAAATTGGTACATTTACATTGGTACATAGACCACTATGGGGAACGGTATGGAGGTTCCTTTAAAAACTAAAAATAGAACTACCATATGATCCAGCAATCCCACTCCTGGGCATATATATCTGGAGAAAGCCATAATTCGAAAAGATACATGCACCCCAATGTTCACTGCAGCACTATTTACAATAGCCAAGACATGGAAGCAACCTAAATGTTCATTGGCAGAGGAAAGGATAAAGAAGACATGGTACATATATACAATGGAATATTAGCCATAAAAAAGAACAAAATAATGCAATTTGCAGCAACATGGATGGACCTAGAAATTATCATACTAAGTGAAGTAAGTCAGAGAAAGACAAATATGATATAACTTATATGTGGAATCTAAAAAAATGATCAAATGAACTCATTTACAAAACAGACACAGACTCACAGACTTTGAAAACAAACTTCTGTTTACCAAAGGGGAAAGGTGGGGGTAATTAGGAATTGGGAATTAACATATACACACTACTATATATAAAACAGATAATCAACAAGCTTCTACTGTACAGCACAAGGAACTCTATTCCATATTCTATAATAACCTATATGGGAAAAGAGTCTGAAAAAGAATGGATATATGACAATGTGTAACTGAATCACTTTGCTGTACACCTGAAAATAACACAACATTGTAAATCAACTATATTCCAATATAAAATAAAAATTAAAAAAAAGAACAGTGGTGATAAACTGTTCAATGAGTGATGTAAAAAAAAAAAAAAGCATGTATTTTTAAAAATCAATAACAAAACCTTAATCTTAAAAAACTGAAAAAGATCAAACTAACACCAAAGCAAGTAGAGGGAAGGAAAAAATAAAGGTTACACAGGAAGTAAACAAAATCAAGAATAGAAAAACAATAGAAAAATCAATGAAACCAAAAGTTGGTTCTTTGAAAAGATCTTTAAGTTAACAAACCTTTAAATAGATTGACCAAGAAAAAATACAGAACACTCAAACAACTATGAAACAGAGAATAAAACTACCAACCTTAAAAAAATAAAAAAGAACTATTAGGTAATACTACAAACAACTGTATAGCAGCAAATTAGAAAACCTAGATGAAATGGACAAATTTCTAGAAAGACACAAACTACTGAAAACAGACTAAGCAATAGAAAATCTGAATAAACCTATAACAAGTAAAAAAATGAAATTGTTATCAAAAACCTTCCGAAAAATACCCAGGACTAGATGGCTTCACTGCTGAATTCTACCTAACATTTAAAAAGAATTGGGGGGACTTCCCTGGTGGTGCAGTGGTTAAGAATCTGCCTGTCAATGCAGGGGACACGGGTTCGAGCCCTGGTCTGGGAAGATCCCACATGCCGCGGAGCAACTAAGCCCGTGTGCCACAACTGCTGAGCCTGCGCTCTAGACCCCGCAAACCACAACTACTGAGCCCACATGCCACAACTACTGAAGCCTGTGTGCCTAGAGCCCATGCTCCGCAACAAGAGAAGCCACCACAATGAGAAGCCCATGCACTGCAATGAAGAGTAGCCCCCGCTCGCCGCAACTAGAGAAAGCCTGCATGCAGCAACGAAGACCCAATGCAGCCATAAATAAATAAATAAATAAATTTATTTAAAAAAAAAAAAAAAAAAAATTGGGACTTCCCTGGTGGTCCAGTGGCTAAGACTCCATGCTCCCAATGCAGGGGGCCCGGGTTTGAACCCTGGTCAGGGAACTAGATCCCAGATGCTGCAACTAAGAGTTTGCATGCCGCAACTAAAGATCCCGCATGCCACAACGAAGACCCAATGCAGCCATAAATAAATAAATAAATTTATTTTAAAAAATGGATATCATCAAAATTAAAAATATTTTTTGTATCAAAGAACACTATCAAGAAAGTGAAAAGAAAACCCAATAGGTTGGGGAAAAAATATTTGCAAATTGTATATCTGATAAGGGACTGGTATCTAGAATATATAAAGAACTCTTACAACTCAATAGTAAAAAGACAACCTAATTTTAAAATGGGCAAAGATTTCTCCAAAGAAGATATACAAATGGCCAGCGAGCACATGAAAAGAAGCTCAACAACATTAGTTATCATGGAAATGCAACTCATAACCACAATGACACACCACTTTACACCCACTAGGATGAGTAGAATCAAAGAGGGACAATGGAAGGTGGTGGCAAGGATGTGGAGAAATTAGAACCCTCATACACTGTTAGTGGGAATATAAAATGGTATAGCCACTTTGGAAAACAGTTTGGTAATTGCTTAAAAAGTTAAACATAGAGTTACCATATGACCCAGCAATTTCATTTCTAGGCATATGCCTGAGAATTAAAAATGTGTCTACACACAATCTTATATATGAATGTTTACAGCAGCATCACTCACAATAGCCAAAAGTAGAAACAACTTAAATGTCCACCAATTGATGAATGGATAAGTAAAATGTAGTTTATCCATACAATGGTATATTATTGTCAATAAAAAGAAATGAAGTACTGAGACGTACTACACCATGTATAAACCTTGAAAACATTATGCTAAACTAAAAAAAGCCAGTTACAAAGACCACATAATATGATTCCTCTTAAAAGAAATATCCATAAGAAATCTATAAAAACAGAAAGTAGACTGGTGGTTGCCTACAGCTGGGAAGACTGGGAGAAATGGAGAGTGACTACTAATGGGTAGGTACAGGGCTTCTTTCTGGAGTGATGAAAATGTTCTGGAATGTGTCATGATGGTTGCACAACTTTGTGAATATACCGAAAACCACTAAAAGTTGATTTTATGATACATGAATGGTCTCAATTATAAAAAAAGCAAGAAACAAACCAACACACCAAAAGACTAGGAAATTGCTAGTCACTATCTTTCGTTTTTGTTTAATTGGTTTTATAAAATAGATATTTGTCTGTTGTCTGTAGGGGTAACTAGAAAGGGAGGAATGAGAAAGACCAGGATTAATTCTTCATCTAAACTTGGAGGGAGAGACCCCAAGTGGAAAATTAACTGATGGTAACCAAAGAGGAGAGGAAAACATGAGATTAATGAGCTTCTGCAACAAAGAGTCTGGAGACCGGTTTGGGTCCAAGAATCCCCTTCTCTTGGTTACCCTAAAATGTAGTACCTTTGGTCCTCTTGAAGTTGTCAAGTTTATACTCTAGACCTTCCACAGCTGACACAGAATGGCTTCTAGGCAACCCCCGCTTTACAGATCTCTTTGAAGGAGAAATCATTTTCTGGTTGAAGAGATTTCTTCGAACTTTGGTCACTTCTGAAAGCATTAAGAAAAAAAGAAAGTCAAATATTATCATTAATAAAAGCCACATGTGGGAAAAGAAAGATATCCAAAACAGAGAATCTGCTTGAGGAAACTATTTTATAGGCTGACTGCTATATTCACATTTACTAACAGGATTTCCTTAAATAGTACACTCACATGGTATATCAAAACTATTTACAGGACTTCCCTGGTGGCGCAGTGGTTAAGACTCCACGCTCCCAACGCAGGAGGCCTGGGTTTGATCCCTGGCCAGGGAACTAGATCCCACGTGCATATCGCAACTAAGGAGCCTGCCTGCCACAACTAAAGGAGCCCACGTGCTGCAAATAAGACCTGGTGCAACCAAATAAATAAATAAATATTAAAAAAAAAACAACTTAAAAAAATTAAAAAAAAAACTACTTACATTTATAAATTTAATTTAAACCCAACCTTTCAGGAATACAAGGAAGGCCCACATCACTTAAATTAGAAGTTTTACTCACTGTAAAATGGACATAATCCTTAAGTAAGAGGTTGGATAATGTAAATCATAGTCCTTTTAATATATCCCAGTGTTACGATATTTTTCTCACATTGGAACTTTTTGCTGCTTTGTATTCAGCGTCAAGCAGAGAAACTGTTCTTTTCAACCCCAGAGATTTCATTTTTCTTCTTTTGAGTATTTTACTAATTTGCTGGGATACAGTAGTCCCTCCCTATCCGCAGTTTCACTTTCCACATTTTCAGTTACCTGCAGTCAACTGCAGTCCGAAAATATCAAATGAAAAATCCCAGAAATACATAAGTCATAAGTTTTAAAGTTGTGTGTCTTTCTGAGTAGTGTGATAAAATCTCATGCCATCCTGCTCTGTCCCACCCAAATCATGAATCATTCCTTTGTCCAGCATATCCCACCCGTTAGGCACTTAGTAGCCAGCTGGGTTATCAGATCGACTGTAGCAGTATAGCAGTGCTATATTCAAGTAACCCTTATTTTACTTAAATACTTCTTGTGCCCCAAAGCACAAAAGTAGTGATGCTGGCAACTTGGATATGCTGAAAAGAAGTCAAAAAGTGCTTCCTATAAATAAAAAGTTTCTCAACTTAAGGGAAAAAAAAAATCGTATGCTAAGGTTGCTACGATCTATGTTAAGAGTGAATTGTCTATCTGTGAAACTGTGAAGGAAAAATTCATGCTAGTTTTGCTGTCACAACTCAAACTGCAAAAATTATGGCTACAACGCATGAAAGTGCTCAGTTAAGATGGAAAAGGCATTAAATTTGTACAACAAGATATTTTGAGAGAGACCACATTCATGTAACTTTTATTATAGCGTATTGTTATAATTGTTCTATTTTATTATGGTATTGTTAATTCTTACCATGCCTAATTTATAAATTAAACTTTATCATAGGTATGTATGTATAGGAAAAAACATAGTATAGGGTTCGGTACTATCTGAAGTTTCAGGTATCTGAGGGTATTGGAACATAACCCCTGTGGATAAGGGGGGAACTACTATATTTTAAATCCTCTTCCTAACTCCAAAGCATGAGAGTTGTAACCATCTAGACTCAAAGTTAGGAAAAATAGCTGACGAGTCAGGAAATACTTGACAAAGCTAGCAGGCTAGCATTTTAATCTTAAGCAAGAGGGCCTGGTGGAGGCTACTCAAAAATTCACCGGGACTTCCCTGGTGGTGCGGTGGTTGGGAATCCGCCTGCCAGTGCAGGGAACGCGGGTTCGAGCCCTGGTCTGGGGGGATCCCGCATGCCGCGGAGCGGCTGGGCCCGTGTGCCACAGTTGCTGAGCCTGTGCTCTGGAGCCCGTGGGCCACAACTGCTGAGCCCGCGTGCCTGGAGCCCGTGCTCTACAGCGGGAGGGGCCGCCGTGGTGAGAGGCCCGCGCACCACAACGAAGACCCAACGCAGCCAAAAATAAAAATAAACAAATAAATTTATTAAAAAAAAAAAAAATTCACCAAGAGTAAAAAAATTCTAAGAGCAAGTCACTTAAATAAAAACCAAATAAACCAGGATCCACAAACTGGGAGAAGCCTTTTTTACCCATCAATGACATAAACATTAAGGACACCAATAATGCACACCAAGTTTCAAAAAAATGTTTCTCTATCTCCATTATAAAAGCCTCTGTTACCTGCCTTAGGCTGTCTATGAAACTGATTTACGGCCTGACAGCCAAATTTGATCTTTTATTTTCCATTTTTCCCAAGTTTTGGAGAAGTTTAATATCTATAGAAAATTTCAGCGTAGAATCATGGTGACTTCCGCGGTGGCGCAGTGGATAAGACTCTACGCTCCCAATGCAGGGGGCCCGGGTTTGATCCCTGGTCAGGGAACTAGATCCCACATGCATGTTGCGACTAAGAGTTTGCATGCCACAACTAAGAAGCTAGCGAGCCGCAACTAAGACCCAGCGCAACCAAATAAATAAATATTTAAAAAAAACCAAAACCAAAAAAACACACATAGAATTTTCACTAAAATTCACCAACTGTCAACATTTGTTTTCTCCCTCCGTCTCTCTCTCTACGTTTGTACAACTGCCCAACCCAGAACGCTGGAGAGTGAGTTGCAGACATCACAACTCTTCAGTTTCCTGTATTTCAGCATGTATCTCCAAAGAACAAGGGCATATATCTAATCCATCTTCGAATTTCTCTCATCGTCTCAGTAATCCCGTTATAGCTTTTTACCCTAAATTTAAGACCCAAGCAGGGATCATGTAGTGCACTTATGTCACACTTAAATTCCTTTTATCTAAACCAGCTCCACTGCCTCTTTTCTTTTTCAGCTTTCATGTTAATGGCATTAAAAAAATATTTTAGGGCTTCCCTGGTGGCACAGTGGTTAAGAATCCACCTGCCAATGCAGGGGACACGGGTTCGAGCCCTGGTCTGGGAAGATCTCACATGCCACGGAGCAACTAAGCCCGTGTGCCACAACTACCGAGCCTGCGTGCCTACAGCCCGTGCTCTGCAACAAGAAAAACCACCGCCATGAGAAGCCCGCGCACCGCAACGAAGAGTAGCCCCCACTTGCCACAACTAGAGAAAGCCCACGCACAGCAATGAAGACCCAATGCAGCAAAAAATAAACAAAAAATAAATAAATTAAAAAAAAAATTTTAGACCAGTTATTTTACAAAATGCAGTATTTTGAGACCATGTGAACATCCTACTCCTCTAGCACACAGTATATGGACATATTTCATAAACCAACAATTACACAAAACTATAATTTTTAACTATATGCAACTGCTTAAATATATGTAATCAAATAAAACTGTCACTGAGTACAACAAGGAAACAAAGTATACCTTGTACCGTGTCTTTCACTGGGAGTGGAGGCTGCTGAAGAGTAGGGTGAGAATTCTCCTGAAAGACGAGAAAATCCAATAAGAAAATTTAAATAGGAATTCATTTAAAAGAATGAAAATTCCACAAGAAACCCTTTAATCCTTGCAATTCCACTTGTAGGAATCTGTAACAGAAATAGTTGTAAAATGCACAAAAATAGGGCCTGGAAATATACACAACAAACTGTCATCAGCGATTACTTCTGAGGAATGGATGGTGAAGAGGCACTAACATTTAACTTTATATAATTTCAATTTTTAAACGATGTTTCTGTATATCTTTTATAACTAAATCATCAGGGAAACCCCATAATATTAGAGGATGGCTATACTCTTAGGAACGTCTCTGTATAAAACTGCTATTTGGGGACTTCCCTGGTGGTCCAGTGGCTAAGACTCCGCGCTTCCACTGCAGGGAGTGCTGGTTCGATCCCTGGTCAGGGAACTAAGATCCCACATGCCGTGTGGCGCGGCAGAAAAAAAAAATACCCACCTGCTATTTATTTGCTATTATAGTAGAGGATTCAAGTGCCTAAACTCAAATGGCATCTAAACAAGAGAATTGTTTTTAAAGATTTTGTTGCTGTTTTTTCAATTATGCCACTGTAATCATTAAAGAATAAACAGCCAAATAGCAGAAACTTAACAAATGATATTCTTTTTTAACCAAAATCAAATCCTGATCTCAGTAAATCTGGTCTTAAAGAAGTTAACTTTCTAGGCCAATCTGAAACAAAAGTTTTCCAAAAGGAGTGCTAGAAAGGACTGCTAATCGTGTAAAATCTAGTGAGAGAGGTGGTCTGATACCTTTTAGACTTCATACTCTCTGAACAAAATCTCCAAGATATCTAAGATTTGCATCTTATTCACTCAAACGTATTAAGGTATACTAAGAAAGTGAACACCACTAACTCTTCAAAAGAAACCCCACCTCCAGTACTAAAGCACAGCTATAAATCTCTAGAAACAAACCACTATTGTAATGATTAATGCTTCTAAAGCTAGTTCTCCTAGAATTTTAACTCTTCTCATAATTCATGCAGTTCAAAAGTTTCAATGCATTTTTTTGGCTCTCTTTCTCTTAGTAAGACATTAATTCTACTTAGTAAATAGACTCCAGCTGGATTTCTTTTTCTGCAACCAACAAGTCCTAACATCTACTGCCACAGAAAAATAATTACCACCTGGCTTCATGAGTTTTTTTGTTTGCTTTTGTAACTTGTTATTGACGTAAAACATACTTACTGAAAAGTACTTTCTGGTACACAAAGTCCTATTATGATTGTACATTATTTTTCAATGGCTTCTTTTGCTTATGTTATTATTTCATGAATTTTCTTAACTACATTAAAGACTTTGAATTAACTTATTCATTCCTAACTTTTACTATTTTTTTTCCCCTTAATATTACCTCTGTCACACTTCTGGGAAAAATGATTAATCTTTAATAAACTTATATTTCTTTATTCCTTAGATTACAGTTGTAGACACATTCATAAAAATACCTAATTTTATTTCTGTATCCTCCAATGCTCATTTCTTAAAAGTAAAGACACCGTGTGTTTCATTCTTATTTATTGTATGAACTCACGCCCAAAGTGATACCACTTTCTATCTCCTGGAAATGACTTACATTTTTCGTAGCTCTCTTGGATACCTTGGGAATTTCAATTTGTCGCAGATTTTGTGAAACCTCTGCAATGCTTTTATGTCTTATTGCATTTTTCCTTTTAAAAATAGAAAGAAACAGTCAATATACACTGAATACAGGTTACAGCTAGTTAGATGAGAATGGAACTAAAGTTTAAAATAAAACACTTAAATAAAAGTCGGTTATCTTCAGGTTGGCTTGAACTTAGAGTAAAACAAGTCAATCCCAGAATTTCTAAAAGTAACAACTATAAATTTAACTAGTTATGAACAACGAAGAGCATCATGGAAAATATACAAAGTAAGCTGAAACCCTAAGCTTATCTCATGGAAGGCTCCTAGTTCTTGGAGACCCCATGTGGAGAGTCAAGAGGGGTCTGTGACTACACAATACAAGACTATATGTTCCCCAGATAATATAAAGAGCGTCAGATGCTCCTTGTTAAGAACTCTAATAATTGGCTTCTGTGATTCAGACATAAGGGCAACTACTAAGTCAATAAATTATAGACAAAGACAACTGGACTATGGCTTAAACATACCCTATACCAGAACTATAACAGTGCAAGTAATTCCTTTAATTCCTTGAGCTCCTACCTTCTCTTCTTAGCTGATCTGGTACGAAGCTCTTCCAGCTGGTCAGATTCAGTGCCACCCAACACTGACCTATGAGCATTTGACATAAGAGGCACAGAAAGGGGTGATTTGCTCTCCTGCGTCATGGAGTCATCACCGAAAAAATCTGCAGGAAGGACACCAGCCAGCTTCTGAGGAATCAGAAATCCTAGGCTGTCGTAAAGATTTCCAAGTATCTTTGGGATTGAATCAATATACCTGTGGAATAGATTGATTAAATATGGAACAGTCAGTCACCATTCCACCCTCTCTACTCCTTTCCTCACCCAGCATGAGAAACAGTCCTTACAATTCTACAATTCGGAGACAATACCTATATAAGTTCTTCGTAAAATTATTTTAAATTTAAATTAGTAGTCATCAAACTTACAATTCCAAAATTTCTTCCAGAAACTTTGCTAGGTATGCCGAATCTTCAGTTAAATACACCATGCGCAGCATATCTGTCACCTGAAGATTTTAGAAAATTACCACATGGCCTCTGCAGGAAGCTGAATGCATCTACAGCACATCCCCAGTGGCACTAAGCAGTATACTTGCCTCCTCCACTACTTGCTCCATTTCATCTATATGTTCATATACTGAAGGGCACTGCCGACACATCTCCAAATGAAGAAATACCTGGAGCTGGCACCTTGAGAGAAAAAAAAAGCTTGGTTTTATCTGCTTTGAGTGTCACTTAACTGAAATGAAAGTTCCTTCCTTATGCAGAGATCTGTTTACATAAGAAACAACAACCAAAAAGAAGAGCCATTGCTTTCTAAATAGCAATATGGTTATTAGGTAAACAGGTGTTGCAAACTGAACATTAGAACATTATAGAGAATCAGCTACAAAAGCCTCTTCAGGCAATTGGCAATCTATTTTAAACTGATATATACTCAGCCATTAAAAAGAAAAATGAAATAATTCAATTTGCAGCAATAGGAATGGACCTAGAGATTATCATACTAAGTGAAGTAAGTCAGAAAGAGAAAAACATACATCACTTATATGTGGAATCTGAAATATGACACAAATGAACTTACCTATGAAACAGGAACAGACTCACAAACATAGAAAACAAACTTATGGTTACCAAAGGGCTAAGGGCGTGGGGGAGGGGTAAATTAGGAGTTTGGGACTAGCAGATACAAACTATATTATATATAAAATAGATAAACAACGACATTGTAAAGCAACTATATACTCCAATAAAAATTTTTAAAAAAAGATAAACAAATAAGGTCCTAGTGTGTAGCACAGGGAATTATATTCAATATCCTATAATAAACCATAATGGAAAGAATTTTTTAAAAATGAAAAATTAAATTGATACAAGTAAATCTTGGGAGCTCTGTTTTGGAGTAATGGTTTAAAAAAAAAAGGGGACTTCCCTGTTGGTCCAGTGGAAAAGAATCCGCCTTACAATGCAAGAGACGCGGGTTCAATCCCTGGTCAGGGAACTAAGATCCCACATGCCGCGGGGCAACTAAGCCCACACGCCACAGCTACTGAGCTTGTGCACCTCAACTAGAGAGCCCACGTGCTCTGGAACCCGCGTGCCACAACTAGAAGGAAGCCCACGCACCGCAAGGAAGAGCCCACATGCTGCAACTAAGACCCGATGCAGCCAAAAATTTTAAAAAATTAAAAAATCATAATAAATAAATCTTTAAAAAAAAATTAAAAAGGAAGTTAATTACTCTCTGACTTTATCTTCTTTATCCAGTTTTCCTACATTCTGTCGAAGACTTTTGCTAGTTTTCAAGAGGTTGTTTCTTACTTGATGTAGGCAGTTCATCTGAAAATACAAAATTACATAGGAGAATATTAATATTAATGCTTATCATTATTTCTAATTTCTTCACAGCTGACTAATGCCCTAAGAAGGGAAGTACATCCTCTTTCTTTCATTTGAATGAAAAATAGTGTAATATTCTTTTATATTTTTTAAAAGAACATGTAGAAAAGTATTTGAGAGCAAGTGGGCATGGATACAGCAAGCCTGCAGATTTGAACTTTCATAAAAGGAAGATTCCATAAAGTAGTGATTGAGAAGTCTAAGCAAAATGAATCAACATTTTAAAGAAATGTTCCAGGTGACTCTAAAGTGCAGCCAGGGTTAAGAACCACTGGCTTAATTCATGCAGCAAACATGCAACTTAGATGAGGACAGAGCTTTCATTGGAAGTACATGTAATTACTCCCACCTGGCCCGTTTCCTTGATTTCTGCCTTCTCAGTGGACCATGTCCATCTTCCAAGACCTAGAATTGTGCTCACCCCCTCACGCATCATTTTTGAAATGTGCGCTGCATAACAGATATTTTCCAAGACATATGAGCCAGACCCACCAACAAGCAACTAACATTGTTATGACAAACAACAATATCCGGATTCCCTTACTTCTAATTCCTTGGTGCCTTTGGACTTTAGGAATGCTTTAATGTTTGAGATCATGTTCCGAGCACATGAATACAACACGCTTTCTCCTGTGGCCACAGTCTTTTGGTAATTTTCACGTATGTAAGATAGTAGCTCCTCCTCAGTTTTAAAATCTGTGGGGAAAAAAAGTCAAATTGATCATCAGACCCAGCTGAAGTCATTGTATTGTTTAAGCCAGTGGTTACGGACTGGGAAGTTTTGCTGCCCAGGGGACATCTGGCTATGTCTGGGTGGCAGTGACTGGTGGGGAGAGGGAGGGTACTACTGGCATCTAATGGGGTGGAGGCCAGGGAGGCTGCTAAACATCTTATAGTTCACAGAGGATTATCTGGTCCAAAATGTCAAAAATGCTGAGGTTGAAAAGTTCAGAGATAGTGATTAATTTTAAGGGTTTGCAAATCACGTGTACATGTTATAAATTTAAGGATAAGCAGTAATGGAGAAGAAATAAACTATACAACCTCCAAACCTAGCAGAAAGGAAAAAGATGCATAAAGAAAACTTGATTAATCCCATAGCCTGCTAGAAAGGAAAAAAACAATTGAAAGCACAAAATAAGACACTAAAATACACCCTAGCTTATCAGTAATCATAATAATTATAAATATTTATTTTACGAATACACTGGTTAAATAAAAGATAGAAACTGTCAGATTGGGTTAAAAAAAAAAATTATGCTGTTTACAAAAGACATACCCAAAACACACGACAAAGAAACATTGGAAATAAAGGAATAGAGGTATAATCACAAGGAAAACATAAATGGTTTTGTACGGATCTAAAAAGAAAGCCTCAAAATATATGATGCAAAAATTGGCAGAACTGCAAGGAAATTTAGACAAATCTACATGGTGGAAGACTATAATACAATCATCTCAGTTATAGATTCTTTTAAGTAGAAAAAAATTAATAAGAATTTTGAGTATTCAAATATTAAGATGAATATGTATGGAACCAAGTACCCCAAAATTAGAGAATACACATTATTTTCAAGTACACATGGAATATTAACAAAACAATCACATATTAGGCCATAGTTTCAACAAATATTAAAGATTCAATATCTTACAGAACACATTGTGCACAGTCCAAAAAAATTAAAAGCTAATTACAAAAATAAAACACTCCCTTCTATTACTGATGTCAGAAAATATTTAGATGTATCAATGAAAACAGAATACAGCAAACTTATACAATGCAGCTAAATTTATACCTAAAGGAAAATTTATAGACAAATTATCTTTTTAAAGAAAAATTCAAAACCAAATTAGCTAAGGGTCCAACATAAGAAATAACACAAAAGAGTAAATCCAAATAATAAAGAAGGCAATAATAAAGATAAAAACAG
Source organism: Eubalaena glacialis (assembly GCF_028564815.1). Lineage (NCBI taxonomy): Eukaryota > Metazoa > Chordata > Mammalia > Artiodactyla > Balaenidae > Eubalaena > Eubalaena glacialis. Next base: position 38,863,288 of record NC_083717.1, read on the forward strand.
AAATGAATTAAGTAGGAAAAAAAGAAATGAGAGAGCAACAAAAACAAAGATGATTCGAGAAAATAAAGCAGAAATTCAAAATACTATTAAGAGATAAGGTTTAAGTTCAATTTTTCCATAAATATATCGTTATTCCTGCACCATCTTTTGAAGATTATCCTTGTCCTGTTGAATTGTTGGGGGCACTACTGTCAAATATCAATTTACCACTGTTGTGCAGGTCTATTTCTGGAAAGGATCTAGTCCAGAAATTATGCTAATGCCACACTGTCTTGCATTACTGTTAATTCTGCTCTCCCATCCGCATTCTGGTATACCATACTAGCTCATCGAAGATGTGCTATCTCACTCAAACGGATTATCATCTATGATTCAGTATTCCACAGGAAAAAAAAAATGTTTAAAGAAGCAGAAAACTTTCATTCCAGAATTTTCGAAAGAACTCAAAGGTGACATCAGGTAATTATTGCCCAAAGTTCATAAGCTATTGTCACAATCACCCCACAGTACTGGCACTGTCAGTGTAAGCTAAGAATGTACCCTGAGAATGAGAAACATACTGTAATTCAATCCATTTTTAAAGAAGAAAAAAGAACAAATGGGAAAATAAAAGCTACTGGACTAAATTCTTCTGCCTGACTTTGAAAGACCTCAATAATCTAACCCTAGATTATTCACGAACCTTTTCCCTTCTCTTTATTCACAAATGTATAAAACTTCTTTAACCACTTAAAGGGCCAAGACACAGCCCTTCTTTGTGACTTTGCTTATGCTAATCCTCCATCTAGCACACACTTCTTTTACCTTTCTGCCTTCTAAACTCTGCTCATTCTTCAAAGTC